>NW_006921670.1:5353316-5370953 GCF_000298275.1 Orycteropus afer afer
GGGTTTGAACCACCAGCCTTCTGGTGAGCAGTCAAGTGCCTTAGGCACTATGCTGCCAGAGCTCCTTCTTTCTCAGTAGCTGTGGTACTCTGATCTCGTAACATCTTTGTGTATAATAAATTTCTGTTTTAGCATATTGGACACACACACACTAAAATATGAAGCAGAATGTAATGTTTCTTCTGCCAGCTTGTGAATGTGAGGACGCCATATCTTATTTCTTTTTTTTTTTTTTTTTTTAGGATTTGGGGCTAACATCTTTTATTTTGTGTGCCAATCTATTATTTAGCTAAAAGGTGATGTTGGGATAGTTTGATTCAAGGTTTAAAGAGTATCTCAGGGTGATAGTCTCAAGGAGTCCTTCAGTCTCAACTGGTTCAGTAAGTCTGGACTTTTAAGAATTTGAGTTCTGTTCCACATTTTCCTCCCCTTCTACCAGGGTCCATCTGATCATAATGGTTGGTAGTGGTGGCCGGGCACTACTTAGTTGTGTCTCAGGGTACGTGAGGCTTGTGTAGGCTAGTTTATCTCTGAGACTTTGGTTTCCTTCTTCTTCTTTTTTTGTTCCTAGTGAGCAGAGACCAAAAGTGATATCTTACATGGCCACTCACAAGCTTTTAAAACCCCTGGCATTGCATACCTCACTAGCATGCAGAACGTGAACTTTGTGGTGCCTCTTGACTGAATTGTTCCATAAGACTCAGGACCTAAGCTTTTAAACTTGGAAAAACCATTTTTCAAAGTGTTTGCTTATGTCTGGGAAGTATTTTTAGCTGTGTCTTCTATGAACATATGTGCAGCACATATATATCTGTATGTATATATATAGATAAACCCACTCCTTACTTATTGACATGGTGAGGTTGCAAAGATCAGGTCATTATGTGAAAACTGGGATTGTGAAAAAGCAGAGGCTCACAAAATGGAGGATGATTAGATCATTACATAACTGCCAAATTAATAATTACCTAACTGCCAAGTTACATCATTATGTAACTGCCAAACCACTGAGGACCATGGCCCAGCCAAGTTGACACATAACCTTGTTCTCACCTTGCACCTCAGTCTTATTCTCGCCTTGCACCTCAGCATTCGTTACTGCCAGACATATGTCAGTAGTGCACAAAACAGTTGGATAGTAGGTTCTTTACTATTGTTCTTAATGCCAAGTGTCAGAGAACAAGATAGTCGGTAAGTGAGGAGCAGGTATACTTCTATCTGTGCACATATATATACTCCCCTGTACCTACCCATACACATATATGCCAATATACCTATATATGTGTCCATAACTCATTTTTTAGCTATTGTTGGTGTTTCTGCCAAATTGTTGTTGTTGTTGTTATTTGCCATTGAGTTGGACCCAACTCATAGTGACCCCTCCTTGGGTTTCTGAGGAAGTATCACTACGGAAGTAGATTGCCCAACCTTCCTTCTGAGGAGTGGCTGGTGGATTTGAACCGCCAGCCTTCTGGTTAGCAGTCAAGTGCCTTAGGCACTATGCTACCAGAGCTCCTTTTGCCAAATTAGGTATGTCATATTCTTTAGCACAAGCATCTTTTTCTCTTGTACACTTCTTAGTGCCATCATTTACTTTGGTCACCACTTGGGTGTTCTGGAAGGCATCTCAGACTTAAAGTAACACGCTGGTTGCCGTGGAGTCAGTTCTGACTCGTGGTGACACCGTGTGCGTCCAAGTAGAATTGTGTACCACAGAGTTTTAAATGATGGGTTTTCAGAAGTAGATCACCAGCCTTTCTTTTGAGGTGCCTCTGGGGGGACTCGAGCCACCAACCTTTCAGTCAGCAGCGAGCACATTAACCGTTAACGCCACCCGAGACTCTTATCTCAAACTTGCACTATAGCTAAAGAGTTTTGAATCTTCCTCTTGAAACTGATTCTTTCCCTAGACTTTCCAGCTCAGTAAATGGCGCTCCCATTCATCCAGGTACTAAAGCAGAAAACCTGCCTTACTCTTCTGTTCCATCCCTGCCTTGTCAAACCCATCAGCAAGCCTTACAGGTTCTGCTCCAGAGCATATCTTGAGCTCTCTGTAGTCCAGTCACCCCATCTCCTTTCTATCTCTTGAAAACATCCTAATCCCTCTCCCACCTCAGGGCCTTTGCACTTGTAGTTTCCTCTCTCAGGAATGTCTGCCCTCCTCATCTCCCAATTCTTCTCCTAATCGGTTCATACACATAGTTCAGGCCCCAACCCGGATGCCTCTCCTATATCAGTGGGCTGATTTTCCATATCCCCCTCAAACCCACTTTCCAGCTTTACCTGCCCTGCTCTGGGCCCTGGGAGGCTGGCCTTAAGGATTACATGGACAGGCAGGAGATCAGAGGGCCTGCGAGAGATAGAGAGAGACAGAGAAGTCAGGCTATGTATTCTGATTCCCTCTCCACTAGTTTGCTGTAGGCTGGCTACACCCTTAACTGAGGGCCACAGCACCAGAGACAGCCTTGGGTTTTAATTACTCTTTCTGGGTTCGGATAAAGGCTTATTTCCCTTTAGTCCAAAGAAGCCGTGGTGGTACAGGGCTCAGCTGCCAACTGAAAGGTCAGCGGTTCAAACCCACCAGCCACTCTTCAGGAGACAGATGCAGCAGTCTGCTTCTGCATCGATGACAGTCTTGGAAGGCATACGGAGGCAGTTCTACTCTGTTCTACAGGGCTGCTATGAGCCAGGATCAACTTGATGGCAGAGTATTTTCCCTCGGTCCTTTGGTAATGTCGCCCAGCTGTACTAGCCCCAGGGCATTCTTGCTTCAGCCCTTGTTGGTTTCTCTTAACTGTGTCCAGTACTTCTTTGCTGTTGTTGTTAGTTGCCACGGAGTCAGCTCTGACTCATGGTGACCCATGTCTAACACAACGAAACGGTGCCCGGTTCTGCGCCACCTTCACGATTGTGGTGTGTCTGTTGTTGCAGCCCCTCTGTATTTTGAGTGCTTCCCAACCAAGCGGGCTCATTTTCCAGCACTATGTGAGACAACATGTGATCCGTTGGATTTTTTTTTTTTTTTTTTTCCTCATTGTCTGATTTTTGGAAGCAGATCAGCAGGCCTTTGTTTAGAAGGCCTCTCTTTAGTCTGGAAGCTCTGCTGAAACCTGTCCACCATGAGCGACCCTGTGGTTGTTTGAAATACCGGTACCATAGCTTCCAGCATCATAGCAACACGCAAGCCTGGCTGTCGACTTCCAAAAATTAGCCAACGAGTACCTTATGGAGGAGAATAGAATAGTGTCCAATGCACTTGCTTTGGACATGTCATCAGGAGGGATCACTTGCTGAAGGAGGACATCAGGACATGAGGACCAGGCAACATTTTGTTCTGTTGTACATACGATCACCATGAGTCAGTTGCCTCCACAGTAGTTATCTATCTGTCATCAGATTGGAGTTCAAATGGATCTGAGCAGTGCAAGGCGTGGACTGTATGAGACACTTCTGGTGCCTGTATCACATTCTTCTCTGTCCACCTCTGGCTTAGCCACAGCAATGGTGAATGGTTCCACGTGAGCTCAGATCCACCTGCTGACACAGACACTTGCCTCAAGTGTGAGCTGCGCGTCTTCTTGCTTTCCATCATAGAGGCTTGATGTTACAGGAGCCTGCTCTGACCGTGCACCCAGAAGCACAGAGTTAATACAGGGGGCAACCCTCAACTGGTGGAGAACAGGGGTTCTCTGCCTCCCATCCTTTGGGGGGATAATTCTAGAAGCCACCCTGTGCACTCTTCAGAGATTCTGGGGAACCCAAAGCCCCAGTTGCCCAAAGCAATGACACTGATAGCACACTCTCACATTGGTGTTTTCTCTTTTCCTGACTGGTAGTTCCCACTCTTGGATCACTTCTCAGAAAGACTATGTGCACACAAGTCCTCATCTCACACTCAGCTTTCAAAGGAACCCAAGCTAAAGCACCTACTCACCTTGTTTCCTTTGCTACCCAGTAGCAGACTAATCCTTTAAAAGCATATCTGATCATGTCCCTCTTTAGCTCAAAATCTTCCCATGACTCCCATTTCACCCAGACGAAAAACCAAAGCCCTTGCAATGGGCAACAAGCCTGACACGATCTGTTCTTCCCACTGTCTTCTCTCTGATGTCATGTCTTACTAATATATTCTTTATTCTACTCTGGCCACACTGTTCTTCAAGGAAGGTCCCTGGGTGACATAAGCAGTTGTGCTTGACTAATAATTGAAAAGTTGGCAGTTCAAATCACCCAGTGGCACCAAGGAAGAAAGATCCGGCAATCTGCTTCCATGAAGATTATAGCCAAGAAAACACCATTGAACTCAGTTCTACTCAACATCTACTCAACATGGGGTTACCATGACTTGATGGCAATAGGTGAACAGGTGGGTTTTTTTTTTGGGGGGGGGGTTAGTTCTTCAAAGATACCCAGACCACTTCTGTCTCAGGGCCTTTGCACTGACTGTTCCCACTGCCTGGAATACTCTTCCTGTAGATAGTCCCAAGCTTGCTCCATTGCCTCCTTTAGGACTTTTGCTGTTGTTGTTGTTGTTATTTGCCATCGAGTCGGCCCCGACTCCTAGCGACCCCTCCTTGGGTTTCCGAGGCAGTTATCACTATGGAAGTAGGATTGCCCAACCTTCCTTCCGAGGAGTGGCTGGTGGGTTTGAACCGCCAGCCTCCTGGTTAGCAGTCAAGTGCCTTAGGCACTGTGCTACCAGAGCTCCTTTTAGGACTTTAAGACTGCTTAAAACATTTCCCAGAGAGGCCTTCTTTGGTGATCCCATGCAAAATGGGAGCCCCCACCTCTCCTGGTATTCCTTGGCCCCCTTACCCTGCATTAAGTATTTCATAGTACTTATCACCAATATCATACATTGCCTTTTTTTTTTTTTTGGTATATTTTCTGTCTCCCCTAAGTTAAATGTAAGCACAAATACAGGGACTTCATTGTTTTGTTCACTGCAGAACCTAGAACTTAGCAAGTAATAAGTGGTCAGTACATTTCTGTTGGGTGAAACAAATCAATGAGCAGGACTGAAGAAGCACATGGGGATCAGACTGTGGCTACCCTGCATCCCTGGCTCCTGAGTCTGGCAGCAGGTGTGGTGGCAGCTCTCTGTGATGGGCAATGGTGGCTGGAGCAGGAGGTCACTGCAAAGAAGTCATGCAATACTGTTGCCTCTAAGGCTGTTCCTGGTTGCTGATGTCTTTGGGGGCTTACAACAGTGACAACAACCAGTTGATGATGTTGAGTTGACTCTGACGCCATGTGTGTCAGAATACAACTGTGCTCCATAGGGTTTGATGACTGACCTTTTAGATGCAGTTCACCAGGCGGTCCTTCCAAGGCATCTCTGGGTAGCCCGTAATTGTTTGCACCATCAGGGCTCTTTGTGGCCTAAGCTGGTGTCAACGTGTCCTGGACAAAACCTCAAGGACCTTTGAATGTGAAACAAAATAAACAAATAAAACCTCTGTATGCATAGTCCATGCTGATCCTGCAGACAGGTGTCCCCGAGGCCCTGGCCATGACCAGCACTCCGTGACCTGTGTCACTGCTGAGTGCTGGTCAAGGGCTCAGCCCATGACTCTTCCTGCAGCTTCTGCTGGGCCCTGGTAACTCAGCCAAGGAGTGGGATTCCCCCCCGAGGCACTGGTGAGGGGCTTGAGGGTGGCCTCGGGTATGAGTCAGGGCAAGGAGGCTGCCTTGGAAGCCCTTGATTCCCAAGATCTGGGAAGTCACCCTTGACCCTTGCCACGTGGCCGGGCCACCCAGACGCAGGGTTTAGAAGCTAGGACAGACTCGAGAGGCAGTTCATGCCTTGACCCTTTTGTCTTTGCAGAGACTTCCATCCTCACGTAAAGGAAGCAGCAGCCCCAAATGCCACAGAGACAGGGTCCCGTGCAAGGGAAAGGGGGTGCCCTCCCCGCGGGAGTTGCCTGCCCTTCCCCAGGGCCCTGGCCAGCTCTGCAGGCACTCGGAGTGGGAGCTGCAGGCCGGGCCTGAAGAGGTTAATGTGCATCTGCCTCGGAATGTTAATGTGGCTAGGTGATGTCAGTGCGAGCCGCGAAGGAGGCGGCGAGGAGCACAGTTTGGGCTCCGAGGCAGCGAGGCTGCCGCTGTGCCGGGGGAGACCCCCTTCCGGTCTGCAGGGCTCGGGCTCGGGCGGGACACGGCGGCCACCGGCAGGCGGGCAGGCGGACGGCGGAGCTGCCGCAGCCTGCGTGGGTGCAGCGGGGCGCCACTCGGGGAGCAGGCACGGGCACCCGAGGAGGATGGACCTGGACGCCTCGCTGCTGCCCACCGGCCCCAACGGCAGCAACACTTCGGATGGCCCGGACAACCTCACCGCCGGCGGTGAGTCGAGTGGGCGGGGAGCCCTCTCCCCCGGTGGGAGCTGGGGAGTGGGAAGTGGGGAGGCTTTGCACCTGAGCCAAAGTGCTCGGGAAACTTTGTCACAGTCTGCTTTGCCCAGAGGAGGAGGGGAGCAGGGGCGGAAGGGGCAGGAGCAGAGAAGGGACATGGGCACAGCCAAGAGTGACAAGGGATGGTGGCCAGCTTAAAGGAGGACGAGTTCCAAAGATGCTTCGCAGAAAAAAAAAAAAAAAAAAAAAAAATCCCGTTGGTGAAGCAAGAGGAGAGTGTGGGAGGCAGCGGGGGTACTGGCTCGGTCACCCGCTGGGTCATCTGGGTTTTCATTCGGGCTCCAGGACTGGGGTCTGAGCCACCCTCACCGGCCCCCAGGGGGAAAGGAGGACTTCACAGAGCTGTGAGGGGATTAACTTTCCGGTGAATTAAGCTTCCTGACATTCCCAGATGCCAGGGATTCTGCTTTGAAGGAGAAGGGAAGGAAGGAAGAGATAAACGGGCTGTGTGGAGAAAATTCTGGAGCTGCTAGGCACACACACAGCTTAGGTCCCTGCTCCACTGGGGAACCCCGGGCACAGAAGACCCCGACCCAGGAAATCCCTGGGAGGAGGTCAGAAGGTCAGCCGTGGGCCTGCCGGGGGGCACACGATGGGCAAAAACCACCTCAAGACAGTCACTCACAGACAGGCCACGGCTTCCACCCGGCGATGTCTGAAATGAAATGATCAGGGCTACAGATCGGAACGGAGACAAACACTTTCATGTCTTTTGCCTATTTCCATGAGGTTTGGGGGTGAAGCCTGGGGTCCGCAGGGAGCTGTGATTCCTAACCCCGGGCTTTCAGAGAAACGTGTGAGGCAGAGGGCTGGGCCCTTTGACTAACAGGTGGTGCAGCGATCTGGTAGGTTTGCCCAAGGAGTCATGGAGCAGATGGGGAAGGACAGCCATCAGTGTGGAAGGGAGGAAGGACGGAAGGAATCCAGAGGGAGGGTGGGCCTGCACAGAGTAGTGGAGGGGATAAGGAATAAGCAAGTGTATTGCTGAGGCTGGGCCAGCCAGGTGGGACGCCTACCTTTGGGGCAGAGTCCATGTCAAATGTCGACACTTGTTTCCCACGTCCCCAGGCTCACCTCCTCGCTCAGGGAGCGTCTCCTACATCAACATCATCATGCCTTCGGTATTCGGCACCATCTGCCTCCTGGGCATTGTTGGGAACTCCGCGGTCATCTTCGCGGTGGTGAAGAAGTCCAAGCTCCACTGGTGTAGCAACGTTCCCGACATCTTCATCATCAACCTCTCAGTGGTGGACCTTCTCTTCCTCCTGGGCATGCCCTTCATGATCCACCAACTCATGGGCAATGGCGTCTGGCACTTTGGGGAGACCATGTGCACGCTCATCACGGCCATGGACGCCAACAGTCAGTTTACCAGCACCTACATCCTCACCGCCATGGCCATCGACCGGTACCTGGCCACCGTCCACCCTATCTCCTCCACCAAGTTCCGGAAGCCGTCCGTGGCCACCCTGGTGATCTGCCTCCTGTGGGCCCTCTCCTTCATCAGCATCACGCCCGTGTGGCTCTATGCCAGGCTCATCCCCTTCCCAGGGGGCGCAGTGGGCTGTGGTATCCGCCTGCCCAATCCGGACACTGACCTGTACTGGTTCACCTTGTACCAGTTTTTCCTGGCCTTTGCCTTGCCCTTTGTGGTCATCACGGCTGCCTACGTGAGGATCCTTCAGCGCATGACATCCTCGGTGGCTCCCACCTCCCAACGTAGCATCCGGCTGCGGACAAAGAGGGTGACCCGCACGGCCATTGCTATCTGCCTAGTCTTCTTTGTATGCTGGGCACCCTACTATGTGCTACAGCTGACCCAGTTGTCCATCAGCCGCCCGACCCTCACCTTTGTCTACCTGTACAATGCGGCCATCAGCTTGGGCTACGCCAACAGCTGCCTCAACCCCTTTGTATACATTGTGCTCTGTGAGACGTTCCGCAAACGCTTGGTCCTGTCAGTGAAGCCTGCGACCCAGGGCCAGCTCCGCGCGGTCAGCAATGCTCAGACAGTGGATGAGGAGAGGACAGAAAGCAAGGGCACCTGATGCCTCCCTTGCTGCCCTGGGCACCTCCGATTCGGGACACAACAGCAAACCAGAGGGAGAGATGCTGAGCGAGAAACTCAAGACCGCTCTGGGAGGCTGCAGGGAGATCGGGGTGATGAGAGCTTGCAACTCAATGCATTTCCACTGGACCCACAGATAGCTGGGGCTACTAGGAGCCAGGTATGGGGGTTTCAGACCTCAGAAATTGCCTCGGGGCAGCAGGATGAGGCCTTTGGGTCCAACAAGCGTCAATGAAAAAGAAAGTTTGGGTTTGAACATTCGGTTGAGCTCTACCTGTTAACTCCCAAATGTCTGTTTTCCGAGGAGAAGAGTTGGAAGCCTCCTGGTTGGGTCAGGGTGTGAACAGCTGGGGCCATATTGCACAGGGCTCTGGGGAGATGGGAAAGATGGTGGCCAAAGGGTTCTCCCACTTCTCATGGGTATGACAGCAAGCAGTCTTTCTCCCAAGCTGGTGGATGATGAAAAAGGAAGTGTGTCATCTCTCTGTGTTCCAGCAGCCTGGGTCGGTTTCCCTGTTTCTCTGGGGGGATGCATGCTTATTTGGGTCACAGGACTCTGAGCCCACAGGAGTAAAAGCCCAACTCTCTAGGAGATAGCCCTACTGAGAATGACAGGTGATCCTGGGGTTGGGTGGTGGGTGTCTTGAAACTAAGAAAAATGAGGAGGGGGCTTTTGCAGCTGTGGGGATGTTCTCTTTGTAGGGTACATTCACTGTCAACCGCCAATTCCAGAGTGAACACCATCCGTGTCCTGCATGTGCAGGGATCATGCTAATGCCCGCCACGTTGGCAGCATCTTTTCGCTCTAACCCTTTCTCCCCCAAATAAAAATGAATAAAGTAAAATCTTCACCCACAGCAGCCTGGGTACTCTGCATAATTACTTGGGCTTGGGGTAGGGTGAAGGGGGTGGCTTAACAGGAAAAGAGGGATCACTTGGCTGTGGGATTTAGACCTAGGCTCAAGCTGCATTTTTGGAAGCAGGAAGCAGGAAATCTATTTGTCTAAACCCATAGGGAAGATGTAGGGACATCAATGGAATTACTGTGAATTCGTTAGATTGTGATGCTGTGGCTGAGCTGGAATGCAGCTCTGTGTCTTATGCACAAAAGCCCTCGGACTCATTGTCATCAGTGCTGACCCCTCTCGCCCCAAGTTCCACCCTCCTCTCCCGCTGAGTCACCTGCCGCAGGGCTGCCTTCTCGGGACAGCCTGAGCCTATCTCTGTTTGCAGCTACTAAACCTCAGTGTGAGCCATGCTGAGCAGGAAGATTATAGACGGGGCCACTGGGAGGCAGCCACAGCTGCTGCTTCTCAGCTTCTTCACGGAGAGGGACCGGGAGCCCAGCAAACCGCTAGGAAAATGCTGATGAGATGGTAGGGGCAAAGGCAAGCTCCGCTGCGTGTTGGGAAACATGCCTAAAGCAGGAGCATCAGCATGGCCTATTCCTCTGCTTGCTGGCTATTTTTCCCTGCAGAATTGCACTGGTACACTGTTCAGAAAACTTCTAGGCAGCTGCCTTGGGTCGTGAGAGCTTCTTTTATTATCCTTTTTAGGAGTATTTCATAACCTGTGTTACATGCTACCCACCACCAGAGGGCGCAGAGAAGCCGATGGTTAGTTTTTTCACTGCACGTTGACTCTAGCTGAGGGATGCTGTTGGGTCGACTCCATGCGTCTCAGTGGGGTTTTCAGTGGCTAATCTTTTGGAAGTAGATCACGGGCCCTTCTTTGAAGGCACTTCAAGATGGACTCAAACTCCTGAACTTTCTGTTAGCAGCTAAGCATGTTTACCTTTTGAACCACCCAGGGGCTTCATAGATAAACTCAAAATCTATTTTAGATGCACATCCAAAAAAAAGCCAAAAAAGAAGAACTAGATGGTGCCTGGCTAGCAATGCCAGCCACTCAGGAAAGGATCAAATCTGGAGATCCTGGATAGAGTGGGAGGAAAAACGTGCAACAAAAACTCAATAATGACCAGAATTACTGGTTGGATGGGATCTGGTGAGACCCCTAATACTATGGTCCTGGGATACATTCTGGGCCTGGAATAAAACTCACTCCCTGGGGCTGGCTTTCAGCCCAATAGTAAACAAGATGTACACGCAGACCACTCAACCCAGGATGATGTTCCCACATACTCTATGGAAATGCATCCCTTGGAGCAATCGACCACGGGGGACCAGAGAGGCAACATTTGCAGGACACACGGCAATGCATAACTGTGAGGGGCATGGGGGGTGGAGTGGGGACGGTTACTGGGCAGGGAGGGGAGGAGACTGGGTTAGAGTTGGGGATGGTAAATGGGGAGTAAAACTAAACATACATGTAATGTTGAATGTAAAACAAACTCTTAAAAAATAAAAGCCAAAAGATTCTTAGGGGAGCCTTGGGGCAAATCGAAGAAGTAGATCCAACCCCAAATCCTTTAGTTCTACAAAAGGAGGTTTTCCGGCACCTGGTTTGTCCACTGAAAGGCTTCCCTGGGTGTCTCTGCCCTATCCCTAGGCAGGAATTTGGAAGAGGAAATGGGTGACAGGGCCTCTCCCAGGAAATGCAAGTGCAGTGGGCACACATCCAGCTGAAGGGCCAAGCAGCTCCTGGGGTCAAGTGCATCCCCTCCTCCCACCTTCAACTCTATACTGAAGCAACTGGAATGGAAGCAACATGGACTGAGACGGGAAAGTGAGTGGGTGGCAATGTAGCCAGCCAGAATGGAGCAGGATGAGGGGGAGAGATGGAGAAGATGGGCAAAAGAGAGCACAGAGAGGAGAAAGGGGGGCAGAGAGGCTTAAAGAAGTGGGGAGATTACAGTGAGGGTGGAGGGGACTGTGGCCAACACAGCTTTTCCCAGCCCGGTCCAGCACCAACCTGGCCCACTAGAGCGTGCACAGAGTGAGGAGTGGGTCCCTGGCCTCGTGGGTGGGAATGCGGACCAAGTGGAGAGCTGGCTGATGAGTCTGAGGAATGCTGGGAGTTGAATGCAACTTTCTTTTCTTCCTCATTCAACCTGGGCACTTGCAAAGCCAGAAGGTGGGCCACCATGAGATGCAGAGAGTGACCCAGGGGCAACGACCACTCACTGGATCTCTTTGCTCCTCTTCCCCTTCCTAAGGTTCTTGCATCCAAAAAAAAATCTCTCCCATGGGCCCCGTGGACTCTCTGCAAACCCAGGGCTGCCTCCATGCCTTTCCGACTGTGGGGATTATGTTCCTAACCTCCCCCGTGGTGGGGGAGTTTCACAGTTGAGGGATTTGGACCTCACTGCTGCAAAAGGTGCTAATGGATGCATGGGAGCTCTTATGCATATTGATGTTCACTGAAGAAGTAATGACAAGAGTACCAAATAAAGGGACCAGCTGTAATCTCTTACAAGGTGGTCATAATTGGGGTCAAGGAGGGGTCGCTAGGAGTTGGAGTTGACGCAAAGGCAGTGAGGTTTTTTTTTTTTTTGCCTATTTTGAATTCCTCAGTGGTGCAAATTGTTAATGTGCCTGGCTGTTAAGTAAAAGGTTGGTAGTTCAAATCAACTTAGAGGCATCTGGAGGGAAAGGCCAGGCAATGTACTTCTTAAAAATCAGCCACTGCAAACCCTGTGGAGCAAAGGCTACTCTGCCACATGCAATGGGGTCACCAAGAGTGAGAGGCAACCTGATGGGAACTGGGAACCGGTATGTGTTTTAATGAGAAAAAGAAAAACCAAGCTCTTCCTTTTCACAGTTTCAACGAGATACTTGTCATCTTTTTCTCACTGAGGATTTGGATAGAGAACCACACATTCCCCCAAACTCCGCCCCCAAACCCTGCACATGCCCATTCATATCCATATGGCCTGCAGTGAGGCAAAGCACCCCAACAGCTCAAGTGAAAGAGGTCAGATCATCTCACCTGGGAAGATGGGCACTGAGATCAGGCCAAGCTTAATTTTATAATTAACAATGATTTTCAAATGACCCCTAAATGTGTGCATTGGTGGAAGTACAGATGGGGTGGGAATCGTGGTCATGGGGGGTGGGTGGGGGAGGGGCACTGATACCCTCTTTGTGGCAGAATTTCTGTTTGAACAGTGATGTGCAACCTCACCTAAATGTCCCCTCCTCAGGTCTGATTCTCAGACGACAGCCAAGGGAAGAACTTTCCAGATCGTCAGATGTGGGATGGACAAGCTGCTCATTTAATTGTCTGCCAAGCTGCCTCCTCCACTAGTGACCAACGGTGGCGATTTTAGGCTACACGTCTGATCTTTTTCTTCCTTCCTTCCTCCCTCCCTTCCTTTCTTCCTCCCTTCCTTCTTTCCTTCCTTCCCAGGGCTTCCCTGTGCCTGGCACTATGCTAAGCACTCTATTTATTTATTAACTCATTTTCTCCTTCCAACAATACTTTGTGGTTGATAGCCCTTTGTACCCATTTTACAGATGGGGAAATTGTGATTTGGAGAGATTGACTCAGTGTCAGATTACCCAATAAGCAAGGTAAAGCACGGGCTTACTTGTGCTTACTGATCTGTAGTGAAAGTGAACAATTTTGCATTTTCCCCACCACATTAAAGATTCTGCTTTTAGATGGCTTGCAACTGTCTCTCTCTCAATAACACAACACCTACCTACAGAATCAAAGCTGCTTTTCAAATTTACAATCTCTGATAGGGACCGAGTGCCCAGGAAGCAAGGTAAGTGTGGATTTAACCATGTGAAGCTGGTCATTGCAGATGAGTAAGTAAGCACAAGGAACCCATCCTTACTTTGCATATTGAGTACTCTGCCCTTGGGGTGAATGACTTGCCCAATGCCACAAAGCTACTGGTAGTGAGAGACGCAAATCCAGATGTACTTGATTCCAAAGTCCGCATGCTGTATCCTTCCGTGTGTCACCTGCTGCCGCTAGCTCAGATCACCTCTGTCCACCTCATCATCATCCCTCTGAGCTAGCCCAGCTCTTTACTCAACGTCACCCTAAAGCAGCGTCAGCTCAAGGCTGATAGTGGGGCATAAGGGTTGTCAAAGCAGGGAAGGAGAGAAGGCGGGAGCCCAGATTCAGAAAGGCTTGGCGTTGGCTAGCAAGCCTCACGTTTCCACGGTCCATCCGTCATGCTAGATCTTGGGAAGGCCTCATTGCCCTCTCTTTGCAGCTTAGGTCTGCTGCCCTGTTCCTGATTGGTGGCCACAAGGCTCAACCCTTTCCTCATCTCCTCCCTCCTCCTAGTTCCAGGACCTCCAAATCTTTCCTCCTCTGGCTGCCTGGAAAAAAAAAAAAAACCCACAACCCAACATAAAAGGCAAAATTGTTTATGCCAAGGAAGCCACCCTTTTATTCTATTCTATAGAGCAACATATTCCTTGTGGGCTTCAATATTTTGCACTAAGAGGGAGAAGAGACACTTGATCTTTGCACACCCTCCCCTGAAAAAAAACATTAAATGCTTCTCAAACACAAGCATTAGCACTTCTTCTAAGAGAAGCTCTGTCCCCAGTCTTCAGTGTGGTTGACTGGACCAAACTGCTTAAGAGGCTGGGTTGATGAGTCAATGGGTGGGTCCAATGGATGTGGAATGGTGGTGGCCACAGTTGGCTACCTGAGGAGTGATTACCCTTTTGAGGTGAAGCAAATGCTCCCCAGTTTGCCCCAATTTCCATTCCCTCCTACTGCCTTTCACATGCCTGTTTCACTCCTTTATTCCCTGTGTGGCTCCTGGAGGCATTTATATTTGAGATCCCTGACTTGGAGCATTAAATACTATTTTGCAGCATGATTTTAAAAGGGTGATTCTTCTTTCCGCTAAACAAAGAAAGCACATAACACCTCCCCTAGCACTTACCCAATGCAGTTATTAATTATAACACGTTTGCCCATGTGTCCTCCACTAACCAACATGGGATGCTCCAGATTCCCCTCCCCACCACCGCTCTAGTTAATTAAAAAAATGACTTGAAAGCCTTGAGGCTCCTCCACCTGATCTGACGTCCCCTCTTTTGTGCCGACTTGAATCCTTCCCACTTCTCCAGGAAGCCTTCCCAGCCCTCTCTAGCCTCAAATGAGTTCATCATCATCTGAGCCCCTATAAGACTTTCCAGTTCTGCCATTTATTAGAAGATTAATCTTCTTCTATTGTAGACCTCTGATGGGTTTTGACTTTTCATGTATTAATTGTTGCCTTCTCTCTCTGGCTAGATTGTGATGTTGTTGTTGTTGTTGTTGTCAGACGCTGCTGAGTCAGCTAGAAACAACAGAAGGAAACAGTGCCCAGTCCCACGCCATCCTCACCGCTGGTGCTGTGTTCGAGCCCATTGTTGCAGCCACTGTATCAGTCCATCTTCTGGGTGGTCCTCCTCTTTTTGGACTCTACTCTACCATGCACGATGTTTTTCTCCAGGAACTGGTCCCTACCGACAACATATCTAAAGTACGTGAGATAAAGTCTTGCTTGGAATATTCCAGCTGTACTTCTTCCAAGACAGATTTGTTCATACTTCTAGCAGTCCATAGATAGTGTATTCAATATTCTTCACCAACACCATAATTCAAAGGCATCAATTCTTTTGTTTTCTTTACTCATCATCCAGCTTTCCCATGCCTATGAGCCAATTAAAAATATCATGGTGTAGGTCAGTTGCATCTTAGTACTCAAAGTGACAGCTTTGCTTTCTAACACTTTAAAGAGGTCTTTTGCAGCAGGCTTACCCAACGTGATATGTCATTTGATTTCTTGACTGCTGCTTCCATGGGCGTTGGTGGTAAATCCAAGGAAAACAAGATCCTTAACAAATTCCTTATGTTCTCCATTCATCGTGTTGTTGCTTATTGGTCCAGTTGTGAGGATTGTGGTTAGGGAGGTGTAGTTCTTCATCTCTCAATGGCTTTTACATGTTGCCTTACACATAGTTATTGTTAGCTGCTGTGTAGCCAGCACCTTTCTTCCTAGAAGACTAAGAGTCTGGAAGCTCTGCTGAAACCTGTCCACCACAGATGACCCTGCTAGTATTTGAAATGCCATGGCCTAGCTTCTAGCATCATAGAAACACTCAAACCACCCCAGTACAACAACTTACAGACAAGTGGTGGAAGGTAGGCATAGGGAACAACAATGAAACTGATTGATTGCTGTTCAGGATTTTGCATGTTGTTGTAATTGATTTTCCACTCATAGTGACCCCGTATGACAGACTAGAAATGCTGCATAGGGTTTCTAGGCTGTGATGTTCACAGGAACAGATCACCAGTCTTTCTCCCATGGAGTTGCTTGATGGGTGCAAACCACCAAATTTTTGGTTACAAACCAAGCACTGAACTATTGCAGATTTTGCAGAGGGAAAACAATTTAATATTTCTCAGTTTGAGAATCTGATGAAAACTCCGGAACTTTCTCCTCCTGTCACCAAAAGCACATTAGCATATGTACACAAAATAACTTTGGAGGGTTTATAACCTCCTCCTCAGATGCAAGAGGAAGAACTCTGGGTAACGTTGCAACACAAGCTATGGAAAGACAGCAAAATCAGCTATAAGACAGTATGATAGTTAAGATTATGTGTCAGCTTGGCTAGGCTATGATTCTCAGTGGGCCTGACAGACATTATGTAATCACTTTCCATTTTGTGAATTGATTTGAGCAGCCAATCAGTTGAAAGGGAAGTTTCCTTGGGGGTGTGGCCTGCCGCTGATATATAAAGGATGTTCTGGCAAAGTTCTCTTTCTCCTTCCCTTCCCTCTCTCCCCTACCTTTTCTCATGATCTCTCGGCCCTTTACTCTTCTCATCGCCTGACCTCTGGTTCCTGACATGTAAGCCTACAGAACCCTTCAGACTGCCGGCTGACCTACAGATTTGAGATTTGCTAGCCATTTCCTTGAAGTAAGACAGCTTGTGGCCAACTGAATACTACTGTGTGCCAGGCATTGTGCTAGTCACCAGGACAAAAGCAGGCAGGGTCCACTCCCCGACACAGAGCATCCAACACTAATGGTGAGCAAAACATTAATCACATAGTCACAGAAATAAATGTCAAATTGCAACTGAATAAGGACAGGTATGAGAAAGAGGGGTGCCATGAGAGAGGGGCAGACATGCTCAGGCAGGTCAGAGGAAGGCTTTGCTAAGGGAGGGGCATTTACCATGATGGAAAGGGTAAGAAGGATGAAATGGGTGAAAGGAGGAGGGCAGCCTATCTGCAGAGGAAAATTGCCCAGCAAGAGCCTTGCGCTGGGAGGACATGCTGATGAGTGTCTCCATATGGATGAACCAAGGGGTCTAGTTTATAATGTACTGTAAGAATTACAGGGAGCTCTGATAGCACAGTGCCTAAGGCACTTGACTGCTAACCAGAAGGCTGGAGGTTCAAACCTACCAGCTACTCCTCAGAAAGAAGATGGGGCAATCTACTTCTGTAGTGATACTGCCTTGGAAACCCAAGGCGGGGTCGCTATGAGTCGGGTACGACTCGACGGCACATAACAACAACAACAACATAAGAATTACGATTATGTGGTGGTAAGTGCAGCTAGAATGCTCCTTGGAAGCAAAAATGGCCAGACTTTGTGTCACCTACTTGTTGTTGTTGTTGTTTAGGTGCCGTTGAGTCACCTCCGACTCATAGCGACCCAACGCACAGCAGAACGAAACACCACCCAATCCTGTGCCAACTCCGTGATCCTTGCTATACTTGAGCCCATTGTTGCAGCCACTGTGTCAATCCATCTCGTCGAAGGCCTTCCCCTCTTTTGTCGACCCTCCACCTTACCAAGCATGACATCTTCTCCAGAGAATAATCCCCTCTTACAACATGACCAAAGTAGATGAGACGAAGTCTGGTCATTTTCGCTTCCAAGGAGCATCCCGGCTGCACTTCCTCCAGGACAGATCTATTAGCTCCTTTGGCAGTCCATGGTACCTTCAGCATTCTTCGCCAGCACTACAAATCAAAAGTATCAACTCTTCTTCGGTCTTCCTTATTCATTGTCCAGCTCTCACATGCATACGAGGTGATTAGAAATATCATGGCCTGTATCAGGCGCACCTTAGTTCTCAAAGAGACATCCTTGTTCCTCAGCACTTGAAAGAGTTCCTTCGCAACCGACCTGCCCAGTGCTACACGTTGTCTAATGTCCTGACTGCTGCTTCCATTGGCGTCAACTGTAGAACCAAGCAATGTGAATTCTTTGAC
>NW_006921670.1:5372938-5376108 GCF_000298275.1 Orycteropus afer afer
TTGTAGGTGTATGGATATTATCCTATCACTGACAGCATTGTACTTCAGGACAGATCTTGAAACATCCTTTGTGATGATGAATGCCACGCCATTCCTCTTTAAACTGTTGTTCCTGGCATAGTAGATCATATGGTTGTCTGATTCAAAATGGCCAAAACCAGTCCATATCACCTCACTAATGTCTAGGATATTAATCTTTATTTGTTCCATTTCATTTTTGACACCTTCCAATTTTCCTAGATTCATACTTCGTACATTCCATGTTCTGATCATTAATGGATGTTTGCCGCTGTTTCTCCTTGGTTTGAGTGGTACCACGTCAGCAAATGGAGGTCTCGAAAACATTACCTTATCTATATGAGTAAGGCTTATTTTACTCTGATAATGCAGCTCTTTCTCAGTCCTATTTTGAGAGCTTTCTAAGCTAAGTGACTCATCTTCCTCCTCTGTATTAGACAATGTTTCTGGACTATTCATAAAGTTGCACAGTAATGTATCAAACAGTATTTCTCTGCTATTCATAAGGTTTTCCCTGGCCAATTCTTTCAGAAGTGGATGGCCTCCTCCTTCTTCCTAGTCTGTCTCAGTCTGCAAGCTGGGCTGATACCTGTGCAATCAGTGCACCCCACTGGGTTTAAAACACCAGTGGCACAGACTCAAGACTCACAGCAAAATGTCACCATAGTAGGACAAATTGACAGACAAGTTTCTCTCCCTTAGCTGTTGGAAATCCCTCCAACCACCCTACCTGGATCCCTGCGGCAAACTCCTCGATCTGTTCCAGTCCCCTTTGCCTTTTCTGTCCTCTCCCTGTTTTCCACCTTGCTGCCTGTTCTTAGGTCCTGGAATCTGAATAAGAATGCTATCACTTTAAAATGCAAAATGGTTGCTACTTGTAAACATCCAAAATGGCTGCATCCTCCAGAAAGCAGAAAGTCCACAGCTCAGGTTGTCTCCCTCCTTGCTGTTTCCCTTCCTGGTCATAGGCCACCAGAGCAGATGTCCCTGCAGCCTTTGGTGACTGGGACTGAATCTTTAGGTCAATTCTCAGGTCCCAAAACCACTTGGAAATATTCAGGCTGTTGGTCTCATCACAGTAGCTGACAGTCCGCAGCTCTGACAGTCTCTGTACTCACTGTTTTTATTCAGATTTTTCCACTAGTTGGTGCCTAATCCACTTCTCTATAGTTCCTTTCAAAGCTCAGGGTTCCAGGATTATCTTCTGTATCTCTGTCAATTGGTTTCACTTTTCTTTGTTGAAGAGGGTCTGTGTCCCTTGTCTAACCCTTGACACTTGCCTACCTCAGGCCCTGGCACTTACTTAGGTTATATTTTTAGAAGTAACCATTCCCTGGAGAAGGACATCTTGCTTGGTAAAGTAGAGGGGCAGTGACAAAGGGGAAGATCCTCAACAAGATGGATTGATACAGTGGCTGCAACGATGGGGTCAAGTGCAGCAAGGATTGTGAGGATGGCACACAACCAGGCAGTGTTTTGTTCTGTTGTACACAGGGTCGCTACGAGTTGGAGCTGACTCAATAGCACTGTGATATTTGGAACTGTGTGTCAACTTGGTTGGATCACAATTCTGTATGGTTTGAGCTGTTGTGGTGTGGTTGTTCCCATCATGGGATCTGAAGACTATGTTCTGAGTGGCCAGTCTGTTGGGGAGTTTCCTGAGGGGTGTGGTCTGCTTCCAGTATATCTATGGACATCCTGGGAAGAGAGACATTCTTCTGTGGATCGGGATTCTATTGTGCTGCATACAACTGTCCACGAGTGAACAGTCTACCATTTGGACTGGAGATCTTGGATTCATCATTCATTGGAGTCAACAGCCAGTGTACTGCCTACCAGTCTTGAGCTCCTCAGCCCCTGTGGTTGCAAGAGCCAGGAAAAGCCTCCAGCTTGATGTTTGATCCAGGAACTTTGGACTTGCCAGCTTCTTTAAGGGTGTGAGCCATTTTCCTAAGATAAATTTCTCTATATATACATATATATAAGCTTTACTGGTTTTTGTTTCTCTAGAGAACCCAGTCTAACACATTTGGTACCAAGAGTGGTTCTATAGAGACAAAATCATAAGGATGGGTTTCCTAAATTGGTTCTCTAGTTTGATTAATCTTAAAGACTCTAAGACTCTAGTGATCCTGCGTCTGTTAGTAAAGAGGGCCCTGCTAATCTGTGGCGTGAGGTGGCAAAATTAATATGTGAAATAGCACCATCAATAGATCAAGTACTTGTGAGAAGTCATGCTCTGGGTGATCGGATATTTGATACTATTCTGCAATTTTGTCAGCATGAGAAGTATAAGGAACTGGTTGGTTGATCCTACTTACACTAGACAAAGTGCTGAAAGAGCGAGATGAGCTCAGAGCTGCTGAGTCTCGGCTTAAGTGCCACATAAAAGACTTCAGTGCTTCCAGTTGTGCTCTGAAAGAAAACTTTGTATCTTCTAGTAACAGAGCTGATATTGCTGAAAACCAAACCCAGAGTCTTATTGTAAGGGTGGCTGAATTACAACGCCAATTAAATTGCCAATCCAGGACAGTGTCTGACATTAAAGTGAGGGCATTGATTGGGAAAAAATGGGATTCTGAAACCTGGAATGGGGACATATGGACAGATAATCAGGAAGATCGGGATATGGAGCCTGTAAATTCTGTTGAATCCCTCCCATTTGAATGGATTACTGTAAAACCATTATCCCCTCCCCCTCAGTTTGATGGGACTAGCCAAACTGGTCCTGCTGGGTCACTGCCTGAGGCAGAGGCCATGGAAGACATTCCTTAATGCTCTCAGGAATAGCCTCAACCACCCATTTGAACTGCCTCAACCACCATGCTGCCAGACCAATAACTAAAGTTAAGTCCGAGTGAGCCCCAAAAAGTGAAATAGAAAGTGTGAAGGAGGAGGTGGTATGCTATACCCGAAAAGACCTACTTGATTTTGCTAACATGTACAGACAGAAACCTGGAGAATATATATGGGAATGGTTACTGAGGGTGTGGGATAATGGTGCAAGGAATGTAAGATTGGATCAGTCTGAGTTTATTGATTTAGGCCCACTAAGTATGGATTCTTCATTCAATGTTTCAGCTCGAGAGGTTAGGAAAGGATCTAATAGTTTATTTGGTTGGCTTACTGAGGCATGGATTATGCGGTGGCCT
>NW_006921670.1:5408917-5426108 GCF_000298275.1 Orycteropus afer afer
TTGAACCGCCAACCTTCTGGTTAGCAGTCAAATGCCTTAGGCGCTACACCACCAGAGCTCCCAAGAGAGAACAAGGGAGCTCGATTAAGGCAGACAGAACCAGCATGGCGATAATGAGGATTCTGACACGCTGTGAAAATAATCACCAATGCCACAGAATAACAAGTATCAAAATGAATTAGTGAGGATCTAATTTGCTATGTAAATTTTTTTTGAAAATCACAATAAAATATTTAAATAAATAAATAAAAAGAGCAGGATGCAAGAAGCAGGTCCCTGCTGTGTGTGTGGGGGGGAGTCATCTGGAATTCTCTTCCCCTTCCTTCGCCTCCCTTTGCCCCTGTGCCAGACTAAGGTTTTGCAGAAAGTGGGAGTCCAGGTCACTTTGTCCTCAGCCTTTGTCTGGGACAGAGTTGGGGGTTGTGCCTTCCAGGAGGGCCCCCAAAGCATTCTGAAGGCCTGGACCACCTCCTGGAGCAACCAGAAAGCTTGGCCTCAAGGCCATAGGAACAGACAGAAGAGGGCCGGCAAACAGGACCTTACAAACGGCTCATGGGAGGGGGAGGGGTGCAGCACTCTGAGCAGGGCAGGGAGAACAGAGGTCAAGTCTGCCTCTGGGTCCTCCGTTTGATTCAATTCCTATTTTATTTCTGTGGAATGGGTATATGCATGTGTGTGTGGGGGTGCAAATGGTTTATGCTCCACTACTTAACCTAAAGGTTGGCGTTTCAAACCCACCCCACAGAAGAAAAGCCTGTCGATCTACTTCCATAAAGACTTCATAAGCCAAGACGTCAAGGGATTGAAACAAATAGCTTTGGGAACTGAGATGAAGGGAAAGAAGGGGAGGAGATATAATGAAATTAGGAGTAAGTTTAACATCCACAAATGTGCAACAAGTAGTCTTGGGGAGTTGCTAACACGGCCATAAATTTGGATCTGAGAGTCCTAGTGGCCAAAGCAAAGAGTGAACAATAATCCAATACACGAACCACAGTGTCTAGGAGATAAAAACAAAAAAGCAAATAAACAGAACTCTGCAGGAGAGGCAGTGCCTTATGTTGGTACTGACTCTTGCGAGGAGTCCCTCCTTGTTCCAGGTAAAGACGCGGCTGAGGTGTGCTGGTGACGGAGGGCCTGGACAGTGCCTGAGAACAGAGCGACAACCATTTCTCATGCTGTCCTCAGTGGGGGCACAGAAACGTCCCTGGGAGTGGTCCTAAAATCCATTTCAATCCGTTTGCCAACAGCAGAAATTGAAAACGGCCAAAATGTCCATTTCACACATTGTGATACAAACGTCCAGCAGGGTTTTATGCAGCTACTGAGAAGAAAGGGGAGCGATTTAGGTAGTCACGCGAAACAATGTCCAAGATGGACTGGGAGGGGAGGAAAGCAAGAACAGTGCTCGTCTAAGTCAGTGCTTGTGTAGACCATAGACTGCTTCTGGAAGGAATCATAACAAACAGGAAACAATGGTTACTTCTGGGGCAGGGAACTGGGGGAGGGGGACGGAAATAAGAGTTCTCACTACACAGCCTGTTGTAGCTTCTGAATTTTATACCATTGGAGTGTATTACAGATCCAAAATCATTATTTGATTAAAAACAAGGAAGCAAAAATGATCTGAGGGCTGGGGGCTCTAAGCAGACTTCTCTCTGGTCAAGCTTGTGAAGGGCAATGTTTAGATCACTCGAGAGAATGGAAGGCCCACACATCCTTCCAGCAACCTCCCACAAAATCATTCACCTAGTGTGTCCTCCACTGAGACTCCGGTGGGTGATGACCCTCGTCACTGACCAAGATCCATCACTTCCCTCATCAGCTGCAAAATTCAGAAGGTTCCCCTATTGCTCCTTCCCTGGCTTCATCCTGGTGGAGGCCTTTGGGGTCTGGGAGATGCCTGTATCCCATGGCCGTGCTAGACTGCCTAGAATGGCTCTTTTAAAGACATCTTTGATCTGGAGCAGAGATTCAATAAGAATATGCTGAGAGATTGTGTGTGCGCGTGTGTCCCCACTTGTCCCAGTCCCTCTCCTGCTGCTCAGGGAGGCAGAAGGTGCAAGAGGGCTGAGTGTCCAATGCCAGCCAGAGTGCCAAGGAAGGTCCTTCTGTACACACAAGCATACCCCTACACACACACACCACGTAGCACAGGTGCTTGCACACACACACACTATACATCATCCCATACCACACATAGCACACACACATGCACACCTCATGTAACACAAGCACAAGCCATGCTTAGACCATAACCATGCTTAGACCATACATACCAAACACACACCAAGCATATACCATACACACTGCATACCACACACATACATATCGTACACACACACACACAGACTACACACACTCCCCATACCACATGCCTCCACATATTATATACACCATGTAGACCACAGACACACATGTAGCCCACACACATTCCCCTTACCCCCCTGCATATCACACCTGACACGCATGCCTATCACACACAGCACACTCATTCCTCCCACCAGACATCACACACATCATACACCCCCAACAGATCCTATAAGTATCTCACACAGCCACACACTACCACACTGATGAAGAGTAGGAGCGCTCCTGAGTGACCCAGTCAAAAAACAGATAAAATGTTGTCAATTCTCTATTTATACCCCGCCCCCATGGCCTGGCTCAATAAATACTGTGAAATGAATTCTCACTAAGCGTGTGGTTGCAGGAACTCCAGGAGAGCTGATCCTCCCCGCCCTGACTCCCACCTCTGCTGCTCACTGCCTGAGACCCAACCTTCTTCCACAGGGAGCTTCACTTTCCAGTTTCCAGATGGGTTGGGTGTAAAGCAATGAATCCCGCTGCGGGAGAGTTACACCAGACTTCTGCTAGCCAAGTGCACCTTCACATGATGACAGTGAAGGAGACTGGCAAGCATGGGACAGGCTGGCTTCAGGTGTCCGGCTGGTTTTCAAGCAGGTAACAGAGCCACGGGAGGCAAAGGTGTGGCAGGGGTGGGGGTGGGGAGTGGGAACGATTGGGGGAAGCCCTGCAGGGCGAGGGAGAGGGAGGACACAGTGACAGAACAAAGGGGCTCGGCCAGCACTGTGTCCACGAGCCTGTGGCCGCCCGTCCTTCCCATCCCCGGCGAGCTGACAGCAGAGTCTGGCTGGCTCCCAGGGAGGTGCAGCAGCACATAAAACAGGCAAGAGCAGATGAAGAGCAGGGACAGAGCGCCCCAGATCAGCCCTGAAGAAAGCGCTGGCTCCATCCTAGGGTTGCAGAGTGTGCAGGCTGGCTGGGCCTGGCAGTCAACTCTGCAGTCCCCAATGAGTGTCCCCACGGTAATTACCTGTGCTGTGGATGGAGCCATCTCTCCACCCTGCTCCTGCACTGGCTTCCAACGGCAAAAGGGGCTCGGCCTTCTGTGTTATCCTTGATGGTAGAGCCAAGGAAGGCTTTATTTTGTGCGGTTTTGTTTTTGAGCATAGGGACAGGGCAGAGGAAGGCATCACGTTATTCTTGAGGGTTGGCAACTACACTCCACACACCCCTGTACCCTCGTGACTTTTGAAGAGAACCTGCATGCACTAATTGATCCAACTATTTCTCCTTTAACCAGTTTGATTTTTAAGTCAAACTCCTTTTTAAATAACAGGCTTCTGAGGTGGGAGAAGTCAAAAGTGATGTGTTTGTACTGGGAACATGGATCATTAAAAAATGAGAACGTCTGCCAGTACTGTCTTCTGTCATTATCCCCCTTATTCTTCTAGCATCACAAAAGAAAGAAACTTGATTATCTTCTAGTTCTTATCACCCTTGTTATAGGTTGAAGAGTGTCCCCCTAAAACATGTGTTGGAAATCCCAACCCCTATACTTGAAATAAGGAGCCCTTGTGGTGTAGTGGTTAAGGCACTTGGCTGCTAATCAAAAGGTTGATGGTTTAAACCCAACAGCCACTCTGTAGAAGAAAGATGGGTGGTTAGCTTCTGTGAAGATTTACAGCCTTGGAAACCCAATGGAGGTCACTGTAAGTTGGAATCAACTCGATGGCAGTGGCTTTGGGGTATATACATATATCTGAAATGCTTGGCATTTCTCAAGCTGAAAGAACTGAAGAGGAAATTCAAGCCTCAAGTTGCAATATTGAAGGATTCTATGGGCAAAATATTGAACAGTACAGGAAGCACCAAAAGAAGATGGAAGGAATACACAGAGTCACTATACCAGAAAGAAGAGGTCAATGACCAACCGTGTTCCACCATTTCAGAGGTAGCATATGATCAAACACTGATGGTATTGAAGGAAGAAGTCCAAGGTGCACTGAAGGCATTGGTGAAAAACAAGGTTCTAGAAGTTGATGAAATACCCATTGAGATGTTTCAACAAAAAGATGCAGTACTGGAAGTGCACACTCATCTATGCCAAGATATTTGGAAGACAGCTACCTGGCCAACCGACTAGAAGAGATTGATGTTTGTGTCCATTCCAAAGAAAGGTGATTCAACAGAATACAGAAATTACTGAAAAATACCATTACTATCACAAACAAGTAAAATTTTGCTGAAGATGATTCAAAAACAGTTGCAGCGGTACATTGACAGGGAATTTCCAGAAATTCAAGCTGGATTCTGAAGAGGATGTGGAATGAGGGATATCATTGCTGATGTCAGATAGATCTTGAAAGCAGAAAATACCAGAAAGATAATTACCTATATTTTATTGACTATGCAAATGCATTTGACTGTGTGGATCGTAACCAATTAGAGATAACATTGTGAAGAATGGAAATTTCAGAACACTTAATCGTGCTCATGTGGAACCTGTACATAGACCAAGAGGCAGTCATTTGAACAGAACAAGGGGACACTGCATAGTTTTAAGTTAGGAAAGGTGTGTATCAGGGTTGTATCTTTTCACCATACTTATTCAGTCTGTATGCTGAGCAAATAATCCCAGAAGCTGGTCTGTATGAAGAAGATGGTGCTGTCAGGATTGGAGAAAGACTCATTAACAACCTGCAGTATATGACACAAGCTTGCTTGCTGAAAGTGAAGTGAACTTGAAGCACTTATTGATTATGGCTCAGTGATTACTTAATATGGCCCTTGTAGACGGAGCCCTCCATTTCATGATGTGTTGTAAATCCTAGCCTCTATACCTGTGGTTATAGTCCCATTTTGGAGTCAGTTGCCATTATGTTAATGAGGCAAGATCAGGGTGGGAGGCATCTTGAGTCTCCACATTACTAGAGAGTGTGACTCAAGTTAACATCCTTCTCCCAGTCACCACCCTACACACATTTGTACCACCTTGCTCAAGTAAGGAGAGTTCCCTTGATGGTATGGTCTGTATCCAATATCCATGAATGCTCTGCCAAAGTCCTCTCTGTTGTTCTGGATCCTACATCTGGCTCATCATCTAACTCCTGGTTCTTGGGACTTGAGCCAGCAGCCTATTGTCTGACCTGATTTGCCAACTTCTGCAGCCTGTAAAGACTACAGTCTGCAGTATGGATTACACCTGAACATAAAGAAAATGAAAATCCTCACAACCAGACCAATAAGCAGCATCTTGATAAATGGAGAAAGGATTAAACTTGTTAAAGATTTCATATTACTTGGGTCCACAATCAACACCAATGGAAGCAGCAGTCAAGAAATCAGACATCGTATTGCACTGGACAAATCTGCTGAAAAGATCTCTTTGAAGTGTTGAAGAGCAAAGGTATCACTTTGAAGAGTAAGGTATGCCTAACCCAAGCCATTGTATTTTCAATCGCCCATATGCATGTGAAAGTTGGACAATGAATACGGAAGCCCAAACCAGAACTGATGCTCTTGCATGTGGTGTTGGCGAAGAACACTGAAAATATCATGGACTGCCAGAAGAACAAACAAATCTGTCCTGGAAGAAGCGCAGCCGGAATGCTCCTTGGAAGCGAGAACGGCCTGACTTCATCTCACCTACTTTGGTCATGTTGTCAGAAGGGACTATTCTCTGGCGAAGGATATTATGCTTGGTAAAGTAGAGAGTCAGCGAAAAAGGGGAACACCCTCAAGATGGACTGACATAGTGGCTGCAATGATGAGCTCAAGTATAGCAAGGTTTGTGAGAATGGTGCACGACTGGGCAGTGTTTCTTTCTGTTGTATATAGGGTCACGATGAGTCAGAGCCAACTCTATGGCACCTAACAACAACAAAAACAACAGCCTTCTGAGCCAGTGGCCTGTCATCTGACCTGCTGATTTGGGTTCATCAGCCCATGAAACTGTGTGTGTTGGGAAAGGCCTCCATACTAACATCAGACCCACAAATTTGGAACTTGCCAGCATCCACAAGCACATGAGCTGTTTCCTTTATGGTTTGTGAGTTCTGTGAGATGTTACAGTGAATTAAAGAACCAAAAGATGGGAGGGAGAGTACTGAGAGGAGGAGTAGTAGTTGATGTTAGAGATGATGGAGTGATACAGCAGTTTGGAAAACTTGGACATTTGAGACATCTTTAACCTCTATCTCATAGGGACCAGTTTTGTGTTATCCTTCTAAAATAAGTTACTCATGCACCAATGAAGATCAAAGATTACAACCTTCAGTATGGATTATACCTCAACATAAAGAAGACAAAAATCCTCTTAGCTGGACCGACAAGTAGCATCATGAAAATGGAGAAAATATTGAAATTGTCAACGATTTCATTTTACTTGGATCCACAGTCAACACCCATGAAAGCAGCAGTCAGGAAATCACACAACGTATAGCACTGGGCAAATCTGCTGCAAAAGACCTCTTTGAAATGTTAAATAGTGTAGATGTCACTCTGAGGACAGAGTTGCACCTAACCCAAGCCATGGTTATTTTCAGTTGTCTCATGTGCATGTGAGGGAGTTCTGGTGGTGTAGTGCCAAAGGCATTTGACTGCTAACCAGAAGGCTGGCAGTTCAAACCCACCAGCCACTCCTTGGAAGGAAGACTGGGCAACCTACTTCCATAGTGATACTGCTTTGGAAACCCAAGAGGAGGTCACTATGAATCGGAATCAACTCAACGGCAGTGAGGTGTTTTTTTTGTTGTTGTTGTTTATATGCATGTGAAAGCTGGTTACATAAGGAAGATCAAAGAAGAATTGATGCCTTTCAATTATGGTGTTGGCGAAGAATGTTGAATATACCTTGGACTGCTAGAAGAATGAAGAAATCTGTCTTGGAAGAAGTATAGCCAGCATGCTACTTAGACATGAGGATGGTGAGACTTTGTCTCCCATACTTTGGACATGTTATCAGGAGGGACCAGTCCCTGGAGAAAGATACATTCTTGGTAGAGGAGAGGGTCAGAGAAAAAGAAGACCCTCAACAAGATGAGTGGACACAGTGGCTGAAACAATGGGCTCAAACAAAGCAACAATTGTGAGGATGGCACAGGCCTGGGTGGTGTTTTGTTCTATTTGTACACAGGGTCGCTATGAGTCACAACCAACTCAGTAGCACCTCACAACAACAGCATCCCTGTAGAAAGGGGCCCTAGTGGCACAGGACTTAAGTGCTCATCCTCTGACCGAAAGGTTCAAACCCACCAGCATCTCCGTGGAAGAACAGACCTGGAGATTTTCCCACAAAGATTTCAGTCTACAAAACCCTATGGGCCAGTACTGCTCAGTCACACAGAGCACCTATGAGTCAGAATAACCTGCTGGCACCCAACACCCAGTACTTGGGGATGCAATCCTATTTGGGAACAGGGTTGTCTTTTGTATATTAATGAAACCATATCAGTGTAGCATGGATCTCAAATCAATCACTTTTGAGCTATAAAAAGATTAGGTACTATATGACCATGAGACCAGAAGAACTAGATGGTGGCCAGTTACCACTGGCAACTACTCAGAAAGGGATCAGTGCAGGAGATCCTGCATAGAGTGGGAAAACAATGTGGAACAAAACTCAAAATCATAAAAAAAAGGACCAGGCTTATTGGTCTGACAGAGACTGGTGAAACTCCTGAGATTATGGCCACTAGTCACCCTTCAGGCCTGGAATTGAACTTACTCCCGTGGCTTTCAGCCAAACAATAGATGGGCCTATAAGGCAAAACCACCAGCCACTCCTCGGAAGGAAGGTTGGGCAATCTACTTCTGTAGTGATACTGCCTTGGAAACCCAAGGAGGGGTCGCTATGAGTCAGGTCTGACTCGAGGGCACATAACAACAACAACATAAGGCAAACATTTACACCAGGTGGGTACATTCCTTAGAACAGTCAACCATGGGAGATCAGAAGGGCAGTATTTACACAGGGAGACAGCTCAGAGGGCAGGTAGGCATAGGAAAGGACACAAGGAAAACACAACCACAGGGAGGAAGTGGGAAGAGAACTCTTACATTACAGGGCTTGCAATCAATGTCATGAAACAAAATGTGTATGAACTGCTGTGTGGAAAATGATTTTGCTCTGTAAACTTTCATCCAAATCACAATTAAAACAAACAAACAAAGATTAGGCACAGAGCCAAGGAAGCACAGATAGGGCAAGACTGATGCCACACCACATCTGCACGAAGATCACCAAAGAACCAAGGAACAGAAGCTGAAAAAAACACAAAGACCTGCCCCAAAGCCAACAGAAAGCAAACCTTCCTCCAGAGTCAATGCCCTGAATTCAGACTTCTGGCCTTCTAGATGGCAAGAAAGTAACCAAAAAACTCCCCACTGCCTGTTAAGTCGAGGAGCTCTGGTGGTGCAGCGCCTAAGGCATTTGACTTCTAACCAGAGGGTTGGTGGTTCAAACCCATCAGCTGCTCTGCTGAAGAAAGATGCAGCAATCTATTTCCATAAAGATTTACCACTTTGAAAACCCAATGGGGGTTGCTATGAGTCAGAATTGACTCAATGGCAGTGGGTTTTTTTTTTTTTTTTTTTTGGTTGGTCCAATAAGTCAATTCTGACTCATAGCAATCCTATAGAACAGAGTAGAACTGCCTAGAGGGTTTCCAAGACTGTAAATCTTTACCGAAGCAGACTACCACATCCCTCTCCCATGGAACAGCTGGTGGGTATGAATCACAGACCTTTTGGTTATCAGCTGAGTGCTTTAACTAGTGTGCCACCAGGGCTGCTCCCATCCTGACTACTGACCATCACCTCACCATGTGCTTGGGAGGGGCCTGGAGCAGGCAGGTGAGTGTGGACGCCACCGACTCAAGCATCCCAAGTCACCATCGTGTCTGCAGGGTGGCATCATGGGATAACCACGCTCATTGGCTCCTGACACATCAAAGTCTGAATCCCATCCCTGCCGTTTGCTAGCTGTGGGATGCCTGTGTCACTTCACCCCTCTGAGCTCCAGCTTCTTACAGGAATGAGAATACGGGGCTGCCAGGGTTGGAGGGCAGATCGAGTCGGGTCACGTGTGGGCGTTTGCCACCATGGCGCCTGGCACGTGGAAGTAGAAGCTCAGCCAGTGGAAGCGTCCTCTCTCCTGGGGAGGCCCCACTAGGCAGCAGCCTCTCAGGTCCTCATGATAGTCCCTGCACTCCAGCCTCTGCACTGAAGACTCTGTGGGAGAGCTTAGATCTCCCCTAGAAAGCTATTTTATACTCATGAAAGATAATCAAAGCATTTCAGAGAGTTAGGCTTGAGGGTCCATTATTTAAGTGCCACCGCCTTCACCTGCTCTGTGAGCAGTAAGAGTGCTAAGTATATGCTGGGTGGAACAACCTGGCTAAGCGGAGCTAGTACAAAAGGCTTAACACAGAGCCCTTTCGGGTCTAACAATGACTTTGCACTATGAGCCAATCAATCTTCTTCCAAGGTAATTTCCTGCTGCCAGGACTGCGCTGTCTCCCTTCTTCTCGTCCCCCTGCTGCTGTGCTCCCCTTCATGCCGGGCTCCCACAAAGGGGGAGTGTTCCACGGTTCTCTTAATCGATGCTGTGACAGGTGCTTTTGCTGACATAACCTGGCACCTGTCTGCCTGATGCCCCACAGCACAGCAGCAACCTGAAATTGTCAGACGTTTCCAGAATAATCCGTTCTCTGCCCAATGGAAGTCTCCAAGCTTGCATCGATTTTATTCATGCTGGGATGTCTGGAAGGCATTTCAAGTGGCCATCTCCCCCACACACACCCCCACCCCAAGCTCACCAAAACAAAGTCCATGAAAAGATTGATTGGAAGTGTGGATTCTCCTGTCCCTCACCTTGCTGAAGCTTCTCACCAGTCGTCAGTGCTCCTCAAACTAATGTCCTAACAAATCACCTGGGATCTGGTTCAGTGCAGGTAAGATTCCGTAGGTCTGGCTGGGCCTAAGCCTCTGCCTCCTAACGTGCCACTGTGTGAGGCTAGAGCTGCTGGTCCCCAGAGCACACGTGGGACAGCAGCACCTATGTGGTCCTTCTCCTCCAGGTTGATAGCTAGGCCAGGGAAGGAACAGATAGTGTGACCAAGGTTTGCTCTGGTGCTAGAGAAGGAGGGAGAGAGCACCCTGCTGCCTGGGGGAGTTCAAAGGGACCTCCTGGTAAATGCAAGCCCAGAGAAAAAGAAAAATCCATTGCCGTGGACACTGACTCATAGCGATCTCACATACGCTAGAGTAGAGCTGTGCTCCAGAGGGTTTCCAAGGAATTTTTTTTGTTTTTTTTTTGGAAGTAGATTGCCAGGTCTTTCTTCCAATGCACATCTGAGTAGACTCCAACCTCCAACCTTTCAGACAGGAGCCTGTTTGCACCACCAGGAACTGCTAGCCTCCTGAAGGGGAGCTGGGTAATCTGTGCTTCTAGAAAGATCGCTCGGTACGGTCTGCTGTGTGCAGAATGGAGGGGGAGGGCCACACTGAAGGCAGAGAGGCCAGGAGGAGTTTCAGGCAATAATCAGGATGAGACACGAGGCCTAAAGTAGGATAGAGGCAGTGGAGCTGGAGAGTTGTTGCTCTTGTCAGGTGCCGTCGAGTCGTCTCCGACTCACAGCGACCCTATGCACAGCAGAACGAAACACTGGCTGGTCCCGCGTCAGCTCCATGATTCTTGCTATACTTGAGTCCATTGCCGCTGCCACTGTGCCAATCCATCTCATTGAGGGCCTTCTCCTCTTTCGTCGACCCTCCACCTTGCCAAGCATGACATCCTGCTCCAGGGAATGGTCCCTTCTGACAATATGACCAAAGCAGGTGAGATGAAGTCTGGCCATTCTTGCTTCCAAGGAACATTCCAGCTGCACTTCCTCCAGGACAGATTTGCTAGTTCTTTTAGCAGTCCACGGTACTTTCAGCATTCTTTGCCAGCACCACAACTCAAAAGCATCAACTCTTGTTCAGTCTTCCTTATTCATTGTCCAGCTCTCACATGCACGTCAGGCGATTGAAAATACTATGGCTTGTATCAGGCACCTTAGTCCTCAAGGAGACATCTTTGCTCCTCAGCACTTGAAAGAGGTCCTTTGCAGCCTATTTGCCCAGTGCTATACATCATCTGATGTCCTGACTGCTGCTTCCATTGGCATTGATTGCAGAACCAAGCAATGTGAAGTCTTTGACAACTTCAATCTTTTCTCCATTTATCGTGATCTGCTTATTGATCCAATTGTGAGGATTTTTGTTTTCTTTATATTGAGATATAATCCATACTGCAGACTATATTCTTCAATCTTCATCAGTAAGTGTTTCAAGTCATCCTCACTTTCAGCAAGCAAAGTTGTTTTGTCAGCATATCGCAAGTTGTTAATGATTCTTCCTCCAATCCTGATGCCACGTTCTTCTTCAGATAGTCCACCTTCTTGGATTATTTGCTCAGCATACAGATTGAACAAGTATGGTGAAAGGATACAACACTGATGTACTCCCTTCTTGATTTTAAACCATGTAGTGTCCCCTTGTTCTGTTCAAATGACAGCCTCCTGGTCTAGGTACAGGTTCCTCATGAGTACAATCAAGTGTTCTGGAATTCCCATTCTTCTCAATGTTATCCATAATTTGTCATGATCCACACAATCAAATGCCTTTGCATAGTCAATAAAATACAAGTAAACATCTTTCTGGTATTCTTTGCCTTGAGCCAAGATCCATCTGTCAACAGCTATGATATCCTTGTTCCGTGTCCTCTTCTGAATCTAGCTTGCACCACTGGAAGTTCTCTGTCAATATACTGCTGCAACCGTTTTTGAATTATCTTCAGTAAGATTTTACTTGTATGTGATATTAATGATATTATTTGATAATTTCCACACTCTGTGGGATCACCTTTCTTCAGAATGGGTACAAATATGGATGTTTTCCAGTCAGTTGGCCAGGAGCTGGAGAGGGTGAGGAGGAAGTTAGACCCATGGGAGGTAGAACAGAGGTGCGTGTTCAGTGCTGGATTGATTATGCATTAAAGCGACTTTAGTTACTAATCTCCATTGAACAATTCACATTTTTTCACATCAAATATTCTGCTGTGGGGTATGGCTGGCATCTGTCTCTCTCCCAACCCCACCACACCTTCCTACAGAGTCTAAGTTTCTTTTCAAATTTACAGTCCCTGACAGGGAGGGAGCACAGGCTTACTTACTGATCTGTAGTGAACAGTTTCATGTTTTCCACTACAGGATGTCGTGAAGCCCATATGAAATTTTTCACCACAGATGAAGTAAGCATAAGTAAGCTCGTGCTTACCTTGATGTTGGGTAAGGGCTCATAGGCGTGGCTAATTGGCTGGGAAGAGTGATGAGGGAGCAGGAGGATGGCAAGTCTACCTCCAGACACCTAGGTCTGAGGCAAGCTTCCGAGAGGGCTGCCAGGGGGTGGTGGCCTTAGGGCAGAGCAAGGGGGTGGAGAGAATCCACCCTGAAGAACACCAGGGTGGGGATGTGGTTTGCCGTTGAATGGAGTTCCTGTGAGGTTTGTGCGAGGGGTGGCAGTATGGGAAATTCCTGGTGGGTGGCAGCAACTTGGGTTTCTGAGCAAGGAGTCAGCATAGCTTGGCCTGCTAGTACATCAGAGCAAGTCCCAGGAGCCCCGAGGAACAGCCGGCGTCTGGACAGACGGTGTCCAGGATGCTTGCCACGTGCTGAAATCAATGGCTTTTGGTGAATGATCTTGGTCTCTGCTCGGATCCATGCTTTTCTCTCTGCTCTTATTTCTATTATCTTCTTCCATGTCCTGGAGAACATTAGGTTAGGTGTTTATCTCATTAACTTTTACTCTTTCTTCTCTTCTAATGCATTCAAGGCCATAGATTTCCCTCGGAGTTTGGCTTTTATGACATCTCATAAGCTTTGATATAAAATGTGTTCATTATTATTCAATTCGAAATAATTTAAATATCCATTATTATTTCTTCTTTGATCCAAGAGTTACTGGTATGTTTTTAAAGTTTCAAATATATGTTTTAAAAATGTATCTTTTGTTTTGCATTTATAACTTATTTGAAGGGTAGAGAACATGGGTTATATAACACTGACTCTGAAACTTGCTGAGAATTACTTTGTAGCTTTCAGGTTAATTTCTGAGGATGTTCTCCACCATTCCCTCTGGGTGATATGTTGTTGTTGTTGTATGCTGTCGAGTCAATTCTGAGTCATAGTGAACCTATAGGACAGAGTAGAACTCCCAGAGGGTTTTCTGGGCTGTAATCTTTATGGGAAGGAGGTCTGGTGGTGCAGTGGTCAAGGCATTTGGCTGATAACCTAAAGGTCAGTGGTTCAAACCCTCCATCTTCTCTGCAGAACAAAGATAAGGCAGTCTGCTTCTGTAAAGATTTAGAGCCTTGGAAACCTAATGGGGTCACTATCAGCTGGAATCGACTCAATGGCAGTGAGTTTGTTTTTTGGTTTGGAATCTTTATGGGAGGTCACCTGGTCTTTTATCCTGTGGAGCCACTGATGGGTTTGAACTGCCTACCTTTTGGTTAGTAGCCAAGTCCTTAATCATTGTGCCACCCAAGGATGGCACTAAGGGAAGGGTATAAAACCAAAAAACCAAACCAACTCATAGCAACCCCTTGGAAGTAGATTGCCCAGTCTTCTTTGCAAGGAGTGGCTGGTGGATTTGAATCATCAGCCTTCTGGTTATCAGTCAAATGCCTTAGGCACTATGCCATCAGAGCTCCTAGGGAGGGGTATAGCAGTAACAGATAGAAATCTCTGCCCTCAAGACTTCCATTTTAGGAGGGAGAGGCAGGCAATAAACAAAGTAAGTAAACTAAACTATGATAATAATTGTAAAAGTTTACATAGTGTATACTAAGTGTCAGGCATTGTTCTAGGTGCTACATTTATGTTGTTGTTGTTGTTATGTGCCGTCGAGTCGACCCTGACTCATAGCGACCCCTCCTTGGGTTTCCGAGGCAGTATCACTACGGAAGTAGGATTGCCCAACCTTCCTTCCGAGGAGTGGCTGGTGGATATTAACTCATTAATCCTAATAACAACACTATGAAATAAGGACTATTATTATTCCCATTTTAAAGTTGATGATAATGAGGCACAGAAAGGTTAAATAAATTGACCAAGGTCATAGAACTAACAAGTGGTAGGGCTGAGATTCAAATCCAGGCAGTCACTGAATTATCAGAATCAGAATATAAGATAACCATGTATAGCAGATGTTTTTTGAATAAAAATGATCAAGAAACTATTAAAAATGTTCAGGAAGCTAAAACAAAGAGAAATAACTAGGGCTTAAAAAACATTTCTTTTTTTTTTTGGATGGTTAACAAGGAACCTGCTGGTGTAATGCCTAAGGCATTTGACTGCTAACCAGAAGGCTGGTGGTTCAAATCCACCAGCCACTTCTCAAAAAGAAGATTGGGCAACCCACTACCATAGAGATACCACTTTGGAAACCCAAGGTGGGGTCACTATGAGTTGGATCTGATCTGGCAGCAATGAATTTTGTCTTCTTTTTTTGGTAACATTAGATTAGACACATCTGAAGAGAAAATTGGTGAAATGAAAGATAGGGCTAGGGAAATTATAAAGACTACAACACAGGAATAATGAGATGAAAATATGGAAGAGATGTCAAAAGGCCTATAAGTGAGAAGGTCTGTTTGGTGTTCCTGAAGGAAAGACTGCAGAGAAGAAGAGAATGAAGGACAGACAATGCTTAAAGAGATAATGGCTGAGAATTTCCAGGAAAATGCACATAAACATATTTGTGCAAATGTTTCCCCAGGCACTTCCCAGAGCTCCCTGGAAGTCCATGGAGCCTAGCTTAAGGCCCCTTATGTGGAAGGCTCTGCTAGTTGCCTATTTATAGTCTATTCTCCTCTTTTGCTGGAATATAAACCCTATTTGTTTGGAGGCAGCAACTTCCTTGCATCACGGGATGGCCATGTGACTCATCTCTGAACAATGAGATATAGCATAAATTACTGGAGAGGGCTTCTGAAAAAACTTTTTGGAAAAGGGATTGTGGTGGTTCAGGTTGTGTGTCACTTTGGCTAGGCCATGGTTTTGAGTGGCTGGGCAGCTGGATGTAGTTAGTTATTCCCCATGATGAGACTGGTAATCAACCCCATGCCGGAATATGCTGTGAGCAGCTAAGTAGTTGCCTTCAGGGTATGGCCTGCATCCAGTATATATGGAGAAACTTTGAGAAAGGTCTCTAGTTTATTGGCACATCTGGATCATGTATTTAGCTAAGTCATCTCCGATTCCTGGACTTGAACCAGAGGCCTGTTGCACTGCCTGCCAATCTTGGGATTGTGGCATTTTACCTGCTGACCTTGGGTTCATCAGCCTTAGCAGCCAGCAGCTGTGTGAGTTAGGAGACACTTCTAGCTCCAGTGCACCTGGAATAAGAGGCAGAGAAGAGGCTCAAGGGTGAGGGGCCCTTCACCCAGCCCCTAGAGCTGGCACTCTGCATTTCTACTTCTAGCCCCCTAAACTGTAAGAGAATAAATTCCTATTTGTTAAACTATTACTTGTGGAACTAAGACAGGGATAAACTCAGCTGACATGTTTCTTTTACCTTTTGCTATTCACCCTTTCCTTGTCTTCCTGCCTGGAACTTGGACACGTTCTTGGAAGTAGAGCAGCAATATTGTAAACATGTGGATGGAAGACTGATGGTAAGGACGGTCAAACAGAAGATTAGAAGGGGCTAGGGTACCCAATACCATAATAGAACACTGCACTAGCCCAGAACTCACTACCTCCAGATTTTGGGTATAAGAAAAGTAACTTCCGGACTTCTGGTAAAATGGAGGAATAGGCGGACAAGCAACACACACCCTCTTCAACAAAGAAAAGAAAAACCAATTGGCAGAGATATAGAAGATAATCCTAGAGCCCTGAGCTTTGAAAGGAACTGCACAGAAGTGAATTAGGCACCAACTAGTGGAAAAACCTGAAGGTACAGAGATGGTTAGAACTGTGGACTGTCAGCTACTCTGATGGGACCAAGAGCCTGAATATTTCCAAGTGGTTGGGACCTGAAAATTGACCTAAAGATCAGCCCTGGTCACCAAGGGCTGCAGGGATGACTGCACTGGTGGTCTATGACTAGGAAGGGAAACAGCAAGGAGGGAGACAACCTGAGCTGTTGACTTTCTTCTGTCTGGAGGGCGCAGCCATTTTGATTGTTTACACGCAGCAGCCATTTTGGATATCTAAAGTGACTAAAGCGTAGTGCCTAAGGCACTTGACTGCTAACCAGAAGGCTGGCGGTGCAAACCCACCAGCCACTCCTTGAAAGGAAGATGAGGCAATCTACTTCCATAGTGATATTGCCTTGGAAACCCAAGGAGGGGTCGCTATGAGTCTGGTCAGACTTGACTGCACATAACAACAACAAAGTGATTGAGGGTGCAGCCATTTTGAATGTTTACAAGTGGTGGCCATTTTGAATATTTAAAGTGACTGAGGGCACAGCCATTTTGAATCTTTATGAGCGGCAACCATTTTGGATTTTAAAGTAATAGCATTCTCATTCGGATTCCACAGGCCTAAGAATAGGCTCTGTTTGCCAGGGTTGGCAGGGACATACCAGAGGCTGACAATAGGAAAGGAGACAGGTGGTGAATGTATAAGTGCTGTAAACTAGTGAATAGAGGAGCACAGTACCTTGATTGAGTAGATAACATACAAACAAAACAAAGAAAACGAAAATCATGGGCAAGTCACTTTAACACACAATCACCAATTAAATATAAACACAAAAATGTCACAATGCCTCAGAGACAACAGAGCATCACAGTCCACACAAAGAAGCAAGATAAAGCAGGAGAAACAAG
>NW_006921670.1:5431193-5455726 GCF_000298275.1 Orycteropus afer afer
TCTTTTCGTCTCTCTTTTTAAATAAGCATTCCAGGGGAGAGTAGAGACAGTTAATTAGAAGCCAGGCAGCACTGAACCGCTTATTAGTGAAATCATGCTGACTGTCTCTCAGCCTGCTAATGGCATGACTTTTGACTTTCCCGATCATGAACTATGGCTATCCATGAGATCCTACGGGGCTTAACTTGTTCAAAGTTTACAGAGTGACATTTCCTCCATGTTAAGGGCCTGGAAGCATAATGACATGAACAAATCACAATAATTTAAAAATCTAGGCACGAACAAAACTGGACTTGTTACCATGACAAACCATTTTGATTCTCTTGGAAGCCAGATTTCTGGGCTCATGGAATTGGGGTGATCTACCCAGGCCGCCCTTAGGTGTGCTTTTGAACCTTAAGCCTTTAATGAGCTGTTTCCCTAGAGTCACTCCCACAACAGCCCAGTGAGCTGTTTAGTGGAGACGTTTGCCTCAGGCACTGGGCTCTTGTGGGAAATCATGTCCATTTCTGGGAGTGGAAACCCAGGGTCTGACTGGAAAACGTATAGCACGTCCTTAGCACTCTGTTTCCCCAACTGCCTGCAATCATGCGCACGTTTTGATGGTCTCTCCTGAATTAACATAACAATGGCCTACATACCCCTTTCAGTGTTCCCTCTTCGGACACATTGGAGTTGACGCTGCCAGATTCAAATTGGTTCTGCCCATAATACATACATCTGTTACACTAATTTTTGGAGTTTCTCTAAGCATGCAGGCTTTTGACAACCATGAAGGAGCAGCATTCTGATGAGGAAGGGAAATCATCAGACTGGAGAGAGTACATAATAACAAACATTTATGTATTGCTCAAGGAGCTCTGGTGGTATAGGGGGTAAGACATTTGGTTGCTAACCAGAAGGTCAGTGGTTCAAACCCACCAGCTGCTCTTAAAGATTTACAACCTCGGAAACCCAGTAGGGGTCGCTATGAGTTGGAATCAATTCAATGCAGAGGGTTTGGTTTGGTTTGACGTATTGCTTATTATGTGCCTGGCACTTTCCCAGTGCTTACATGTATTCACCCATTTAATCCTAGTAAAAATATTTTGTAGATGAGGGAATTCAGGCACAGAGAGGCTAAGTCACTTGCTTACGGTCACACAGCGAGGATGTGACCAAGTTGGTATTCAAACTAATCAGTCTGGCTCTACAGCCTCAGCCCGGTGAGCATGGGGAATGGGAAAGGCCTGGGGGGAAAGTTAAATGCAGAGCCAGTTGTTGTGGGTTGATCCCAACCCATGGCAACCCCCTGTTAGCAGAGTGGAACTGCTCCACAGGGTTTGTAATGCCTGGTTTTTCAAAGTACATCACCAGGCCTTTCTTCCAAGGTCCCTCTGGGTGAACTTGAACTTCTGACCAAGTGTGTTAACCATTCGCACCACCCAGGAACTCCAAATAAGGAAAAAAGCACTAATATTTCTATGTGGGCATTGATTGGTTAAAACTTTATGTGGTGTAAGGAACAAAACACTCATCTCAAACTGGCCAAAGAATAAAGAATAGATCTGGTGCAAGAGGCTTGCAATTGGCTGCTGACTGAAAGATGACGATGTGAGACCACCCAGTGGTTCTGTGGGAGAATGAGCTGGCAATTTGCTTCCGTAAAGATTACACCGAGAAAACACTATGGACCAATTCTGCTCGGTAACAATGGGGTTGTCATGGGCCAGGGCCGACTGGACAGCAGCCAACTACAATGACACTGGCTCACTGAACTCAACAGTCCGGAGGGAGCTCTTGCGTCTGATCAAGTTGATCCAAGTCTCAAACAATGTGACCAGGACTTGGGTACCCCCGCCTGGGGCTACCACCACCCCTGATTCTGCTTCCTCAATACTGGTTCCGTTCTTGGCCAGGTTTTCCTTTTCCATGCTGCAATGGCTGCTAGCAGCTCCTGGAGCCACAGGTTCTGTGTTCAAGTCCAGATGGAGGACAGAAGCTTTTCCTTTCCAGAAGCCCTGGCACAAATTTCTTGGCCTGTCATTGGTTCTGATAAGGGAAGTGGACTAATCACTGTGGGCACTGTGGGTGGCATATACTGTCTGGCCTGAGCCAATCAGGAACCACCCCTGCAAGCAGAGATGGGATTATCCCAGGCAGAGTAAGTGGCTAAAAGGGGCAGAGTTACAAAGTTAAAATCAAGGTACTGTTGAGAGACAACAAACGAATGGCTACGACGAGCCTTTAGTTCTTTCTCTAACCTTTTCAGGTGGGCCTGGCTTCCTTCATTTTTGCTGTTGTTAGGTGTTGTTGAGTTGGTCCTCACAGTGACCCTATGTCCATCAGATCCAAACACTGCCTGGGCCTGCGCCATCCTTGTAATGGTTGCTATGTGTTTGAACCCATTGTTGTAGCCACTATGTCAATCCACCTTGCTGAGGGTCTTCCTCTTTGTCCCCGATCCCTACGTTACCAAGTATGTCCTTCTCCAGGGACTGGTCCCTCCTGATCCCATGGCCAAAGTACATGAGATGAAGTCTCATCGTTCTTGCTTCTAAGGAGCATTCTGGCTGCACTTCTCCCAAAACAGATTTATTTGTTCTTCTGGCAGTGCATGCTATATTCAATATTCTTTGTCAGCACCATAATTCAAAGGCATCACATCTTCTTCGGTCTTCCTTATCCGTTGTCCAGCTTTTGCACAGATATGAGGCAATTGGAATACCATGGCTTGGGACAGGCGCACCTTAGTTCCCAAAGTGACACTGTTGTTTTTTTAACACTTCTTTCATTTCACAGATGAGGAAATGGAAGTTCAGGAACCCCTGAACCCCTAACTTGGTCAACATCACCTACTAGTAAAAAGAGCAGAAGCAGGGTTCCCACTCAAGTATGCTGGACTCCTAAGCCTTTTCCTGGTAGCAGCTAGCACCAGGGCCAGGTCTGGGGATCCCCCTGTCCTCACTGTCTTATAGTCAGCCTCGGGCTCTGACCTTATTGCCATGTCATGCTGGAGAAGTGTGGGTCAGCTAAAGATGAAATAAAAAAAGGTGAAGGGTTGTTCAGGGAAGTTATGACAACCACACAGCTCTCTAGAGAAAGAATGAAAATGTCTGAGACAAAAATCACCACAACCAAAAATTAAATACTAGCTGACCTTACGTTCCGTTCAGTGGCCATTCACGCTTTTGTTTCAAAAACTGTAAGTGTCTCCCGCTGTGCCGGCAAACTTGGTTGGAAAGTGATATTCACTATGGAAGTTCTGCTTTCCTCCTTGTTTGTATCAACAAGAAAAGTCATTGTCTTCAGGACCACTAGACCTCGCTCCTTTGTCACCTGCCTTGACAGAGACAAGTCAACACTTCTGGGATAGCTGGGCAAGAGAAGAGAAGTGATGGCTGGATTCCGTCCTGGGGAGGGTGGAGTTTGTCAGCACCTCGAAGCTGAGATATTTGGAAGGACGTCATGCTTGGTACAGCAGAGAATCAGCGACAAAGAGGAAGACCCTCAATGAATCCATTTAGAATCTGTCGTTATAGAAAGAACTTCAGAGGTTCACCAGTTCGCTCCTTTACTTGACATAAAGCCAAAAAACCAAACTCACTGCCGTGGAGTTGGATCCAACACATAGAGACCCCTCCTTGGGTATCTGAGGCGGTGTCACTACAGAAATAGATTGCCCAACCTTCCTTCTGAGGAGTGGCTGGTGGGTTTGAACCGCCAGCCTTCTGGTTTGAACCGCCAGACAAATGTGGCAGAGTCCAATCAAGGTACTGTTGAGAGACAACAAATGAATGGCTACGATGGGCCTTTAGTTCTTTCTCTAACCTTTGCAGGCAGGCCTGGCTTCCTTCATTTTTGTTGTTGTTAGGTGCTGTTGAGTTGGTCCTCACAGTGACCCTGTGTCCATTAGAACGAAACACGGCCTGGTCCTGTGCAGTACACCACCAGAGCTCCTTAAGGGTCCCTTTCTATTGTGAGTCCTGGAGGACAGGGCCTGAGTCTGATGGCCATCTGGCTTCTGAGCACCTAACAGCTCTGCCCGCCTCGCCCCTCCCTGGTGCTCAATCAATATCTGTCCAATGAGTGAATGAAAACACAACTTTCCTTGTGCCTTCGACACTGATCAGGTTCTTAGGGACTGAGTCATCCAATCCACACTAATCAAACCCACACAAACAAAACTCGTGAGAAATCGTTACCCAGGCCAGAATACCAATATCCCCCTCTGTATGACAGAGAGCAGAGGTGGATGCGGGTGTTTTTATGTGAGTTTCCAGGATGATAGAACAGGCGGCTACTGAGAAGAGGCTGGAGGAGTTACTGTAATATTTTGGTTTATAGAATCCTGTGTAATGGTATATAAATCATATTTCAATAAAGTTCTTGTGAGAATCAACACAGCAGAAGGGTTTAGTAAATGATAGCTATTCCTATCTCAAAAATTCTTATGTCAAGTGTCTCTCTTGGGCCATTCTGGACTACAACACTTACTCCCAAGGCACAGCAAAAATGGATGAAAAGGTCCCTGTGCTTAACTAAAGGAGCTCTGATGACATAGTCCCTAAGGCATTGACTGCTAACCAGAAGGCTGGCGGTTCAAACCCACCAGTCACTCCAGGGAAGGAAGACCGGGCAATCTACTTCTGAGAAGATTCACTGCCTCAGAAACCCAAAGGGGGTCGCTATGAGTAGGAATTGACTCGATGGCAGTGAGTTTGGTTTTTTGGTTTTTGCATTTAACTGCTCACCGGTCGCTATGAGTAGGAATTGACTCGATGGCAGTGAGTTTGGTTTTTTGGTTTTTGCATTTAACTGCTCACCTAAAGGTTGGCGGTTTGAACCCACCCAGTGGTGGTGTGGAAGAAAGCCTGGCAAGCTGCTTCTGAGAGGTCACAGCATTGGAAACCCTACGGAACACATTCTGATCTGCATTCACAGGGTCATCATGAGTCAAGAGCCAACTCAACAGTTGTGAGTACAATTATTGCCCCCTTTGCAGATGAAAGGTCCCTGGGTGGCTAAGGCCCTTGACTGCTAACCAGAAGGCTGCTGATTCAAACCCACCAGCCACTCCTCGGAAGGAAGATGGGGCAATCTACTTCCGTAGTGATACTGCCTCGGAAACCCAAGGTTGGGTCGCTATGAGTTGGGTCCAACCAGACGGCATATAACAACAACAACAACACTACCCTAAAGGTTGGCGGTTCAAACCCCCCAAGCGACACTGCAGAAGAAAGGCCTGGGGATGTGCTTCTGCAAAGATTACAGCCAAGAAAACCCTACTGAGCAGTTCTGCTCTGTCCCACAACCCCTAGTAGCTGGTACACAGTCCCTGGTGTACAGTGTGCACTCGAGACATGTCTGAGAATAAATGAGTCGATGCATAGCCCTGCCCCACGGCCGAGGGTACTGCTATAACCATCAGAATGTTCTTGTCTACCAGATGTGGGGCTTCCCTCCCTATAGGGTCGCCGTGAGTCAGAATCGACCTAATGGCAATAGGTTTGGGGTTTAGATTAAACCAGCTGCTGCCGACTGCCATTCGCAGGGATTTCATGTGCGTCAGCATAGAACTGTGCTCCACAGGGTTTCCAGAGGCTGGCTTTTCAGAAGTGGATCATCAGGTCTTTCTTCTGAGGCACTTGTGGGTGGACCCCCAACCTTCAACCTTTTGGCTGAGAGGTTGTACTACCCGGATACCCCTCCCTTAGAAGCTGTTGTTAGTTGCCATCAAGTCAACTCCAACTCATGGCAACCTATGTGAACTGCTGCACAGGGAGTTCTTGGCTGTGTTCTCTGCAGAAATAGTTCACCCGGTCTTTTTCCCACAGTGCCACTGAACAGATTCAAACTGCCAAGGAAAACGTTACTAGACAAGTGAGAACCACTTGCATTTCGCAGGAACCTTCTCCTTTGGATGAAACCAAACCAAACCCACTACCATTGAGATGATTCCAACTCCTAGTGACCCTATAGGACAGAGTAGAACTGCCCCATAGGGTTTCCCAGGCTGTCAATCTTTATGGAAGCAGACTTTATGGAAGCATCTTTCTCCCATGGAGTGGCTGGTGGATTCCAACTGCCAACCTTTTGGTTAGTGGCCAAGTGTTTTAACCACAGTGCCACCAGAGCTGCTACTTTCTCTTTTCGGTCCTTTTTCTAAAGTGCAAGTAGACAAGTTCCTTCCCTTATATAGGCACACAGGCTCCCTATATAATTTACTAGTCCCCAGCAACCTTTCACATTCCATCTTGTCAGGCTGAGATGACAGTCCCATAACTATGATAAATTCCAGCAAACTTCTGCTTTGATTTAAAAGATACCATGTCCTTGAAGAGGAACTCTGGCAGCACAATATTAAAACATTCGTCTGCCAACCAAAAGGTTGGTGGTTTGAACCCACCAGCCTGTTGTTGGGAGAAAGATGAGGCAGCCTGCTTCCACAAAGATTTACAGCCTTGGGAACCCTGTGGGGTAGGTCTATTCTGTCCCATAAGGTCACTACAAATTGGAATTGACTCAGTGGCAGTGGGTTTGTTTTTGGTTTTATGTCCCTGAAGATGTTGCTCTAATCTCACCCAGTAAGCAATGCTTTTATTAGTTTAAAACGTCCCACTGTGATGAAGGGAAATGCTGAACGCAAGAAGGAAGTGGGAAGAGGGCTGTTGCATTGTTGGGAATGCAGTGAATGTCACAAGATGTGTATAACTGTTGAATGGAAAACCAATTTGCTCTGTAAACTTTCACCCAAACCACAAGAAAACAAAACAAACAAACAAAAATCTCACAGGGTAATGGGGTCTTTCAGCTCCAGGAGGACTAGGTGCCCCATGGGAAGAGCTGGGACAAAGAACAACTGTGAGTAACATGTGAATTCCCTGTCCCCTCGTCTTCCTTCTCACCCTACCGTCTCTAGCTCTAATCCTGGCTGGCACAGTCCTCATGTTGCCTTCTCTGTTCTCCTCAAAAGGAAGACCTTGAGCAACATGTCTACACTGCATGACAGACTGAATGCACTACCACCACCAATTGCTGCAGAGTCAGTTCCGACTCCCGGAGATCCCACGTGTGTCACAGTAGAACTGTGCGCCATAGGGGTTTCCACGGCTGGCTTCTCAGAATTGGATCACGAGGCCTGCCTTCCTAGATGCCTCTCGGTGGATGTGAACCTGCAGCCTTTCAGTTAACAGCTGACTGTGTCAACCTTTGCACCACCCGGGGCCTCCTAATGTATTATAATCTCCCTGGAAAAGAGCCGATTCAAAAATCTGTCATCTTGCAAAACCTAATGAATTAATAGATCATCAATGGCTGCTAATATCACAAAAGGAGGCAATCAGGCCTCATAGAAGAATACACCAACCCCTAGACGCATTAAAAAAAAAAAAAAAGTCAAATCTGGATGTCATCAGGCCTATACATCAGCACCATCCCCTTCCACTTTGGTGAATGTGTCCTTTCTTGCTTCAAAATTCAGTGCGGGTGTGATCTCCAAAGAGCCCTGGTAGCGCAGCAGTTAAGCATCCAGCTGTTAACCGAAAGGTCAATGGTGGGAACCCACCAGCCACTGCACAGGAGAAAGACGTGGCCTTCTGCTTCTATAAAGATATGTAGCCTCGGAAACCCCAGGGCTCAGTTCGACTCTGTCCACAGGCTCACTCTGAGTCGGAATCAACTCCATGGCAATGAGGGTTTTTATTATCTCCTCCAGGAAACACTCTCTGTCTTCTCCCCATCACCCTCTGCCCCAGGCTGTGTTGAGTAAGCCTCCTGAGCAGATGTCCACCATTCAACTTTCAACATGGCATTGTAAGGATTTGTTTTTGTGTCTTCCTACAGATACCCTTTACACTGGGAGCTCCTTAAGGCCAGGGACCATATCTTCCTCATTTCCTTTTTCCTAATTCTTAGCATAGGGCCTGATGCACAGTAAGTACTCTGTACATACCTGGGCCAGAACAATACGTCAGACAGACGACTGAGCTTCCGGTGGGCGGATTTCAGACACTAACAAGGATGATGGTGGACGGTGTCTTCCTGCTGTCCATCAGAACCAACAGGCTGTCACCTACACCACTGTGCCTAAGTCTTGGCAAGCGTTGGAGTCAGGTGTTCTGGAACTTTCCACAGTTTTAGTAATAGGAGTAAAAAAGGGGTTCTCTTAGAATTAGTTGGGGAACAAATTCACCATCTATGACAATTTCAGGGTGTTCTTAGGTAGGAGTCATCAGGTAACAGGAGAAATTTGCAATTTATTTTGACTTTATGGACCTGCACATTAGGGAGCATACTTGTAACTTATGCCACCAAAAAATCAACTCTCCGTGTAAAGACATCCTCTATTTCACTATTTCCTCGATGCTCTTTTGATACAGAAAAGCTAAGTGGACAACACCCAGGTTAAGCCAGAAGACCTGGTACTAGTATCACCTATTATAATTACCTCTTGCTGGTTGGCCTTGGGTGGGAAACTTGGCCTCTCTGAGCCTTAGTTTCCTTGATGAAAAAATGAAACCTTTTAGAGCACTTCCAAGACTAAAAAGTTAAGATTTGAAGGCTTTGCCTGAAAGTACTAAACACTCACAGTGAACTAAGCCTTGTGGTTCCAGTATGAAGCCCCACGTGGCTTAGGTATAAGCGTCGGGTAGAATTCCTTGTTCTCTTTTTTCCTTCCTCAGGAAGGCCCTGCCCGGGCCCTTCAGGATCTGGCAGACCACTTGTTCCTGCCCTGGAGCAGAGGTGTCTCAGTCTGGGTTCTCTGGAGGAGCAAAACCAGTGAAGCAGAGACAGATATAAAGAGAGAAATTTACCTCCAGGGAATGGCTCCCACAGTTGTGAACAAACGGCTGAAGCAATTGTGGGGTCTGGCAAGAGCCAGACGCATGGGTCAGGTGACAGGCAGAAGACCTCCGCTAGCTTGCACGGTTGCAGGGACTCATAAACCACAATCAGAGACAGGCTGGAGTCCTGGAAAAAGGGCCTGTAAATGGTTGGGGTTTTTTTAAAACAAATGTTGAAGTTATAAATGTGTTCCTCCTCTCTAAAAGCCATTTGTTCATTTTGGGAACAAATAAATAACCATATCCCGATTCCCATGAAGTACGGGCACTTGACTCAGGGCTGTAGATGATTTGGGCTCCCCCCAGAAAAGAAAACGCTACCGCTGCCGAGTTCATTCCGACTCATAGCCTCCACATAGGACAGAGTGTAACTGCCCCATTGGGTTTTCAAGGCTGTAATTTTTACAGAAGCAGACTGCCATGTCTTTCTCCTGAGGAGTGGCTGGTGGGTTTGAACTGCCGACCTGTCCATTAGCAGCCGAGCACCTAACCACTGTGCCACCAGGGCTCCTTCATTTTGGCATTAGGGTACCAAATACGCAATTTTCCACATTCTGTCTTCGTTAGTGTCACATCGAATGCTAAAAGGGCAAAAGACACAGTTGGGGATCAAAAACCAGCTCTCAGTAATGCCACCAATGTCACCAGGGAGGTCTGAGGCACAGTGAAGAAGAGAGAAGTTAACAGACAGCAATACTCCTGCCTCATCCATCCTGTGGGCCTGGCCGAGGCTTCAGTTACTATAGCTACACGCTTGTCCCTAACATCACGTAGAAACATCCTAAAAAGGCCACATTAGTCATATGAGATGTAGCGCTCGGCCTAAACAGAGATGTTTTCCCTTGGAATTTATAATTAAAAAAGTGACACTCAGTAGTGCGAACATGACAGAACAGGAGACAGTGAAAATAATGGGCCTGCTGCCTCCTATGGAAACAAACAGCCTGGCCCATTATGAGAGGCAACGGGAAACACAGGGCTTGACCCTACAGCTAACCGTTCAATGTGATGCATCTTCAGCTATCAGACATGGCATGCTTCCCAAAGGCACATGCAGGAGGCTAGCTGGAAACTCAAAAAAGTAAAACCTCTTTCAGATAGGGGATGAGAACCCCAGATTTATGTTGTTGTTGTTGTTGTTATTTGCCGTCGAGTCGGCCCCGACTCATAGCGACCCCTCCTTGGGTTTTCGAGGCCTATTTAATAATTTTTTTATTTATTAACAATCTATTTGGGAGCTCTGGTGGCATAGTGCCTAAGGCACTTGACTGCTAACCAGAAGGCTGGCAGTTCAAACCCACCAGCCACTTCTTGGAAGGAAGGTTGGGCAATCTACTTCCGTAGTGATACCGCCTCGGAAACCCAAGGAGGGGTCGCTATGAGTTGAGTCTGACTTGACGGCACATAACAACAACAACAATTTATTTAATAGTTTTTGGTGGTGCAAATGGTTAAGTATTTGGCTACTAACCAAAAGGTTGGAGGTTCAAACCCAGCCAGCCAGCTCAGTAGGAGACAGTCCTGGCAAATCTGCTTCCAGAAGGATTGCAGCCAAGAAAACCCTAGGGGGTAGTTCTGCTCTGTCACATAGGTCGTTGCGTGTTGAAATAGACTCGACAGCACTGAACAACAACAGCAACACTGAAGAATGACTTATCTGCATGCAAAAAAACCCAAAAAACCGTAACTAAAACAAAACCTCACTGCCATCGAGTCAGTTCTGACTCAGTGACCCCTGTTGGGTTTCCAAGGAGGTAAATCTTTATGGAAGTAGATTGCCCCATCTTCCTTCTGCGGAGCAGCTGGTGGGTTTGAGCCACCAACCTTCTGGTTAGCAGTCAACTGCCTTAGGCACTATGTCATCAGAGCTCCTTTATATGCATGCAGGTCCTTTTGATTGATAAGACACTTTCTTGCAAGTTATGGAATGCAATCTAACCCTCTCATGTCCTTCTGAGGTGGTCATGTAAGACATCCACTCCCATTAACAGAAGAGAAAACCAGGGTTCAGAGATGCCATGTGAGTTGCCAAGAGCCACCCAGACACCCTGTGAAAGAACTAAGAAAGCAAGGGACCAGGAACCTAGGACCTGAATCCGGATCCTTTGACCCCAATCCGTGCGTTTCCTGCTGCACTCACATGACAATTTAAGAGAGAAATCATTTTGCTGTGAGACTCTTTGGGAGAGCCACTGAGATGAGATGATTTACTTGAAACGGGGACATGCAGACAGACTCGACCTTGCAGATCAAGTTGAGAGCCATGTGAGGGTTCTTTGTTTAAACCCAGGCCCCAGGCTCTCCTTGTGCTGAAGCCTATCAACACCCAATGCTACATGGGTGGGGCCAGACCTCCCACATCCTGCTGTCTTAAAGTCCCAAGCCCACCCTCTCCCTTCTCCTACGAAATCCTTATTTTCTATCGGAGGCTTCCTCCTCTTCCTGCCTGACCTGCTGAGCTGAGGCGATCCATGGCGACGACAAGCCTTTGAGGGTCTCAAGCTCTGCCCCCTTCTTCGGCTTCTTTCCGATGTCCCTGCCCACGTGAGAGGACTTTACCAACCGTAATCTCCCAGCCCTAGGAAATGTTTCCGGAGTATTTATGCACAGAAGCTAGGCTTTTGGCATTTTTAAGGGGGAAAAAAAATTAATGATATGCTAAGTTTATGAGAAGATTTTTTTTTTTCCTGAATTTATTTCCTTTCCTTCTGAATTAAATTACATCCTGATAATAATATTGAAGCAACGCATTTGTTCCCAAGTTACATAAAGGACCCCATCTAAAGGCAGAAAAACTGTTAAACTGTAGAGGCATCCAAAATAAAAACATTACAGTCCCCCCAGCCTCACTGTAGGACCCCTGCCCATAGCCAAGATAAACAGCTCACAGTGATCCAGCACTGAGGGTATGCCAGGCCTTCTTCTAAGCATGTCACATAAGCGAGTTCATTGAAGCCCCTCCAAAGCCCTGGGAGGAAGGACCTATTACAATCTCTAGACTTTACAGATGGGAAATCTAAGTGCAAGTAGCTCATCGGCGTAAGTGGGGCACTGAAGGGGAGCTCACGCATCTTGGGGCCAGGAGACTCTTCTAACCACTGGACAAGTCTGAGATGACTGTGACTTTCCTTGGGGGAGAAGTTGGGACAGGAGACTTCTCACTCTGTCTCAAGCTCCTGATTTGTGAGATGTGGCAGTGCCCAGCATTCACTGGGTTACAATGACAATGGGATGGGCCATGAAAGAACCGGACTAGGTACAATCTGACGTAGGGTACCAAAAAAGGATGCAAAATTGTATATTACAGGATGATTTAAAATGATAGTTATATAAATCTCAATCAGAGTTTACGTACACACACTCAAGCACAGACAAAAGCAATCAGTAACACACCAAACTACGAATTAACAAGGGTAGTGGTGGAGCTCTGGGTCATGTTTTTCTTCATCTATTTATTTATGTTTCCCCCAGTTTTCTTCAATGAAGAACTACAATAGGAGCATACAGTTTCAATCATGTCGGCACTGGGAGTAATCTAGGCAAAAGTTGCCTGGTAGTGAGGAGGATGGACCAGAAAACCTTTCAAAGCTCAGATTGCTGCTCGGGTTGGTGCTGGAACTCAGCATTAGATGGGTGGGAGGGCACTGGAAGAAAGCAGAGTAAGGGGAGATGAGGGTGACCAGAGATCGGAGACCCCCAAAGCTTTATTGCTACTTGGCTACAGTAGGAAGGCTAGGCTAAGGTCCAGCTCCCCTTTCATCTAGTTACATGATGGAAAAACAGGCACAACTGGTTCTTCTGTTAATAGGTAAGTACCTAAGTAAAACAAAGGAGGGACACACACTATCTGATTTAAGTTAAAGGTCAGGTCCTCGTATTATCTTGTAACCACTTTGTGACTATGACTCAGGGTCACATGATCATAAGTCAACGCCAGCCACCAGGCAGCCAGAACCAATACTGTGACCTTTCTTAACCTTCAGTTGTGTACACATTGTGATCATGGTCTTTCCCTACTTCTGCAGTCGCACCTGCAACAGTGATGAATTGACCTGCCACCAATCATGGTCTCGTGGTGATTTTCTATGTCCTCTATAGTAGACAATGAACACCATGGCCGAGATTCACCAGATCTCATTGGCCTCTGTACTGAGTGTATGCTGATGGTCTGTCTCCCTCTTTCTTTCAATAATTGTCTTTGTCCTGTTTTAAGGCTTACTGAAAGGGCCTCCATAGAAGATTTTTCAGCCTCAGGTCTTCCCTAGCACAAGGGTTGCCTACAACCCAGATGATAATTTCTTACCATTCCTACCAAAATTCCCCCAAAAAAACCCATCGTCTTTGAGTCGATTCCAACTCATGGCGACCCCATGTGTTACAGGGTAGACCTGCTCCAGAGTTTTCTTGGCTGGAATCTTTATGGAAGCAAATCTTTCCAGAAGCAGATGGCCAAACCTTTCTTCCGTGGTGCTGTTGGGTGGGTTTAAACCATCACTTTTAAGTTAGTAGTTGAGAGCAAACCTTTTGCACCCCCTAGGGACCTCCACTCCCCTTTAATTTCAAGAGTATTCAAAATAATTAATTGTTCTACGGATGATACAATGACCACAATGGCAGAGCCAGGTGTCACATTAGCCACAATCCCAGGTGGGCCTGGGAAGCCCATCTTCCTTTTTGCTCCCAGTTAAACACCTGGAAAGGCGGTGGGTCAACCAAGTTGTTGACAGAGCACATCTCTGACTCTCATGGCTGAACCCAAAGTTTTTATCTTCTTCTTTCTGCTGCCACATATGGCTCTCTCCATTTGACTGTAGCCTGAGGGAAGGGAAGAAGAACACGAGATGTCAGCTATGCTCTGTTGGTAACTCCTCATGCATGACAGGGCACAAAAGAACTCATGTTAAACTGCTGACACCTGATGCTACTTCATTTCCAAATAAGCTTATGGTCCAGTACAGAGAGAAGTTCAAACTCAAGAGCACTATCATTCTAGAGCTCAGTAGCTTCTTTCGTCAAAGCAGAGAGCCTTCCATGTTGGAATATTCAGCGAAACATTGGCTATGGTCTCTGTTCTCAAGGAGCTTCCAATTTAGCTGCATCATTAAGGTATTTAGACATAAAGAAACAGCAATAAGAAGATTTATAGACACTACATTTTAAGTACTTAGAAGGAAACCATCTTGTATTGCTTCGCTAATGCTCTACATTTGGTAAATGTTTTAGACTGGAAATGATGTATCACCCCTAAGTCCATAGCCTTGTTTCCTGCAAGCCAGAGGATAACTCTACCCTGAGAAAGGTAAAGTTTCTCCTTGCTGAAGATGATACTGCAAATAGGCCATCAAGTTGACTTAACTTTAACCAGTTACTGGGGTATTAAGAGGGAAATGGACTTCATCACTGCTTGGAAAACACTAACACACTCAGGAGAGACCAGACTGAAGTAAAAAGAGTAATTGTTTCAGTTACTTCGTGCTGCTCTGACAGGAATATAACACAAATGGGATGGCTTTAACAAACAGGAGTTTATTCTCTTACAATTTTGGAGGCTAGAAGTCCGAGTTCAAGTCCAAGCTCTAGGTGCTGGATGAAAGCCCCTCAACCTTGGAGTTCAGCTCTGCCTCCTGCTCCCAGCCCACTGAAGGTGGAGACTTTTCTTCACTCAGGCAGCTGCTGGCTGCTGAGGCTGACAAACTCAAGGTCAACAAATAAAAAAAGCCACAGTCCTAATATTACCAAATAACACAGCAGGCCACCAATTCAAGTCCCAAGATTGGCAGGGGATGGCAGGCTGCTGAACAATGACTTGGCTACATGCAGGGTTCAAGTACGCCAAAAAGCTAGAGACCTTCCTCAAAGCTGCTTCTTATATACTGGAAGCAGACCACATCCTTACAGCAGCTACTCTAGTAGATTCCACCATGGAATTGATTACCAGTCTCTTCATGGGGAATAACTCCATCCAGCAGCCCAGCCACTGAACCAGGCCCAGCCAAGCTGACACACAAGCTTAACTACCATAGTAATGAATTCATTAAGGATGCTTGTGATGGTTAAGATTATGTATCAGCTTGGCTAGGCCAGGATTTTCAGTGGTTTGGCAGAAATCAGTCAGCAGCTAATCAGCTGAAAGGAGAACATCCTTGGGGTGGTGGCCTGCATGCAATTTTATGGATGTTCTGGAAAAGCTTTCTTTCTCTCTCTCTTGATCCTGCATCTGACTCGTCATCCTCTGACCTCTGGCTCTTGGGACGTGAGCCAGCAGCCTGTGGTCCGCCCTGAGGATTTTGGGTTTCGCCAGCTCCTGTAGCCCTGTGAGTCAGCAGTGTGCTCTCTGACCTGTCAATTGAGTGTCCATCAGACCCTGCAACCATGTGAGTCAGGAGAAGCCTCCAGGCTCACGTCTGACCCATGGATTTGGGACTTTCCAGCCTCCACAACTGCATGAGCCATTTCCTTGAAATGCATCTCTAAATATATACACATATATGTATGTGTGTGAGTGTATGCTTCACTGGTTTTCTCCTTCAGAGATCCCAGCCTAGGACTATCTTTTAACCGAAAATTTCACAATTTCCTTTCCTTAGAAAGGGATATTTAAAAAATGACTATAATGGGCCTCGAGAAGCAGTGGTGGTTCAGTGGAAGAACTCCACCTTCCATGTGGGAGAGCGTTCGATTCCCAGCATCATCTGCCGCTGTCACCTGGCTCTCACTGGCGGCCCATGTGTTGCTAGGATGCTGGAAAGGTTTCAGCGGAGCTTCCAGAATAAGACTAGGAAGAAAGGGCTGGAGATCTGCTTCTGAAAATCAGCCAATGAAAGCCCAGGGATCACATGGTCTGACCTGCAACCGGTCACGGGGATGGTGCAGCCCCAGCAGTGTTCAGTTCCACGGTGCCTGGGGTCACCATGAGTTGGGGGCCAGCCCGAGGGCGGCTTACAACAACCAACGATGTGCCTTGAAATTCCTCAATAAAAAAAGGCTAGATGGTGATGGTTCTGGTTCCCTAGTGCTGCTCTAACAGAAGAGACCACAAATGGAATGCTTGAACAAACAGGAGTTGATTCTCACAATTTTTGGAGGCTAGAAGTCCGAGTTCCAAATGCCAAGCTCTAGGGGCTGGGTGAAAGCCCCTCAACCTTGGGCTTCAGCTCTGCCTCCTGCTCCTGGCCCCCTGGAGCTAGAGGCTTTTCTTCACTCAGACAGCTGCTGGCTGCTGAGACTGACAAACCCAAGGTTGAGAAGTAAAATGGCACAGTTCCAATATTACCAAACCACATGGCAGGCCATTAATTCAAGGCCATTGAAAGTCTCACTGTCGGCAGAGCATTGCTGGCTGCTGAACAATGACACAGCTACATGCAGGGTTCAAGTGTGCCATAAGCTAGAAACTATTCCCAAAGCTGCTTCTTATATACAGGAAGCAGACCATGTCCCTAAAGCAGCTACTGCAAGCCAGAGGATACGTCTACCCTGAGAAAGGTAAGGTTTCTTCTTGCTGAAGATGATACTGCAAATAGGCCATCAAGTTGACTTAACTTTAACCCAGTTACTGGGGTATTAAGAGGGAAATGGACTTCATCACTGCTTGGAAAACACTAACACACTCAGGAGAGACCAGACTGAAGTTAAAAGAGTAATTGTTTCAGTTACTTCGTGGTGCTCTGACAGGAATATAACACAAATGGGATGGCTTTAACAAACAGCCCACCATGGAGTTGATTGTCATTCTCATCATGGGGAATAACTATCACTAGCTGCCCAGTCATTCAACCAGGCCCAGCCAAGTTGACACACTACCTTAACTGCCACAGTTATTATTTAAGAAAATAAGGAATCAAAACTACAGGGATGACGAAGTAGAAAATAAACAGATTTAAACGCATAGACAGAGCCTGGAAGATTATATATTGAGCAGTTGGTGATGGCATTTCTGAGTGGAGGTCAGGTAAAATGTGCATGTTGGTGTTGTCTGAACCCTGCTATAAGACCCAACCAGAAATGGCTCAGAAAACAGCCTGGAAATCTACTTCTGGAAGTCCACCACCTTGAAAACCCCATGGAGCAGTTCTACTCTGCACACGGGGGAACCGACCCAAGGCAACTACCAACACCGCCACCAACCAGAATTTGTTCATGTCATTGCACAGGAGGAAGGGAGAGGCCACTTCACCTGTACGGAAGGTCGGGAGATTATGTTTTCAGCTGGGTGCACTGTCACACTCCAACAATACAGAGATTCTGTTTCTAATGAAGGAGGTTGTTGTTGTTATGTGGCGTGGAGTCGGACCCGACTCATAGTAATCCCTCCTTGGGTTTCCGAGGCAGTATCTCTAGGGAAGTAGATTGCCCCATCTTCCTTCCAAGGAGTGGCTTGTGGGTTTGAACTGCCAGCCTTCTGGTGAACAGTCAAGTGCCTTAGGCACGACGCCACCAGAGCTCCTAATGAAGGAGGAGGCCACGGCTATCAGCAGGCTACTAAGCAGCCTCTGCTCCGGGGGAGACAGAACACTCGCAGTGAAGGGAGACACAGAGCACCAGTGCTGAGAGAGGCTGGCGGTCCAGACCACGAACGGGCTGTCTGGGTTGATCCCTTCTACCTATGAATCTAAGGAGCCCTGGTGGCTTGGTGGTTAAGTGCTAGCCTGCTAACTGCAAGCTTGGCTGGTTTGAACCCATCAGCCGCTCTGTGGGTTAAAGATGTGGCAGTCTGCTTCCATACAGTTCACAGCCTTGGAAACCCTGTAGGGTAGTTCTACTCTGTCCTATAGGTTCATTATGAGTCGGGATTGACTCCAGGGCAATGGGTTGGCTCTGCTGATCTTGCCTAAGCCTAAGGGAGTCCTCTGAGAAGGCTTGGGCTTTGCTTTTTAAAAAATAAATAAATAAAACCAACAAACCATGCTGTCTAGGTGAATCTGATTTAGAGATTTGCTTGTTCTAGGCCAGTGGGTCTCAACTGCAGGCAATTCTGCCTCCCAGGGAACAATTGGCAATTCACAGAGACACTGTTATCGTCACGACTGGGGGTGTGTGCGTGCTACTGACATGCAGAGGCCGGAGGTACTGCTAAACTAAACACCTTACAATGCACAAGGCGGTCCCCCCACAACAAAAATTACCCAGCCCAACACGTCAACAGTACCGCCACTGAGAAACCTTGCTCTAGGCAACGGAGAGTCGTGGAAGGAACATGCACTCACCTGAATGATCTACAGTGTTTTCTACATGCCAGGCACTGTTCTGAATTCAGAACTCAACAAAATCATGCCCTCAAAGAGCTAATAGTAGAGGATATAGATCGCGAACCGATAAACAAAAATACAATCAAATGCCAAGCAGCTGTAAGTGCTATGCAGAAAAACCAAGCAGGTTGAGGGCGTGGGGAACAGCTAGTGCTAGTCTCGGTCGGGTGGGTGGGCAAGGCCTCTGAAGAGGTGACACCTGAGGAGCACCTGAGCGAAAGGAGGGTGTGGTGCAGCACTGCAGAGGGACGGGCAAGTGCGAAGACCCTGAGTCAGGAACATGCTTGAGTCTGAAAACACCGTCAGTGTGGCCAGGGGAGGGGTGTCTGTACATGTTAGGGGAGGAAGAGGCTGGAGCAGTAGCCGGGGGTCAGATCCTGAAGGGCCTGGGGGGCCATGCAAAGGACTCTTGATTTGATTCTAGGTTTGTTGGAAGATATTATAGGAATGAGAGTGGGTGATACAGCGTTCACAACAAACAAACAAACACCAAACTCATTGCCATGGAGTCGATCTAACTCATAGCGACCCTTCCTTGAGTTTCTGAGGTGGTATCTCTGCGGAAGCAGATTGTCCAATCTTCCTTCTGTGGAGTGGCTGGTGGATTTGAACTGCCAGCCTTCTGGTTAGCAGTTAAATACCTTAAGCACTACTCCACCAGAGCTCCCATACAGGGTTTAGAACCCATAAAAGGATCGTTCTGATTCCAATGCGGAGGACAGAATGGTGGGGAGCAGGGGTGGACGTGAGAAGCAGGGAGATGAGTCAGGGAGCTGTTGCTGTGGTCTAGACAGGAGCAAGAGGCTTGGTGGTAAAGGTGCAGGGCAGAAACGGTGGCATTTGCAATATAATCTGGAAGAATTTACTGACAGTAGAGTGAGGGAGAAAGGAAGAGTCAAGGTTTTTGGCTGAACAATTAATTGAGTGAGTGGTGATGCCACTCACCGAGATGAGAGCACTGGGAAGAGGACAGACTTTCGCATGGAATCGAGTTCAGCTTGGGACATGTTAAACAGTTTGAGACATCTACCAGATCTATCCAAGGGGGAGATCTCTGTCTCCCATCCCACCCTGATCACCAATGTTTTCTTTTTCAGTGAATGGTACCAGCATCCACCCAGATGTGGTGGTCCTCCTTCAATCACCCCATTTGGTCAATAACAGATGTGACACGCTGGGAAAGTTAACTTCTCTGAGCCCAATGTTCTACATCTGTAAAATAAAGATATCATCACCTGCCTCATAAGGTTACTATAAAGATTGATTGATGCAATATTTATAAGGCTTCTAGCACAGTGTTAGTTCCCCCTACTACAAAAGACGGCCCCTAGCTGCATATTCAGAGGAGAATAGCCAAGAGTCAAGAGAAGGCAAACCCATGTCTTACGAGGAACAAGTCGAAGGAAAAATGAAAATGCTTAATCAGAAAACGAAAGGACTCACTGAGCACATGGTAGCTGTCTTTAAAAATAAGAAGGGTTGTCACTGGAAAAGTAACATGTCCTCTATGCCTAGAAGGGACAGAAGTAGGCCTGCAAGATAGAAACTTCAGAGGACAAATTTCAACTCAATATAAAAAACTCAATGCAACACTGCCGTGGAGTCAGATCCGACTCATAGAGACCCCTCCTTGGGTTTCCGAGGCTGTATCACTATGGGAGTAGATTGCCCAACTTTCCTTCCGAGGAGTGGCTGGTGTGTTTGAACCTCCAGCCTTCTGGTTAGCAGTCTAACACATGGTGAATTGCTGCAAATGTTCTAAGTGTGGTTGAATATGTGTTTTCTAATTTTGGGATGAATAATTATGAGATGTTACTCAAATATTGTGAGCCTATCCAATTTTCAGAAAGTGGTATATTAAAATCTCCCAAAAAACCATAGGCTTTATCCATTTCTTTTCATAATTCAGCCCACGTTTGTAGTATGCATGGGTATCTACGTTATCAGTACACTTAGGTTTAGAATTTTTGTCTCTTCCTGGTGAATTAAAGTGCTTTTCATATTAACACATACAAGCTTTTCTTTGGTTAGCATTTGCTTGGTAATTATGCTCCCATTTCTTTTCTTTCTATCCTTCTGAACTGTTTTAGTTATCTCTTACTGCCTCGACCCTCTTCCTCAAAGGTAACCACTATCTTGACTTCATGCTGTATTTGAAATTTATATAAATGAAATCATACAGGAAGTAAAGTTTTACATCTGACTTGTTTCACTCAACACTGATATTTCTTCCTTATTGTTGCAGACAGTCATGGTTGCCTCGTATTCCACTGTAATACTGAATAAATAACAATTATTTATTCATTATTAGGTTGTTTTGATTTTGTTTTTTCTGTTATGAATAAGTCTGCTATGAACATTCAGGTAGGACTAACAGAAAAAGGAAGAGTTCAACTAATGAAAACTGACCAGGAGTGGGGATGAGGTAGAGGGGACTAGAGCAAGCTTAAAAATAGTAATTTTTGTGCACCAATATTAATTACAGCACCATTCGCAATAGCCAAAAGATAGAAACTACCTAAATGCCCATCAACAGAAGAATGGATAAACAAAATGTGGTGCCTACATACCATGGACTACTATACAGCCAATAAGAGAAATGAAGTCATGATAGATGCTACAGTATGGAAGGAGCTTGGAGACAATATGCTGAGTGAAGTAATAGAAATATTGTACGATTTCATTTATGTGAAAAGACAAGATCAGGCAAATGTGTGGAGACCAAAGTTTCTTAGTAGTTATCAGGGATGGGAAGGTTGGGGAAAGGAGGGGGTACCGCTTATGGAGTACTAGGATTTGGTTTGTGGTGATAGAAAAATCACTGATTAGGGGGAGGGCTCCAGAGCGGATGAACCTAATTGCTGGCAATGAGTCATATGCCCACAAATGTTGAACTGGCAAAAGTTGTGTGATGGACATTTACAACAATGACCGAGAAAATAAATAAAGAGTAGCTGCTGAGGCTGCTTCTTTATATGAAATGTCTCACAGGATTTGGTTTCTTGGTTTGGAGGTTTAGAGTCATAGTTACAGGGCCCATCTCAGTTAACTGACCTAATACATGTTCAGTGCTTCTGTTCCACCTCCTAGTTCATTGCGTAATGCTTTAAAAGTTTGCCAGCAGTCATCCAAGGCACAGTTGGCCTCTACTCGCCCAGAGTAACAGAGGAAGGGGAGTCACGAACAGGAGGAAATGGGACGTGTGGCCATTTGCCTCCACGAATAGCTGCCCTCTGCCATGAGACTAGAACTGTAGGGTGCCCGGCTACCATGGCTGAACACTTTGATCAAAGATTCTATAGAAGAATCCTGATCAAAAGGGGGAAATTACAAAACAGAATTTCAAATTCTCAGGGAGCCAAGATGGCTGGATGAACCCTTCAAACTATTGCCCTAAGAAAATCTTTAAACCTGAAACCCAAAATAGCCCCTGGAGTCTTCTGAAAGACACACAGTAAAGAATGTCTGTCTTAAGCATGTGCTCCTTTAAGATTTATCTGTATGGGATCAAACTGACAACAGGAACTTGAAAAATTAAGAACCGTAGGGGCCGTGAGTTTATGTTCATGAGAGAGGAACAACTCAGAAGCGGAGGATGAGAACGGCTGCACAGCTCGGTGCCTCTGAACTGGGCATGAAGAAACCGTTGCACTGGTGTATGTTTTGCTGTGTATTTTCTCAATAACAAGAAGAAAATATTCATGAAAAAACAACAGTAATTTGATTTGTGATACAGTAATATCTCATACCTGGCAGTGATTCACCCAGAACCGAGCTGAGAACCTGGGAAATAAGAGGCATCTAAGTGGCCTGGTGGTGCAGGGCATATGACTACTAACCAGAAGGTTGGTGGTTCAAATCCACCAGCCACTCCGTGGAAGGAAGACAGGGCAATCTACTTCCATGAAGATTTACCACCTCAGAAACCCAACAGGGACTGCTATGAGCTGTATTCGACTCGATGGCAGTGGGTTTGGTTTTTGGTTTGACTCGGCTTGAGCAGCCGAACAAGATGTGTAAAGTCCATGCATCTCCTCACGGGGGAGTTTCTTCCTCAGCTTATTTTACTTACTTTCCAAGAGTTCTAAATCCTCGCTCTTTGTCAGCCTGGTCAGCAAATCGGAAGTTGTGTGTTAGAAGAGAATGTCCTCAGAGGCATTAAATTAAATTAAATTAAAGTCACAAAGTGTCAATTAGCAGCTAGGGACAGGACAATCTGTATTTGCAAAAAGCAGACATAAAAATGCAAATGCAGAGCAGTTTGGAGTGATCCTATGAAGGGAGCTCTGGTAGCGTAGTGCCTAAGGCACCTGACTGCTAACCAGAAGGCTGGCGGTTCAAGCCCACCAGCCACTCCTCGGAAGGAAGATGGGGCAATCTATTTCCATAGTGATACTGCCTCGGAAACCCAAGGAGGGGTCGCTATGAGTTGGATCCGACTCGATGGCACACAACAACAACAACAACAAATGTATTCAAGAACAACAGGTGGTCATTAAAACAATCACAGAAATCTTCTCAGGAATAAGGAGTGTAAAACAATAAATGTTGACTAGGACACAGTGACCCAAAGTATGAAACATCCCAATAAAATAAAAAACATGGACTACTGGAATAACAGCTAAGTTTAACACTTTGATATATTGCCAGTTAAGCATTTAACAGTGAGAGAGGCCTGGCCATCTCTAAAAGCAATCACTCAGTGACAAGAGAGACCTTGTCATCTCTTCACTATAATTAGAACATGTGCCTTGCAATCACGTTCTTTTGGGGGTCTTTTTCTTGGTCCCCAACACCACAGGGTTTCGTAGGCTGTCGATCTTTACCACAGACTGGGTCATCTTTCTCCAGAGGAGCAGATAGTGGGCTCAAAGTGCTGAGTTTTTGGTTAGCACCAGAATGCTTTCACCACGGAGCCACCAGAGCTCCTTCGGTTAACTACAGGGGACACGAAAATGAAACCTGCCGTCCAGGAACAGAAGAGACAGATGGACCACAATTAACGTCAGAATGTGGCAGGACTGGACCAGCATCCTTGTTTGAATGACACGGCACCTTCTCTGCTTCCAAGCTCCTGAACTTATTCACGTTATTCCTCACCTTTCTCTTGCCCAGACACATCCCACAATTTATTCAGTTCAGACTAGGGTAGGAGTGCATGTGCCATATTGCCTTTAAGGTGGTGAGAATACTTAAGCACTAGATCTTAGGGAAGCCATGACTTGCTTTTTGTCAGAATACAGATTATCATAGAAATTGCAATTCTAGGTCTTCTGCTCTAGTTTAGAAAAGCCCAAAGTCAACACTATCTCTCCTTCCCCCGCCCCAGTCCACACTCACTAGACAAATGTTTACAGAGAACTCACAGTACTGTTGGAGGCATAATAATGGTGCCGGGTTCAGAGCTCAAATTCTACTGAGGAAGAGAGGCAAGTAAACAAAAAGACACAGCATATCAGGCGTTTGATAGCCACCTACCTGGGAATCCCACCCCAAAACTACCAGAGGAAGAAAAAGTCCACCAGAGACCTCTGGGCTAGGGACATCCTTACCCAAACTTGAAACACAAAGGGTGGCCCATTCCTTTTAACAAGGGCATCACTGTGTAGCTTTTTTTTTTTTTTAATTTTTATTTTTGGTGAAAATATACAGAACAAAACATATACCACATACCACATCAATAATTTCTTTCTTTCTTTTTTTAAGTTTCAGAATTGTTTTCATTGGAAATTATTAAAATAGGAAATAGTTTTTACACTGGAAATGCTATATTTGCTGTTAGTTTCAGAAAATAAAAATGACACATAAAAATGTCAATACATAGCAACTTCAGGTGCTTATTTTTTAAAAAAATGTGAACTTGCCCTTCACGCTTGGAGGTAGAAATGATCAGAAATAAAACTGCACTTATTCCTGACATAGGTGGACCGCTCTTCTCCTTGGCCATGGGTGTGACTTTGTCACTCGGTGTCCTTGTTGGGTGGGCTACACTGAGCAAGACTCTCGTGGCTCCAAAGCCCGTCGTGGTCTGTCTAGTCCATTAATAAGCCACACCAACAATTTCTACGTGTAGAATTCAGTGGTGTTGCTGCGTTTCTTCAAGTTGTGCCCCTTTTCTGCTAACTGTTTCCAAACTATCTCACCATCATCAACACAGATTCACTGCCCCCCTCTTTCTCATCTACCTTTTTGAGTCACTGTTACCAGTTTGATTACATACAGACCATTCTTTAAGAGTTTAACACTTAATGCAACCATTCTTTTCTAATTAGGCTAAATTATTATTCGGTTCTGTAGAAATTATAGAACAATATCATTAATATCACATGCAAGTAAGATCTTACTGAAGATAATTCAGAAACGTTTGCAGCAATATATTGATAGAGAACTTCCAGAGGTTCAAGCCGGATTCAGAAGAGGATGTGGAACAAGGGATAACATAGCTGTTGTCAGATGGATC
>NW_006921670.1:5456601-5475513 GCF_000298275.1 Orycteropus afer afer
GAAGGGACCATTCCCTGGAGAAGGATGTCATACTTGGTAGGGTGGAGGGTCGACGAAAGAGGGGGAGGCCTTCAACAAGATGGACTGACATGGTGGCTGCGATGATGGGCTCAAGTATAGCGGGGATTGTGGGGCTGGCACGGGATCGGGCAGTGTTTCGTTCTGCTGTGCATGGGGTCGCTATGAGTCGGAAACGACTCGACAGCACTTAACAATAACAACAACATTATTCGGTTCAAAGATGACTTCAGGGGACAGTTTTGGTTTAAAGACTTCCTCAGATAAATAGTTTTTAGGGGAGGGCATCTGCCCTCAATGGTTCCAGAAAGTCTAGACTCTGTGAGAATTTTAAATTCTGTTCTGCATTCTCCCCCTTTAAGCCAGGATTCTTAGAATCCTTGAGCTCAATGTTCAGTCTTGGTAGCTAGGCATCACCCAGTTCTTCTGGTCTCATGGCAAAGGAGGCAGTTGTTCATGGAGGCAATTGGACACATACTCCATTTCCTCCACCAATTTCTGAGCGTAGGTCATATTTTAAAAGAAAGATACAGGGACTCATAGCCTTGAGTAACATCCCTAGTAAAAAATGCCAACCAAGTACTAAAAATCAATCTTTTTTTTTTTTTTTTTTTAAACAGTCTGTACATTGCATCTACCTTTTATCTTTGGAATAAAAAGATACTGAATTGGTAAACTTCTGAGCTTCTTTGCTGTTGCTTATTGAACTCAACAGTCAAACTCACCAAGTAGTGAAAAGGTATCTATTTCTAACCTCAAGTCCTTTGCCACATTGTTTCTCAAGCTGGAGCTGGAGAAAAATTGGCTCATTTCTTCTGGGAAAACAGCACGGCATTGTGGGAAAGGATGGGATCTGGGGTTGCACACTGGCTGTGTGACAGGAGACAAGTCGTTGAACCACTCTGACCTTCTCTCCACATCTATAAAACAGAGATATCATCTGCCTGATCCATCCCAAGGTTGAAGTGAGTCCCATGTAAGACAGTAGATGCCAGATTGTTCTGTAAACCACGCGGTGATATATCCAGTTCTTCCAGTGCCAGGGAGCCAGTTCTGCCTCATGGCAACTCATGAGTCAGAGCACAACGGCATTCACAGGGCTTCTAATGGCTGAATTTTCAGCAGCAGCTCACCACACCTTTCTTCTGATGGATTTGAACTTCCGACCTTGGTAGTTGAGCTTGTTAGCCATTTACAGCACCCAAGGATTCCAAGGCAATATATAAAGATTGGTTATTATTATTCCAATCTGCATGCCAGCACTTCACAAGTGCCTAGCATGAACGTACTCAATAAGCGTTTGTGAAATAAGTTAATATCGCAAATGCTCCTGGAACACAGATCAATGAGAGCTATACACAGTGGGCTGCAACCAAGAAGCATCAATAATTCAAAGTTGATTGCAAATGATGTGGGAAGACCTGTTTGCATCAGAATCACTTGTTTAGTAAGGCCTGGAATCGACCTTCAAATTCATGGTTGTGAAATTCCATTCACCTCTTCTCCCAGCTGGCCCTCCTTTTGGATCATTTTTGTGCCTATCAGCACTTTCACCAGACGAAGGGAAAGGAGTTGCTCAACTGTGGATCAGTAACTTTGCAATTTTTTCAAACATTAGTGCCAACAGAGGCCATTACAGGGATGGGTACCGCTGGCCTCGAAGTGAGCCATTTGTGTCCCTGACTTGAATTTCTATTGATGTTGAGAGCTACTGACTTAACCTCTGGTCAAAAAAAAAAAAAAAAAAAGCATAAATCATAGTTGACAAAGTTAAAAACTTTAGGCGTGTGCCTGGGGAAAAGAAAACATAAAAGAAGACAATCTCAGCAAAGTACTACCTACTCCATTCTTCGCTCTCATAGACAAAGGAGGTGCTTCAAGGCAATGCTCTGCCGCGTTCAGCTGCAGCTCTGCTCACAGTGCTCTTCAAGAATGCTTCTCTCTCTGGTTTAATTGGGAGCGGATTTCACTAGGTTTCTCTGACAGCAGTGAGTTATAATGATGAAGACAGATGCGGTGGCGGTGTGCAACTGCCCTCTGCTGGCTTTGGAGATTTCTTCCTCCCAGGAATTGCAAAATTAGCAAACAAAAATACAAAAGCAGCCATTTCCCATCAACTAGGAGCTTGTTTGGAGACTGAAAATTCAATAGAGATAAGTCGCAAAGGTCTTGATTTCCATAGTCACCATAATCTTACAACACTTCTACTGGGGCTCTCACCCATCGTAACACACTAGCTAACGCTCAAGATTTGTAAGCAGCCCCTGCCCTTCAGAACAAAGGCACATGGTGCGTGAAGTAGGAGCCCATGTGACATGGAACTAAAGGCCATGGGCTCTGGAGCCTTTGTAGGAAAATTACAGAATACATATACGCACCAAGAGGCACAAGGCAGGTGCTCAACAAACAGGAATGATGTTTATTATAGAAGCTCTGGTGGCACAGTGCCTAAGGCACTTGACTGCTAACCAGAAGGCTGGCAGATCAAACCCACCAGCCACTCCTTGGAAGGAAGATGGGGCAATCTACTTCTGTAGTGATACCACCTCGGAAACCCAAGGAGGGGTCGCTATGAGTCGGGGCCAACTCAATGGCAAATAACAACAACAACAACATGTTTATTATAGGATTCCCTGGATGGTTAAGTGCTCGGTTACTGACTAAAAGTGTGGCAGTCTGAGTCTATCCAGAGGTGCCTCAGAAGACAGGCCTGGTGATCTACTTCAGAAAGATCACAGCCATTGAAAACCCTACTGAGCACAGTCCTACTCGGACACATTGGGGCTTGTCATGAGAGGGAACTGACTTGAAGGCAGCTGGTTTGGGTTTGCTTGGTATGATGATTGTTGTTGTTGTGTGCCGTGGTCAGCCCTGACTCACAGCGACCCCTCCTTGGGTTTCCAAGGCAGTATCACTACGGAAGTAGATTGCCCAACATTCCTTCCGAGGAGTGGCTGGTGGGTTTGAACTGCCAGCCTTCTGGTTAGCAGTCAAATGCCTTAGGCACTATGCCACCAGAGCTCCTAACTCAAGTCTGGCTGTAGAGAAAATGGAAGGAGTTGATCATCTCTTTCCCCTTGTTGCAGCCGCTTGGTGGCCTGGTGCTGTCCTCCTTCTCCGGCTCCAACATTTATTCAACCAGTGGTCTAGGTTGGAAGAGTTCCGGATCTAATTCAAACTAATGTGCAAATAACTAATAAAGCACCATGGTCTTTCACACCACCCTCTTTCCACATTGCAAGTGCCATTTCCTCTGTCAAGGCCCTCTCCCACTGCTTTGTGAATTCCTAGTTCAAATGTCACCTCTTCCAGAAGGCCTTCTGGCCACAGTCCAAAACAGTAGGCTGTTCTTGCCCATATGCTCTTAATGCAAGTCCTGAGCACTGACAGTTCTCAACAGAGATCTTCAGTGGGCAAGCTGAGGCTGCTTTTGCCGTCTTCCTCCCACACTGAACAGTGAGCTCTGCGAGGCCAGAAGCTGAGTAGTTTTCGTCGGCATAACCCCAGCAACAGACACAATGCTTGGCTCTGGCAGGTGATCAGACACAGTATCTTGAATAAATGAACACAGTGTTATTCCTCCGGATGACACCCACATAGGGAACCACCCACTTGGCTGGTCATTACTCTGCCAACGGGTTCTACAGCAACTGAAGCAAAAGAAGAAGGTGCACATGAAAGGATTATGTAAATGTCACCATGGAATTAGACAACCTCAGTAACTCCAATTACAGCAAAAAATAAGTCTGCAGAGGTAAAAAGAGTCACTTGACTAGCAGAATATATTACACTTCAAAAAACTGTGAGGTAATTAATCTAAAAAAAAGAAAGATTGTCTGAAAAACTGATAATCAACAACTAAGAAAACACCAGAAGGCAAGAATTCTCCAAGGAGGAGACTCTTAATTAGCAAACAGACTAGTTTGGCTGGAGGAAGGTCAGTATGGTCTTAAGCTGAAAATGCTCATTCAACTAAGTACGTAATATGATCAAGTCCCTTTGCTACACATAGTGAAGACCCCATTTCTGGGCTTAAACAAGTCACGTCTAGGGAAAGACAGACTGCTGCAATTAAAAATACAGTGTACAGAAAAACCTGCAAAAGCCGGAATCAGGGTAAGGCGCAAACCTGTCAGATGGAAAATGCAAACATTTTCCACTAAAATGAGTGATAGAAAAGTGATAAGACTGCACCCTGTCAAAGGTAGAAAACTTGCAAGACCCAGAAAAACAAAACAGTCCTGTGGAGTTCAGGCTCTGACAGGCGTCACTGTGGTAGGTGCAATGATAAAAAAACATACAGAGTATTTTGGTGATACAAAGACCTGTCAGGGTGAGAGTGGGTGAAAGCCAGGTTTGAGGAAGGCTTCCAGGAGGAGTTGATGCCTGAGTCACTGGAAGTAGAAGAAGGAGAGGTGGAGGTGGTGGGGTTCAGTGGTAGAATTCCCACCTTCCATGGGGGACACCCAGGTTTGAATCCCAGCCAGTGCACTTCAAGAGCGGCCAGGACCCACCTGCTAATGGAGGCTTGTAAGCTGCTATGCGGCTGAGCAGGCTCCAGGGAGCCTCCAGGCTGACACAATCCAGAAGGCAACCCATCTGTTGAAAAATGGGCCAGCAAAGACCCTATGGGTCACAACAGTCCCAGCCCCACTGTACGGAGGTTCACTATGAGTTGGGGGCTGACTTCATGGCTAACACCAATGGGAAAAGGAATTCCTGACAAATCAGAAAGACACAAAGGCAGTGAGGCAAGAGATAGCAGATTCAAGAAGCCATCCTGGGATACAGATAGCTCATCATGCTCCCCTCTGGGTTGTAAAAGGGAACCGCGCTTACTGCTAGAGACACCTGAGGGAGGCAGTGGGGAGGTGTGGAAAGGTTTGAAGCCAGCCTTCATTCTGAACCCTGGCCTCCATTTGTGAGGTGCGTGACTTTGGGTAAGTTACCCAAGTTTCAGATACCTCATCTTGTTAACAGAAATGAACCCCACACATTTAGAGTTATTACAAGGATATCGAGATGTATCTAAAGTGATTGTGTTTGGCATTTAGAAAGCACTTAACGCATGGAAGTTTCTTTAGGTATTGTTAACGACTGAATTGGGGCCCCTCAAAATGTTTACTTGTGGGTGAAATCCAGTGTGGGAATAGGGTTTTCTCTGTTGTGTCAAAGAGGTCGTATCAGTGGAGGGTGCGTTTAACCCTCTGGTGGCGTAGTGCCTAAGGCACTTGACTGCTAACCAGAAGGCTGGCGGTTCAATTCCAACAGCCACTCCTCAGAAGGAAGATGGGGCAATCTACTTCCGTAGTGATATTGCCTCAGAAACCAAAGGAGGGGTTGCTATGAGTTAGGCCTGACTCAAGGGCACATAACAACAACAACAACGTACAGACAGGGAGAAGGACACCCCCACGGGGGGAAGAGAGATGGTTCGTGCGATCATTAAGAACCTATGGACCACGAGCTACATGAGCAAAGGATCTTGGCCCCGGGTGGATAGAGAGATCCTTCTTCTAGAGCAGAGGTCCTGAATCCAGACTTCCAGCCTCCTGAACTGTGAGGAAATATGTATCTGTTCATGAAAGGCACCCACTCATGATATTTCTGTGAGAACTGCATGGGGAAAGAAAGACACCTTCTCGTTCTCCACGACTAGTTCTAAACCAAGTTTTTCTTCCCTTTTCAAGTCCTTACAGACTGGCCTCATTTGCTGGGGCCCACAGTTTATAGCAAGGATCCCTGGTGATGCAAGGGTTAAGAGCTCACCTGCTAACCAAAAGTTTCAGCAGTTTGAACCTACCAGCTGCTCTGTGGGAGAAAAGATATGGCAATCTGCTTCCGTAAATATTTACAGTTGTGGAAACCCGATGGGACAGTCCTACTGTGTCCTACAGGGTTGCTATGTGTCCTACAGAATCGACCCGACGGCAAACACTCACCATTCCCGGCCCAGTCTGTGCAACGTTAGAACGGTACATGTTTTCTGACCATCTCTCCTCTGAGCCCTGGGCCAAGCACCAGTGTCTGGTCCCTCCTTTCCCCAAACCTTATACTCATCACCTAATTTCCTTCTTCTTCTTTTTTTTTTTTTTTTCATTTTTATTGTGATTTGGGTGAAAGTTTACAGAGCAAATTCACTTTCCATACGGCTGTTCACACACACTTTGTCTCATGACATTGACCACAATTTCCCACAATGCAACAGCTCTCCTCCCACTTCCTCCCCATAGTTACCTCTTCCCTGTGTCCTTCCCTTCCATGTATGCCTGCCCCCCTCAGCCCCTCCCTGTGCATACACAGCCTTTCTATCCTCCCATCATTCTGTCTTTAAGTAGTAATTTTCCTTCTTTCCTCTTTAACCCAGTCTCTGAAAAGGGTTTTTATTCTTGCCCATTAAGTCCCACTGAACATCATCTTCAGGGACACCGAAGTGCTCCAAAGATCAGCCCCACCCCAGGCCCTTTCACTTACACAGTGGTAAAAATGCCATCAGTTCTGTCAGCTGCCACTCACTGCAAACATACCATCCTCCAAATGAGCCTTCATACATGACTGGTACCTGGTACAGCCAACACTGCCAGGGAAGTAATTCACCATTCCAGCAAGAGGGTTTTCCTTAGGTGTGTGGCACGTGGCTCCAGCTTATCCAGAGAGCAAAGGTGGGAGACTAGCTCTGCGGTTTTATTTTCCCTACTCAGTGAAAGGTTTGGGGAAACGTCATCTGCACATTGAGGAAAGAGTAAACTATTAGATTTGACTTCTCTTCTGGAGAACGAGCCGCTGAAAGTCTGACAGAAAAGAAATGCTCACAATTTTAACAATAGAAGAGAGAAAGCTGCCCCCAAGTAAAGCCTAGTTGGTTTGAAGTATTTGTATTTCTTTTTTTAAATACATTTTATTGAAATATAATATATGTATAGTGAAATACACAAAACTAAAGTGACAGGGGTCAATGCATTTTTTTTTCAGTGTTCCCTCCCCTCCCCTCCCACCCTTGGTAACCAACAAAGAAAGTTTCCTTCCATATATAAACATTGCCTTGACTTTTTACAATAATAAACTAATACTGTATTTGTCCTTCTGTGATTGCAATGGTAAAGAGCTCACCTGCTAACCAAAAGTTAGTGATTGATTTATTTCATTCAGCATAATGGCCTCCAAGTTCATCCATGTTACATGGTGTTTTGCAGATTCGACATTATTCTTTAGTGTTGCATAGTATTCTATCGTGTGCATGTACCATAGTTTGGTTATCCATTCTTCCGCTGATGGGCATGTAGGTTGTTTCCATTTTTTTTGCTATTATGAATAGTGCTGTGATGAACATGGGTGTGTATATGTCTGTTCTTGTCCTGGCTTTCACTCCTTCAGGATATACATAGTAATGGGATTGCTGGGTCAAATGGTATTTATAATTCCAGCTTTTTAAGGACTCGCCATACTGTTTTCCACAGTGGTTGTATCCTTTGACAGTCCCACCAGCAGTGCAGGAGAGTCCTAATCTCTCCACATCCTCGCCAGCATTTATGTCTTGTTGAAAGGATTTAAAGTACTTTTTCAGCTTGTGTTTATGTCATATACTGTGCCTGATGCCTTCATATATATCTTTTACTTAATCCTCAATATAGTCTTGTGACCTAATTGTTTCTATTTGACAGGTGAGGACGCTGGGACTCAGAAAGATTAAGTAGCTTGTCTGTAGTCATGGTGCTATAAAGCAATGTTGCTGTTGTCGTTATGTGCCACCGAGTCAGCCCCGACTCATAGCGACCCCTCCTTGGGTTTCCGAGGCAGTATCACTATGGAACTAGACTGCCCAACCTTCCTTCCGAGGAGTGGCTGGTGGGTTTGAGCCGCCAGCCTTCTGGTTAGCAGTCAAGTGCCTTAGGCACTATCCTACCAGAGCTCCTTATAAAGTGATAGTGAAAATCTGAACTCAGATGTGACTCAAAGTCCAGAGTGCTTCCCACTGAACCACAGTTACACTTATTCAAACTTCCACACTCTAATCAATACTAGTAACAGTGGTAGTAGTTGTAGCAGGAAGGGCCTGGTGCTCTATTGCTACAATATTAGCCACTGAAACCCTCCTGGACAGCAGGGGTACACCGTCTGACACAGTGCTGGAAGGTGAGCCCCTCTGGTGGGAAGGTACTCAGTATGACTGGGGAAGAGCTGCCTCCTCGGGTGGAGTCCACCTTAACGATGTGGATGGAGCAAAGCTTTAGAGACCTTCATTGGCTGATGTGGCAAGACTCATAATGAGAAGAAACAGCTGCAGATATCCATTAATAATCATCTCGTTTTATTTGAATGACCGTCTCTTGCTCTACATACAGTGTCTGGCAGTGCCTGCCAGAAATTCAAGCTGGATACAGAAGAGGACATGGAATGAGAGAGGTCACTGCTAATGTCAGATGGCTCCTGGCTGAAAGCAGATAATATTGGAAAGCTGTTTGCCTGCATTTTACTGACTATATGCAAAGGCGTTTGACTGTGCAGATCATAACAAATTATGGATAACGTGGTGAAGAATGGGCATTTCAGAACACTTAACCTATACACAGACCAAGAGGCAGTCACTTGAACAGAACAAGGTTCTGTTTGGTTTAAAATCAGGACAGGTGTGCATCAGGATTTTATCTTTTCACCATATTTACTCAATCTGTGTGCTGAGCAATTACTCTGAGAAGTTGGACTATATTAAAAAGAATGCAGGTCAGGACTGGAGGAAGACTCATTAACATCCTGTGACATGCAGATGACACAATCTTGCTTGCTGAAAGCAAAAAGGACCTGAAGCACTTTCTGATGAAAATCAAAGACTACAGCCTTCCATATGGACTACACCTCAACAAAAAGAAAACAAAAATCCCCTCAACTGGACCAATAAGCAACATCATGATAAATACAGAAAAGGCGGAAGTTGTCAAGGATTTCATTTTACTTGGATCCACAGTCTATGCTTACGGAATCAATGAGTCAAGAAATCAAACGGCGTATCGCCACACTGGGCAAATCAGCACCAAGATGCCACCTTGAAGACTAACATGTGCAGGCCCAAGCCATGGTATTTTCAAGCACTTAGTTTGCATGCAAAAGCTGGACAATGAATAAGGAAGACTGAAGAAGAACTGATGCTTTTGAATTACATTGGCAAATAGTACTGAATACACCATGCACTGTCAGAAGAATGAACAAATCTGTCTTGAAAGAAACACTGCTGAAATACTCCTTAGAAGTGAGGATGGTAAAATTTTGTCTCTTATACTTTAGTCATTTTATCAGGAGGGATCAATTCCTGAAGAAAGACATCATGCTTGGTAAAGAAGAGGGTCCAACAAAAAGAGGAAGACCCTCAACTAGATGGATTGACACAGTGACTGTAATGGTGGGCTCAAACAAAGCGTTTGGTTACCTAGTGCCGCTTTGACACGAATACACCACGAATGGGATGGCCTTAACAGACAGGACTTTATTCTCTTACAGTTCAGGAGGCTAGAAGTCCAAGTTCAAAGTGCCAGACTCTAGGGGTTGGGTGAAAGCCCCTCAGCCTTGGGCTTCTTCAGCTCTGCCTCCTGCTCCCAGCCCACTGAAGTTAGAGGTTTTTCTTCACTCAGCTGCTGGCTGCTGAGGCTGCCAAGCCCAAGGTTGACAAGTAAAAAGGCACAGTCCCAATGTTACCAAACCTCACGGCAGGCCATGGACTCAAGTCCATTGTAAGTCTCCAGGTCGGCAGAGCATGGCAGGCTGCTGAACAACGACACAGCTACATGCAGGGTTCAAGTGTGCCATAAGCTAGAGACCATTTCCAAGGCTTCTCCTTATATACAGGAAGCAGACCACATCCCAAATATAGCTACTCAGCTGCTTGTGGTAGATCCCACCATGGAGCTGATTGCTAGTCTCATCATGGGGCATGACTACCACCAGCTGCCCAGCCACTCCACCAGGCCCAGCCAAGCTCACATACAAATTTAACTACCACACAAAGCAATGACTGTGAGGCTGGTACAGGACCAGAGGGTGAATCATCTGTTGAACACGAGGTCACTATGAGTTGGAACTGGCTCAATAGCACCCGACAACCACAGTAGCTGTTAACATTTATTTAGCTCTTCTCATGAGGCAAGCACTGTGCTGAGCAATTTATGCATAAGATGCGGTCCTCACAAATCACGCTCAACTCAACACACTGCCACTGAGTCGGCCCCGACTCACAGCAACCCCTCCTTGGGTTTCTGAGGCAGCATCACTACGGAAGTAGATTGCCCAACCTTCCTTTCCTTCCGAGGAGTGGCTGGGAGGTTTGAACCTCCAGCCTTCTGGTTAGCAGTCAAGTGCCTTAGGGACTGCGCCACCAGAGCCCCTGCACAATCACCCTAAGAGGTAGGTTTATCAGATTCTCCTCTAGTCAGCTGAGGAAACCGAGTTCCACAGGAGCTCAGTAACTGCTTTGTTCTTAACAGCTGGTAAGGAGTTTGCACCTTGGTCTGTCTGTTCCAAACTTGTTCTATCAATCATTACATTAGACTGCAGGAAACAAAACTCTAGTCTTGACTCCCACCAGGGAAGTCATCTGATAGCTCTGTCTCCATTTCCTTGTTAATTAAAAGGAGATGCTGTTGCTTTTCCCTACCTATTTCACAAAGATACTGGGATTATAACAAGAAGATGTGTGCAAGCTTTACAAAGGGAAATTACTTTATAAATCTAACGCATTGCCACAAGTTTCATTCAGCTCTCCGCGATCTCACGATCATAAAGGGATTTAGCTGACATCATTAACTCTCAAACATCCTCTGAAGTGGATGGTATTATTATCTCCATTTATCAAAAAGCTGCAGCACAAGGTGATGGTGTAACTTGCTATTCAGTGGAAGAGCTAGAGATATAAAAAGCCAAAGGATTTCTAACTCCCACTGCTTATCTTCTTTTTTTTATCCCCCCACTGTTTATGTTTTTATGGTAAAATCCTATTTTTGCATTTCAAACTTAAATGTAAAACAGACAAGATAGCATTACTGCAGTGTCCACTCCGAAACACAAACGCTTTTAGAAATTAAGTTTTCTACCACAGTGACAGGAGCTCTGGTAGCATAGTGGCTAAAGCACTTGACTGCTAACCAGAAGGCTGGCGGTTCAAACCCACCAGCCACTCCTCGGAAGGAAGGTTGGGCAATCTACTTCCGTAGAGATACTGCCTCGGAAACCCAAGGTGGGGTCGCTATGAGTCGGGGCCGACTCGACAGCACATAACAACAACAACCACAGTGACATGAACGTATTCTCTAAGGTTCTTAATTCTCACAGTCTAGAGAAAATGCATAAAAAAATCAGAAGAAAAAAAATTCCACTTCTCTAGAATGGATTCTATCTAATTCTTTAGCTTTCCCAAACAACTTATGGTTGAAGATTACAAAACTAGCTTAGCTGTTACCTCATTTCAATTACTGAGTCTATAAACTTCTACAAAGAATGTAAAACCTCCTTATGAAGTTGTTCCCTCATAAAATCAAGGGGAAAAAAATAGCATCAAATACAATCTCACATCATGAATAACTAATATAGCTGTACAATTTGACTTGCAAATGTTCATCATATACCAACCAACATGACCTCAAAAATTCAAGTCTCAAAGCTAACAATGTAATTAAAACAACAACAAAGGTACATACGGCTCCTTTATGATAATTTTTCTCCTGTAGAGGCATCAGAATAATAGTTGTTGAATGAACTGTTGAAATGCAAAATGAGTGTCTGCTTTGTAAAATTTCAGCCACATCACAATAAAACATTAAAAAAAAAGTCATGTGTTCCCCACCACACACACACCTTAAATTAAAATATAAAGTAGTAATTGGGCCATTTCTCTGTCTTCACTCCTCTGGCTTAAATAGGGAACACATGTTCAGATTAGCTTCCAGATTATTCACTTCTTCTAATTCTTCTTTTCTAGAACAAAATGATCTTTAAATTACCACTAGCTCAATAATCACACTCTCTGAAATTACCACTAGGAACAAAGAAGGGAAATAAGAGAAAGAAATCCCCACCTCAAAACTGAGCTGCATACTGCAGGCCTTGGATGCTATTGCCCCTGACTCTGATGGTACGGTAAGAGAAAAAACTGTCATTCTGTGAGGGAGACAAAAACTAGGTCACAGAAACCCAATGAGTTGTTCTACTAACATCACAAGAGAACTGGCTTCTTGAGTGGCTTGAGATGCCTAAATTCACTCCTAGTCACATAATAGAAAAAATCAAGCCTCCAGTGGTAATACTGAAGGATTCTGTGGGCAAAATAAGTGAAGACGACTTGAAGCACTTACTGATGGAGATCAAAGACTATGGTCTTCAGTATGGAATTACACCTTGACGTAAAGAAAATAAAAACCCTCACAACTGGACCAATAAGCAACATCATGAAAAATGGAGAAAAGATTGAAAATTGCCAGGGATTTCATTTTACTTAGATCCACAATCACACCCACGGAACAGCAGAAATCAAAAAATCAGACGTTGTATTGCACTGGGCAAATCTGCTGTCAAAAATCTCTTTAAAGTGTTGGGAAGCAAAGATGTCACTTGTAGACTAAGGTGTGCTTAATCCAAGCCTTGGTATTGTCATTTGCCTCACATGCATGTGAAAGCTAGAGAGTGAGTAAGGAAGACTGAAGAAGAGTCGACGCCTTTGAATTGTGGTGGTGGAGACTACTGAAAATATCACAGACTGCCAGAAGAATGAACAAATCTGTCCTGGAAGAAGTACAGCCAGAATGTTCCCTGGAAGCGAGAACGGCCAGACTTCATCTCACCTACTTTGGTCACAGGAGCTCTGGTGGCGTAAGGCCTAAGGCATTTCACTGCTAACCAGAAGGCTGGTGGTTATATTGTGAGAAGGGACCATGCCCTAGAAAAGGCTATCATGCTTGGTAAAGTAGAGGGTCAGCAAAAAATGGGGAAGCCCCTCAACAAGATGGATTGATGTAGTGGCTACAACGATGGGCTCAAGCATAGCAAGGACTGTGAGGATGTCACCGGACCAGGCGGGGTTTCATTCTGCTGTACACGGGGTCGCTATGAGTCAGAGCTGACTTGATGGGACCTACAATAACATGGGCAAAGTAATGAATGATGCAGGAAGCATCAAAAGAAGATGGAAGGAATTCACAGAGAGCTGTACCAAAAAGAATTTGTTGATGTTCAACCATATCAGGAGATAGCATATGACTGAGAATTGATGGTATTGAAGGTGGTATTGGTAAGTAATAATTAAAATATTCTTCAGCCCCATCGCAGTGAAGGTAGCAGCCGTCTCCTGGACAGCCAAGAGAATGAAAAAATCTATCCTGGAGGAAGTACAGCCAGGATGCTCTTTAATAGCGAGAACGGTCAGACTTTGTCTCACCTACTTTCGTCATGTTATCAGAAGGGACGAGTCCCTGGAAAAGGGTATCATGCTTGGGAAAATAGAGGGTCAGTGAAAAAGAGGAAGACTCTCAATGAGATACACTGACCCCGTGGTTGCAATGGTGGGCTCAAGTGCAGTAATGACCGTGAGGATGGCAAAGAGCCAGGCAGCTTCATTCTGTTGGACACAGGGTTGCTATGAGTCAGAACTAACTGGACGGCACCTAACAACAACCAACAATGGCTACAAGATAAACATCCTATCACCTCAACAATGGGCTATGCACTTGTTTTGGTCACCTAGTGCCATTCTGACAGAAATACCACAAATGGGATGCTTTAACAATTCTCTTACAGTTTTGGAGGCGCAAAGTCCGTCCAAAGTGCCAGGCTTTAGGGGCTGGGTAAAAGCCCCTTGACCTTGGGCTTCAGCTCTGCCTCTTGCTCTCGGCCAACTGAAGCTAGAGGCTTTTCTTCATTCAGGCAGCACCTGGCTGCTGCGGCCGACAAACCCAAGGTCAACAAGTGAGAAGGCACAGTCCCGGTGTTACCAAACCACACGGCAGGCCACTAATTCAAGTCCAGAAAAAATCCCAAGACTGGCAGGGCATGGCAGGTTGCTGAATAATGACTTGGCCACATGCAGGATTCGAGTGTCCCAGAAAGCTGGCGACCTTCCTGAAAGCTGCTTCTTATAGACTGGAAGAAGACCACATCCCTAAAATTAGCTACTCAGCTGCTCCAGTGGATTCCACCATGGAGTTGACTGCCAATCTCACCATGGGGAGTAACTACATCCAGCTGCCCAGCCACTCAACCAGGGCCAGCCAAGTTGACAATAACCTTAACTACCACAGCACTGAAAGCAGAGAATGCTCTATGCAGGATCCCTAGTTCTTTCAGAAATTGTTTTTATACATCAGTCAGCCTCTCCTTTGAGAAAGACCTTTGTCTTGGTTTCTGTAATTGAAACCAAGCATCTGCCTGTTGGACCAGAGGCTCCAAGGTCTCTTGGACTTTAATGTGAGTATGCATCACCTGGGGACCTTGTTAAACTAAACAATATGATTCAGAAGACACGTTGTGTGTCCAACAATCTCCCAAGTGATGTCACTGTCGCTGCGTAACAGATCACACTTTTTTGCAGGACTCTAAGGAATACTCCCAAAAAGAATAACCTCTATCAGATGTTTAGTCTCAAAATACACAGTTCCCCATCAAGAGTTTATAAAGGGAGAGAATATTCCAGAGCCCAAACAAGGTATCCACCTCCCTTTTTATTTATTATTTTTTCCCCCACCTCCTTTTTTTTGTGACTTATACCATTTGGTTGCAAACTCAAAGTAAGACTTTAATAAAAAGCAACTTTCAAAAATGTCTTTTGTGCAATTTACTGAAGCTTGACTGACTGAGGCTGTAGACACAAAAGCCTCAAATTCTCAAGCCTTTTGTCATCAAAGAGTTGATTCAAAACAAATACTTTTAAAATATGTCGAAGACTAATGAGTAAGTGAAGTTTACAAATGGTTTAGAAGAAAATCATGAGATTAATAATTTTCATTTCCCTACAAAATAAATACCTCATGTGCTAAAGAAGACAATTCTCCTTTAGCAGGAGAGAGAAATCCCAACAAAAATAACTAGTTGTTTTAGTGAGGAAAACACCCACATTTAAGACATATAGAAGTTTATAAGCAGGATTAAATCTTATTAAATCTGTCTGAGAAGCTGGAGAACAGCTCAGGGAAAGAGAACAGCTGGTAAATTTAAATGGAAAAGATTACACATAAGAATAACAGTCCACTCCCCTTAAGAAAACCAATAAATCCCCACAAATGTTCATTTTTAGGTTTTTAGTGTCTTCTTTTGGTGATCATTAGAGTCCAACCTCTCCCACAAATATCCAACCAACCATAATAAAAATTCAGGTGGCAAAAGGCCCAGCTGGCTCTACTTCATGTCTAACCTTAAATGCTTTTCAAGTCAGTGGGGGTATAATTCATGGTGGAAGGAACGAGAGTAGGAGAACTAGTTCTTTCACTCAGTTCTTATTTCAGAAAGAAACTCCATCTTGAGCATCTCTCTGTATGTTTCCAGGTAAGGTGACAGACTCAGCGTTTGCCTGCATTCTTCAGCCCCATCACAGTGAAGGTAGCAGCCGTCAATTTCTCATAAACAAGGAACATGAGAGCAGCAGTGAGGACTGTCTGCAGTAGCTTGGCTTCCAAGCCTTTGTAGAGTCCCATTATTCCAAAACGCCTAAAAGGTAAGAGGGTTGAAAAAAAGGAAAGGTTTTCTTTATAAAAGTCAACTTTTTTTTTTTCTTTCCTATTGTGATTTGGGTGAAGATTTACAGAGTAGATTCACTTTCCATACAGCAGTTCAGACAAACACTTTGTCTCATGACATTGACCACAGTTTACCACAATGCAACAGCTCCCCTCCCACTTCCTCCCCAGTGACCACTTCCCAGTGTCCATCCCTCCATGCACTCCTGCCCCCTGAGCTGTCTCCCTGTGCACAAGCAGCCCTTCTTTCTCCCATGATTGTTCTCTCCAAGGAACGTATCTACCCGAGGTAAATATTCAACTCATATGCTTGTCTTTTGTTTGGTTGGAAGCCACAGGTGGGGGTTCAATTCCAGACCTAAAGGGCAGCTAGGGGCCATAGTCTCAGTGATTCCACCAGGCTCTATCGGACCAGCAAACCTAGTCCCCCTGCTTTACAAAAGTTAACTCTTGTATCAAAGAAAGATGCTACTTTGGCAGCTACTTTGTAAAAGTTTATGCTTAGGACCAAAATAAGCAATGGAGTTTTTAGGTTTCAGCATAGCCTTTGTTGTCAAAGCACTTACCTTTTGAAAGGTAAGAAGATATCCACTGTAAAAGTTTAACACACCCCAAAAAGGAAAGACCCCAACAGAAAATCACTGAGATATATAATAATCAAACTCACCAAAACCAAACACTCAGGTGAGAAGGCAATGGGATGACATAAATAAAACCCTGAAAGAAAAACACTGCCAACCAAGAATCATATACCCAGCAAAATGGTCCCTCAAATATGGTGGTGAAATCAGGACATTTCTAAACAAAAAGACTTTAACAGAACTGAAAAGACAAAGATGACTCCATGGTAATAGTAGGAGACTTTAATATACCACTTTCAATAAAAAATAGAACAACTGGAAAGAAACTCAACAAAGATGCAGAAGAAATAAACAATACAGTCAACCAACTTGGCCTTATATACACTGACAGAGCAGTCCACTCAACAATAGCACAATATACATTCTTTTCCAGAGTACATGGAACATTCTCCAGTATAAACCACGTTAGGCCATAAAGCAAGCCCCAATAAATTCAAAAACACTGAAATACCGTAGAGCCTCTTCTCAGATCACAATGCTATAAAATCAGAAACCAACACTATGAAGACCAATGGAAAAAGAACAAATGCATGGAAACGGAGTAACACCCTCCTTAAAAACCACTGGGTAATGTAAAAATTAAAAAAGGAAATTAAACAATTCCTTTAATCAAATGAGAATGAAAACACAACATACCAAAATCTTTGGGACACAGCAAAAGCAGTGATCAGAGGGCAATTTATAGCAACAGATGCACACATCAAAAAAGAAGAGCCAAAATCAGTACCTTAACTCAACATCTCCAACAATTAGAAAAAGAGCAGTAAAAAAAAGCCTACAGTCACCAGAAGAAAAGAAATAATAAGGATTTGAGCAGAAAGAAATGAAACAGAAAATAGAAAATAATAGGAAAAAAAAAAAAAAATCAACAAGACAGCCTGGTGCTGGTACAATGACAGACAGATAGACTAGTGGAACAGAATCAAGAAACCAGAAACAGATCCATCGATCTATGGTTAGCTGATCTTTGACAAAGGGCTGAAATCCATTCAATGGGGGAAGAGAGAGTCTCTTTAACAAATGGTTCTGACAAAAATGGATACCCTTTTGCAGAAAAATGAAACAAGATCCATACCTCACACCATACACAAAAACAAACTCCAGATGGATCAAAGACTTAAATGTGAAACCTAAAACTGTAAAGTTCATCAAAGAAATAATACAGGCAAACTTAGGGGCCCTAATTTATGGCATAAATAAGACTATCAAGCATAACCCAAAATGCACAAACAGTAGAAGATAAACTAGATGACTGGGACCTTCTAAAAATTAAATTTATATGTGCATTAAAAGACTTCTCCAAAACAGTAAAAGGAGAACCTACAAAATGGGAAAAAATACTCAGCCATAACTTATCTGACATAGGACTTATCTCTAAAATTTGTAGAAAACTCCAACACCTCAACACTAAAAGACAAATAACCCAAATAAAAAATGGGCAGAAGACATGAACAGGCATGTCTTTACCAAAGAAGATATTCAGGCAGCATGAATATGAAGAAATGTTCATTATCACTAGCCATTAGAGAAATCAGATCAGAACAAGAATGAGATACTATCTTGCCCCAGCATTAATAGCAAAGCTCAATAAGACAGAAAATGACAAATGCTGGCGAGGATGTGGAGAGATTAGGTGGGACTGTAAAATGAAATAATCACTATGGAAATCAGTATGGCGATTCCTAAAAAGTTGGAAATAGAAATACCATTTGATCCAGCAATCCCATTACTAGGCATATATCCTAAAGAAGTGAGAGCCAAGACATGAATAGATATATGCACACCCATGTTCACTGCTGCCTCACCTACTTTGGTGATGTTCTCAGAATGGACCATTCCCTGGAGAAGGATATCGTGCTTGGTAAAGTGGAGGGTCAGTGAAAAAGGGGAAGGTCCTCAATGAGATGGACTGACACAGTGGCTACCATGATGGGCTCAGGAATAGCATGGATTGTGAGGTTGGTGCAGGATCGGGCAGTGTTTTGTTCTATTGAACACAGCATCGTTATGAGTTAGAGCTGACTCCACAGCACCTAACAACAACAATGTTCACTGCAGCACTATTCACAATTGCAAAGAGATGGAAATAACCTAAGTGTCCATAAACTGAGGAATGGACAACCAAACTGTGGTACATACACACAATATAATACTATACAACACTAAAGAGTAATGTCAAATCTGTGAAATACCACATAACGTGGATGAACTTGGAGGACATTATGCTGAGTGAAAAAAGATAATCACAGAAGAATAAATATTTTATGAGTTCACTATTGTAAAAAGTCAAAGAAAGGTTTATATATAGAAGGAAACTTTGACTGTGTTACCAGGGATGGGAAGGGAGGGGAGGAAAACTTCCTAGATAGGTTGGGGATGGGAGAGGAAATATATATAGAATCCAAAGATCATTAGTGTTACCATAGGTAGAAGGAAAGGGGAAAAGGGGAACCTTTTGTTTGCGGGGCACTGAGTTGACGCTAATGGTGGTGGAATATTCTGGAAAAGGAACGCAATAATGGTGGCACGACATGGGAAATGCCATCAAC
>NW_006921670.1:5475613-5476953 GCF_000298275.1 Orycteropus afer afer
CAAAACATGTATCTTTAAAGATATTTGAGGGCTGATGAAAGTTTAGGAGCTCTGGTGGCACAGTGCCTAAGGCACTTGACTGCTAACCAGAAGGCTGGAGGTTCAAATCCACCAGCCACTTCCTGGAAGGAAGGTTGGGCAATCAATCTACTTCCGTAGTGATACTGCCTTGGAAACCCAAGGTGAGGTCACTATGAGTCAGATCTGACTTGATGGCAGTGAGTTTGGTTTTGGTTTGATGAAAGTTTAGTGTTCATGAGCTATAATACTTTATAGTCATTAATATTAATTAGTGAAATGCCAACAGTATCCCATGACAGAATGCAGATCCTAAAACCTCCTAAAATATTAGAGATCTAACCAAAAACTTTTAAGTCTTTAACATTCTCCCAACTCAACCAATTTCCTTCTGTTTCAAAATTTTATTTATTTTGTTTTTGTTACTGTTGAGGACACACACATCAAACAGGTATTAATTCAATGGTTTTTCACGTATCACCCAGTGACACTGATTATATTCAGGTTGTGCAACCACTCTCCTCCTCCTTTTCTGAGTTGCTCCCCCCCGCCTTTAACATAAACTCATTGTCCTTTAATGTTCCTGCCTAATCTTTTGAGGTGCTGTTGTCGTTTTGATGCCATATGGAGAGTTCTTAAGAGTATAATGCTCAGGGCAGATCTTCTTCACTAGTGAAGCTAAACTACTGTTTGGTTTTAAGAAGATTTCAGGGGATATTTCTGGTTTAAAGATTATCTCAAAGCACTAATTTCTGGGCTTCACCCAGTTTCCTTGGCTCCAGAAATTCCGCATTTCCCCTCTTTTCATCAGGATTCTGCTATAGGCTCTTAGCTCAAAATGTTCAGTAGTAATGATAGCCAGGCACCATCCAGTTCTTCTGGTCTCATGACAAAGGAAGTAGTTGTTCATAGAGGCAATTAGCCACATATTCCATTTCTTCCTCCTATTCCTGACTCTCCTTCTTCATCTGTTGCTCCAGGTACCAGGTCAGTTATTTCAACTTAACAGTCTCTAAATGGTAGGAAAGGAGCTCTGGTGGTATAGTGGTTAAGGCATTTGGCTGCTAACCAAAAGGTCAGTGGTTTGAACCCACTGACCCACTCTACAGAAGAAAGATAAGACAGTCTGCTTCCATAAAGATTCACAGCCTTGGAAACTCAATGGGGGTCATGGTGAGTTAGAACTGACTCAAAAGCAGTGAGTTTGATTTGGTTTTTAAATGGTAGGAAGCCTGGTTTAGATCATTTTAGCCTCAATAAAACTAGAAGAAGTGATAGAAATGGAAGGCTCTCAGATTCTCAGTCTTCCCACACATTTGATC
>NW_006921670.1:5477388-5478678 GCF_000298275.1 Orycteropus afer afer
TGTAGTGCATAACCTGCTCATGTTATTCTCAGATGTTCACTCACAGATGTTCAATGATGTTTGAAACACTGCTGTATAGAAGGCTATGGCCTGGTCTACAATGAGGTTAGTGTCAGCAGTCATAATGGATAGAACATTGGGCAATGTTCAACTCTAATGATCCTGACAACTGAACTGTGCATGCACCCAACAATCGTCACAACTCTGACTCACTGTGATGACAATGAAGCTGACCTCAGTGTGGACCTGGCCTGTGGTATGATCTTATTTGGTGTTTTCTACTATCAGAAGCATAAACTGTTAATTTCATCACTGCAGTATATTTTTATAATTTGTATATTTTCAAATGTATATATGTATTAAAATTACCTGTAACTTTATATGTGATGTTCCCACTACTAAAGAAAAATAATGATTGGATTTATAAAGAGTGTGATAGTAAGAGGAGCTCTGGTGGTACAGTGCCTTAGTATTTGAGTGTTAATCAGAAGCTTGGTGGTTCAAACCCATCATCCACTCCGTGGAAGGAAGACCGGACAATCTACTTCCGTAAAGATTTACTGCCTTGGAAACCCAAAGGGGGCTGTTATGAGTTGGAATTGACTCAATGGCAGTGAGTTTGGTTTGGTGACAGTAACAGGCAGTCATAAAGAAAACTGAAAAAAGAAAAGAAAAAAAAAAAGGTGTTCGACTTATGACAGAGTCATTGGAATGGAACCCCGTCACAGGTTGGGGCCTACCTGTGTATTTTACAGTAAAACCTGCAAGAGCTAAAATCTATGTAAGGCGAAAACCTGTCCGAGAAAAAAGACTCAACTATTTTCCACTAAACAGAGTGACAGAAAAGTAGTGACTGCACCCTGACAAAAGAGGAAAACTTGTAAGATCTGGAAAAACAAGGCAGTCCCATCAAGTTATGGCTCTCACAGGTCCACTGTATATAACTAGTATGCAAGAAAACCTATTTGGAGCAAATAATGTGAAAAATAGGAACAAAAAACTTGGACCCATGAATTCCTAGTTCACTGACTAACTTGAATTATTTTAACCCAAGAAAGCCCACCTCCATGTTTCTCCAGGTAAGGTCTACCCCGATCAGAATGACAATGGTTAGTTTAGAAATGGAGCCAGCCAGCCACACACCAGAGGGTAGGCATGAATCTACGTTCTGACAAGTGCTTCAAGTGATTCTTAACGACCCAAAAGTTGGAGAGGACTGGTATGGAATACTGCTCTGTGCAGTATAGTAGCCACTGGCCACATGTGGCAATCAAAACTAAATTCAATTAA
>NW_006921670.1:5496841-5497840 GCF_000298275.1 Orycteropus afer afer
ATTTGACTTCCTGAAGTGTCAGTTTCTTTGAGTAAAACAGGGACATGACAACAGTACGTGACACTGTGGGGACAGTCAGTACTAAGTGGGCTTATCCATGTACAGCATCTAGCTCAGGGCCTGGCACACAGTCAGCACCCGAAAACATTAAGTCATGCTCTTACCATCAACAGTGTCACCAAGATGATGCCAACTGTACTACTTCCCCTCACTCTCTTCCCACTAGGATCACTCTATCACATCTGCTTGCTTCTATCGATGAGAGAGGGCATAGGATACGTCACTGATGGAAACACAATACCCAGTCAGAAAGGTCTGTGTTGTATTGTGAGAGAGTCCCCTTTCTAAAGGAGTTCTGCGTATTTGTAACTAACAAAGAATAAGGACCTGAACTTTTCCATTATTTCCCCAAAAGTTGTTATATGGCACAATATATGCAATGAGAGGTACCTGAGCACAGCACACAGGGGTGAGGTTTCCTAGGCTGCCGTACCTACAGCACTAGGGCAGGGAAAACAAGTTCAGCCGCTCCTTGGCAGAGAGGACTGCTGAAAGACAGCACAGAGCGTGCAGATGCTACCAAGCTCACCTTACTCGCTGGTGCAGAAGATAGAGAATGTTCCGAAGACTCCCCAAGGTTCTGTTTTCTGGATTTAGTCTGTGACGCCCAAACTGGGGAAGAAGGAAAAACGAAATCATGACTATTACTGTTCTCTTTATCTTCACTTCTACCTGGATAGGAAACTAGTAGAGTGAGGTCTTACAACATACAGTAACAAAAATATTTAAAAAGTACCACAGGTTTCATTAAGTCTCTATTTTTCAATGAAGTTAAGTGTGAGCAAGCATGAGAATTTAGATTTTCAGAGAATGAAGAAGGCAATTCTACCTTAAAAAAAGGAAAAGAAAGTCCAGGATGATGCTTTAGAGCTTGATGGCATGGCTTAACTTCTTTACAAGGTTCTGATAACCACTACTCGGTCAGAACCTCTGCAGCCC
>NW_006921670.1:5498380-5499914 GCF_000298275.1 Orycteropus afer afer
AAACACTGCCTAGTTCTGCACCATCCTCATTATGATTTTTTTCCCCCAAACAGATCTTGCCTCTGTCTGCAGCTCCTCTCTCCTCTCTACTGCTACTGCCCTAATCTAGACACCATCACCTCTCACCTCCCTGCATTCCTGAAAGGGCCTCCTGCCTGACCACCCCTTAAACCCTTTGACCAATTCATAAAAGCCATAGTCACCTTCATAAATGATAAATCAGATCACGTTAGTCCCCTGCTTAAAGCCCCTTAAAGGCTTTGCACCGTGGTGGTGGCGTTTGGTGCCACTGAATCAACTCTAACTCATAGCGACCCCGTGATCAACAGAACAAAACACTGCCTGGTCATGCGCCATGCTCACAATCCTTCTTAAACTTAAGCCCATCACTGCAGCCACTGTGTCAATCCATCTCGTTGAGGGCCTTCCCCTTTTTCATTGACCCGCCACTTTACCAAGCATGATATCCTTCTCCAGGGAATGGTTCCTTCTGGCAACATGACCAAAGTAGGTGAGACGAAGTCTGGCCATTCTTGCTTCCAAGGAGCATTCTGGCTGCACTTCTCCCAGGACAGATTTGTTTGTTCTTCTGGCGCTCCATGGTATTTTCAGTGTTCTTCACCAACACCACAACTCAAAGGCATCAACTCTTCTTCATCTTCCTTATTCATTATCCACCCTTCACAAGGATATGAGGCGACTGAAAATATCATGGCTTGGGTTAGGTGCACCTAAGTGACATCTTTGCTCTTTAACACTTTAAAGAGGTCTTTTGCAGCAGATCTGCCCAGTGCAATACAACGTCTGATTTCCCACTGTAGGAACAATAACATCTAGAATCCTTACCTTCAGTCTCCCTGCTTACTTTCCCACCCTGATCCTGGTCCACTCTCCAGCAACTGTGGTCTCCTTTCAGTCCCTAAAACTCACCAAGCTCTCAGCACATGATGGTTTCACTATCTAGAATGTTCTCTCCTCTACTCTTTGCACTAAAAAACAAACTCACTGCTGTACAGTTGGATCTGACTCACAGTGACCTTCCTTGGGTTTCTGAGGTGGTATCACTATGGAAGGAGACTGCCCAACCTTTCTTCCAAGGAGTGGCTGGTGGGTTTGAACTACCAGCCTTCTGGCTAGCAGTCTAATGCCTTAGGCACTACGCCACCAGAGTAGGTGCTTAATAAATATTTGACTGAAGGAATGAAAAAAGAGAAATTTGGAAGTACTTTAGGGAAGCTAAACCATTCATTCCTCCTCAGTGAAGTAAAGGAATTAACCTCTGATTTTGTAAAGAATAATCTATGCAAGTAAACCAACTTGAAGAAGAAGGAAGCAAATTTAGCTTTAACTGAGGGCCTTAAAGAACGTTCTTCCTCCACAGTTGGGTTTTCTGACTATCTTTGAAGTCTAACGCTGTCAGTGATAATTTTATTATCACTGACAACTCTTTCAAATTTTGATAATTTGAAAATATTCATGTGCTTTACAAGGAAGACTAGGAAACATGACTATCATTCAAACCTAATGCACTAGC
>NW_006921670.1:5500444-5501311 GCF_000298275.1 Orycteropus afer afer
AAGTAGATCATTAAAAAGATAAGAAAGAAAGAAAAGACCAAAATGGATGTCAGAAGAGAATTTGAAATTTGCTCTTGAATGCAGGGTAGCTAAAGTGAATGGAAAAAATGATAAATAAAAGAGCTGAACAAAGGTTTCCAAAGGTGGCTCAAGAAGACAAAGCCAAGCATTACAAGGAAATGTGCGAAAACCTGGAGTCAGAAAACCAAAAAAGGAAAATAATGCTCGGCGTTCCTCAAGGTGAAAGAACTGAAGCCAAAATTTAAGTCTCAAGTTGCAATACTGAAGGATTCTGAGCAAAAATAATGAATGATGAAGAAATCATCAAAAGAAGATGGAAGTAATAAACAGAATGACTGCACCAAGAATTTGCTGCTGTTGAACCACTTCAGGAGGTAGCATATGATCAAGAACTGGTGGTACTGAAAGAAGCCCAAGCTGCACTGAAGGGACGGGAGAAAAACAAGGCTTCAGGGAATGATGGAAAACCCACTGAGATGTTTCAACCCACAGATCAATGCTAGAAGCGCTCACTCATTTATGCAAAGAACTCTGAAAGACAGCCACCTGGCCAACTAGCTGGAAGAGATCCATATTGTGCCCATTCCAAAGAAAGGTGATACAACAAAATAAAGAAATTATTGAACACTATCATTAATATCATACCCAAGTAAAATTCTGCTGAAGATAATTCAAAAATAGTTGCAGCAGTATATTGACAGGAACTGCCAGAAATTCAAGCCAGATTCAGAAGAGGATATACAACAAAGATACCATAGCTGATGTCAGATGGATACTGGTTGTAAGCACAGAATACCAGAAAGATGTTTACCTATGTTTTCTTGGCTATGCAGCAAAGGCATTCAA
>NW_006921670.1:5503326-5508874 GCF_000298275.1 Orycteropus afer afer
CACCACCACCACCAGGGACCCTGTATGACAGAGAACTGACACTGACAGCCCACGTGTTTTATAACAAAGCCCAGTAAAGGAAAAGATGAGCCCACTACATATATGGGATTTGCCTTATAAAGGAACCACCGTTCTCATTCCAAAAAGCTATCTCCACATTGGTTTAATATACAAAGACGGAAACATGGGAAAGGAGAAACTGGCAATGGGGACTATTAAAAAGCAGAAGCTCAAAGAGATCAGATATTAATCTGGAAAACTCCAGAAAAAATGTATAGTAGATTCTTCTTCAAAAACAGTCAGCCTGTTCCCTCTATTCAATGGGAGCAGTGTATTTCTCTACCCCTTGTCTTTGCACTTGGCCACGTGATATGCCTTGGCTAACTGGATGCTGGCCAACTGGATGCTAGCAGACAAGATGCAAGCAGGGGCTTGTACATGCTGGTACAATTGGGTGCGTCCTCTTACACTTTTCCTGTCACCACAAGAAGAACATGCTGTGGCTGGACCCAGGCAGAAGACAAAGACACACTGAGCTACGATTCCCAGGCCGGGGTCAGCCTAGATCAGTCCAATCCAGGCCACCAATCCACAGGCGCAGGAGCTACATACTGTGTATACATGGAGATGCGTGCTGTGTATACATGGAGATGTGAAGCTGTGATGCAGCACTGTGGTGGCAATAAATTCCAGATACAGAGAGCAAAGGAATCTTTAACTCATCCAAGAGACACTTACCAATAATACCCTTATAGTTGGTTGGCACAATGTCTTCATTCCTGAATTTTGCCCCTTGCAGCTTTAGTCTAGTATTTACTACCCAGAGCGGAGTTGTCAGCAACACATTCACTACTCCTTTAAAAAAGAAAGAGGGAGAGACAAACGGAAAGCAAAATGTCAACTTTTATGTGTCATATGCTAAAGCTGCCACATACCAATGTTCCATTAATACTTCTGACACTGACTGACTGAGAGACATACGGAAGGTGCTTCTTTGTACCAAGGTTCAACACAAGCCACTACTGTCAGAAGCTTTTCTGATAGCAAAGTGACTGACAGCAGCACCTCTGAACGTCAAAAAAGTAGCGAATTTACACATTTGTGTAATAGGAGACATTATACACTTTATATAGCGGTCCAAGGCAGCAATAAAGTTTTGTATGTAATTCTTAAGTACAGGCAGTCCCCAGGTTATGCATGTCCAAATGTCTGACTTACATATAACCATAATAAGAACTGATTTCTGTAAAGCCCAGTATGTTAAGAACTAGAGGTCTATACAATGGCTCACAGTAACAAATGGACACGACTTTGCAACACATCAAAACATTATTACTGTATTATTATGTTAAAGATGTTTTAGTGCATGTGGAAGGGTTTCTTTAATGTTTTTTCATGCATAGGAAGGGACACTATATATTATATCCTAAGACAAACATTTGACTAACTGACATTAAATACAAACCGTACATAACTGTTCTGACTTATGTACAAATTCGACTTAAAGACAGACTAGGAATAGAACTCGTTCGTAATCTAGGGGCTGCCTGTAAAACAGCTTCAGGGAGGGGCTATATTTTATTGATCACATGCTAAGTCCATGGCAACATCAGATAAAACACACAATTTACAACTTCCGCGTGAGTAGCTCATACAGTTTTCAGTGAAGATGGGTCTATGTCTATTACAATGAGCAACACACAAGTGGGAGAAAATGGTGAGATTTCACAAGTGCTTCAGCAGAGCTGAGAAGCCCCTAGGAGAGTCACTCATCACCAAGGGAGTCAGGGTGCAGGGAGTTAGGGAATTAGCAAGCGGTGGTTATGAGCTGCCACAGACACCTGGAAGAGCCTCACAAGCATCACGATCCTTACAAGCTTAAGGATGGGGACTGCGGTCCCCCAAGGTTGCCTCACAGTGGAACAATACACTGAGCCAGGTGCTTCTTTTTGGCAAAGACATGATCCCAATTTAACACCATCTTGAGATATTAAAATACTCCTCAAAAGTCCTGAAATGATTGGGGGGGGGGAGAAAAAAAGCAGATAGTGTTGTAACAAAGTGCCTGACACATCATATACACTTTATAAAGATTTGTTAAACAAGTAATGGAGCAGACTCAGCAAACAAGCATGCATGGCTCTGCCCGCTCCAGTCACGCTCTGAAGAACCAAGAGGCACAATCTAAAGGAAGAGAAATCTTCTACTAAACGCAATTTAAACACAACCAGGAAAGAATGTCTTGATTTAAGGAATCGCAAAACATACTAGATAGAAAATACAGTCTAACCAAGGAGAAACTGGTGGAAGAACCAAGAGATTCAAATTCTACTTTACCATTTGTCGTGCAAATTGCAAAAGTAAGCTATTTTACCACCTACCTATCTCTTAAGAGCAGTAAGAAAACACATTTCTCAAAATAAAAGACATTATCAAGTAATTTTATGAAACGTATTTGTTGTATTTTTAGAGATTCCTATTATCACCGAGGAGTCATCTTGAGGTACTGATCAGCAGCTGAAAATATCCAGACACGCCCATTTGCCGAGACTTTAGAATGTATTCCTGCTCAGTGCGATGCACAGTCACCTAACAGAGAAGCATCAGCAGCCAGAAAAGTCAGACTAGACTAACGCTTTTTTTTTTTTTTTTTGAAATGATGAAAGCAAAGAGGGGAGGAGAGCTCAGAACCAGACAAGCTCTGTGGCTTGCTGAGAAGGGCACAGCACACACACCCATTCAACGATTCCTTACAAACCAACACTTCCTTCCTGTTCTAGCCAAGACAGAGCCAGACACAAAACTCGTAAGAGGCAAAATGGCTAAAATTAAGGTTGAACCATTATTCTGAATTCTGATTCACAGCCCCATCATTAACCCAAGCTGAAAGACCGAGAGGATTCTAAGGACAATTCAGGTACAAAAGTGCACCACATTATTCTAAACAAGAAAGTGTAAAGTCCTTTTTAAAACATCATGTTTTTCAAAGCTATTTATCTGAGAAATTCAAGCACTTTTTTCACCCTTTAGGCCAAAACAGATGGAGAAGTATCTTTTAACCACTCTAGATAAAGAGATACTCAAAATACTTGAGATCCAAACTTTACTCAAACTTGCATCTTATATAACCAAGCAAAACATGACATTCCCCTCAGGAGAAACTTGCCACAACACATCACGATTGCCATTTCCAGATCCTAAGTAACCATGAGAGGCCCAAAGGGCAGACACCTGTCTGCTCCTTTACGACCTATGAGGAAATCTCTGGCAGTTCCACGCTGAGGCTGCTACTTGAGCTGTCGGACGGGATTGGTGTGTCCTCTAATTCTATGGTTCTCTTTTATTTCTTTTCTAGGTAACAAATCATTTACATGAAAACAGAACCAGAATTAAGAGGTGAAGAATAGTTACTGAACACACTCATTAAAATTAGTCCCTGATTCAAGGAATAACTGGAACAGAGTTTCTCACTTCTGAAATCTTGAAAACAAATAGTTTTATGAGCAGTGAGTCTTCTTCCTTACGGAGAGGAAACAAAATTTGCATATGTTAATGGGCTATGTCCTTCTGGGAAGTGTATGCACTGACTACCCAGAAGGAAACCAATCCACACCCACTGCTGTCAAGTCAATTCTGAGAACAGAGATCCTGCAGGACAGAGCAAAACTGCCCCACAGGGTTTCCAAGCCTGTAGATCTTTACAGAAGCAGAGTGCCTCACCTTTCTCCCGCAGGGTGGCTGATAGGTTCGAACAGCCAACCTTTGGATTAGCAGCAGTCAAGTGCTTTAATCTCTGTGCCATCGCTGACTTCAGATATCAAAGCCACAAATCTAACCATCTGACATTCCACAAAGGAATGCATCTTGATCCATACCAGGAATAATCAGTTACCAGATTTAATGCCCAAGAGCTGGAAACACATTTTGAACTATGACAACAATGATAATGCCAGTGGTATTCAAAAAAAGTCATTGGTAAAAATACTAATTTCATAAAAATGACAAGTGTCTAAAGAAGTTGTGTGTAGTTATCTGTAATGTTCTGTCCCCAATTCTTCCCCAGGGTATGATGTTTTATGGACTTTTTTCTGTGGAGATACAATATATAATACATTTCTAAGTTTCAAACAAAATTTGAGTAAGAATGCTGTTCCTAGCTCTCCCTGGAGACAATGAAACTTGTTTCTAACAAACCAGAAACCCCTTAGCCCATTGCCATGGAGTGAATTTCAACTCACAGTGACCCTAGAGGACAGAGGAGAACTGCCCCACAGGGTCTCCAAGGCTGTGAATCCTGGCAGAAGCAGAGTGCCACATCTTACTCTGTGGAACAGTGGTGGGTCTGAACTGCCAACTTCTCAGTTAGCAGCTGAGGGCTTCACTACTGCACCACCAGGGCTTCTTGGAGAAAAAGCTGTTCTAGTTACTGTAAGAATGTGTAAGTAATAAGACATAAAAACACGTTATCAGGAGAAGTTCAAAATTCATGAAAGTAATTTCCAAGGAATTCTCCTTCATCAGAAAAAGACCTGAAACTAGAGAACTGCAGAATTATAAAGGATGGTAGAACTCAATAATCCAGGGCTCTCAACCATGACAAGGAGCTCTGGTGGTGCGGTGCCTAAGCCATCTGACTGCTAACCAGAAGGATGGCGGTTCAAATCCACCAGCCACTCCACGGAAGGAAGGTGGGGCAATGTACTTCTGTAAGGATTAACTGCTGAGGAAACCCAATGGGGGTCACCATGAATTGGAATCAACTCGATGGCAGGGGGTTTGGGTTTTTTTGGTTCTCAACCATGACACAACTGACACTTTGGGCTGACTAATTCTTTGCTTCTTGGGGGGAGGGGTGTTGCTGTATAGGATGTTTAGCAGCACCCCTGGCTGTTAGTGCTGTTGTTAGGTGCCGTCGAGTAGGCTCTGACTCAAAGCGACCCCGTGTCCAACAGAACAAAACACTGCCCAGTCCTGCGCCAGCCTCACAATCCTTGCTACAGGTGAGCCCACTGTTGCTGTCACAATGTCAATCCATCTTGTTGAGGGTCTTCCCCATTTTCTCTGACCCTCCACTTTACCAACCGTGATGTCCTTCTCCAGGGACTGGGCCCGTCTAGATGCTAACAGCACCAGCCAAAATTTATTATACTGTATCATTCTATTATATTGCATGATTTAGTTCATAAAATAATAATCTTATTTTTAAGAGCAGTTTTAAGCTTACAGAAAAATTACACAGGAAGTTCAAAGTTCCCATTGACTCCTTTTCCCCTGTACACTGTTGCTCTTATTGACATCCTGAATTCCTGGGGTGTCCTTATTAACAGAAGTCCACGTTAGTTAGGGCTCACACATTGTGTTGTATAATCCTGTGGGTTTTGGTAAGTGCTTAATGCCCTGGATTCACCATTATAGTATCACACAGATTTGTTCCACTGCCCTAGAAATGCCTTGCTCCAACTAAAGACATTATTATTTTTTTAAATTTTATTTTGATTTGGGTGAAGATTTACAGAGTAAATTCACTTTTCATACAGCAGTTCACATA
>NW_006921670.1:5508974-5512248 GCF_000298275.1 Orycteropus afer afer
TCTCATGTCATTGACCAAAATTTACAATGCAACAGCTCCCCTCCCGCTTCCTCCCCACAGTTACCTCTTCCCAGTGTCCATCCCTCCATACTCTTCTGCACCCTGAGCTATCTCCCTGTGCATAAGCAGCCCTTCCTTCTCCCGTGATTGTTCTTTCCAGGGCGTGTTAAAGACATTATTTTTGAAAATCTCAAAAAACAGACATTTACTCTCACCCCCAACAGCTTACTTTGTCCAACAGCTGTTAATAATTTCATTTTTATTGATAATAAATTTATATTCTTAAAGTGACTGGAAACAATTTTGAAACTCTAGTTAGGTGTTTTTTCAAACAAAGGTATGAATTAGCAATTTTGAGTAACTTTATATGGACTGTAGGATAAGCAAATATATTGTCATCCTGGTCCTATTCCTTCGGGTTCACAGAACAAGTCTAGTCCCTTTTCCACAAGTCATTCAACTACGGACAGCTCATCAAATACATACTGTGTCTTGTAGGTGCTAAGCCCTGTTCTAGACGCTGATGCAGCAGTAAATAAAACAAAACAAAAATCTCTGTTCTCATGAAGCTTACTTTCTACTGGCAGAAGACAGGCAGAAAATAAGATCAATAAGGAAAATATCTCGGATGTTAAGGGTTAAGGAGGAAATTTAAGCAAAGAAGGGGAGTAGTAGAGGATGTTGAGCAAGAGCGTGGTTGTTAGGGAAAGACCTCGCAGGAGGGAGGGATGTGCCATGCCGTTAGCAGGCCCAGGAGCCAGGAGCACAGGCTGAGGCAGAAGCCCAGCAACGCTCAGGGCCGAGAAGAGGGGCCGTGTGGCAGCAGAGGAGCAAGAGAACAGGAGGCCAGGTCATCGGGGCTCTTCCTGCAGGACAAGGTAAGGACAGTGGGCTTTGTTTTCAGTCAGACGAGAAGCCACTGGAGGGCTTTGAACAGAAAATGACATGACCTCACTGGCTGCCATTGTACTTTCCATCACCTCATAAGCATGTGAAGGACAATGAGTAAGGAAGACTGAAGAAGAGTTGAGGCCTCTGAACTGTGTGCTGGTGAAGACTACTGGAAATAACACGGACTGCCAGAAGAACGAACACATCTGTCCTGGAAGGGGTGAGCCGGAATGCTCCCTGGAAGCAAGAGTGGCCGGACTTTGTCTCACCTACTTCGTCATGTTGTCAGAAGGGACCATGTCCCGAAGAAGGACACCATGCTTGCTAAAGTGGAGGGTCAGCAAAAAAGGGGAAGGCCCTCAACGAGACGGACGGACAAGTGGCTGCAACAACGGGCTCAGGCACAGCAACGACTACGAGGCTGGCGCAGGACCGGGGGGGCTTCGTTCTGTTGTGCACGGGGCCAGTGAGTCAGAGCTGGATCCACGGCACTTGACGACACTGGATGCTGCGCTGAGCACAGATGGAAGCGGACCAAGAAGGAAACACAACAGGCAGGAGACGGAGACTGAAGATAATCTAGGCAAAACCTGACGATGCTTTGGACTCGGCCGGTCATGGTGAAAAGGAGTAGTTGATTCTCAATACAGTATGAGGAAAGAGGTGACTGCTCACAGACTGAAGATGAGGTCAGAGAGACAGAGGAGAAATATAAGATTTCTGGTAGGGTAACTACAAGACTAGAGTTGCCATTTAAAATAGGGAAGACTTCAGAGGAGCAGCCCTTTTTTTTTTTTAAACTTTTTATTGTGAGTGGAGAGAAAGTTTATGGAGCAAATTGGTTTTCCATTCTATTCAGACACATTTTGATTTGTGACACTGACTGCAATCCCCACAATGTAACAGCACTCCTTCCACTTCCTGTTTCTATTTGTCCTCCTCTCGTATTCCTTCCTGCCTGTGAGCTTTGCCCCTGGGCAAAAGCTGCTCTTTTGCAGCCCTTTGAATTTAATTCATTTTTGAGTGCCTTCTATGTACCAGGCACTGTGTTAAAATACTGGAGATGCAGAGATAACAAGACTATAACCTTTATGGAGGTCACTGTCCAGTAAAAGAAAAATAAAGCTACTGTTATCCAGTAGAGTAAGCACTAACACAGGTATGGACCATGGCGGAGCACAGAGGAAGGGCACCTGACCCAGAATAAAACCTGGGGTGCTGGGGATGGGAAATGGAAGGCTTCCTGAAGAGGATGCTCAAGCTGAGAATAAAAGAATGAACAAGAGTTAATCAGAAGAGAACAGCAGTAAGACCATTTCAGACTGCAAAGTGGGTGCAGACGCATGGTGTTACTAAATGGCTGGGTACATTCAAGGAATCACCAACCGTTTGGCCTGGGAGGATGGGACTAGCGATGACAAAGTGATGCCCCTGCCGGGACTTAGGCAGTTCCACATAACAGACTGACTCGATGGAGCTGTGTTCCTCTTTTCAGACACACTCACGGATGCCCAGAGGACTTGTGGCCAGTGCTCCTCTCTCATGTGCTCTTCTATCACCACCCACTGAACTGAAGAGTGAACTGTATCTGTTCTCAAACCTACTTATGCAATTGTACCTGTTACTATAGGCAAAGCAATATAGGTATGGGTAATGAAAGAAGCAAGCACAGAATTCTCAAGAGTGAACTCGTGTCAAGGAAAAAACCTCGGGCACACATCACAAAAAGTGAAAGAATACACTGAGACTGGAAGAATCCCTGACTCTATTGCCTGGAAACAACTTTTAAGCCTTGAACTGAAACTAACCCACAAAGTCATCTTTAAACTAACAATTTAGCTTATTTAATAAAGAATGCTCACCTGCAGCATTGTGATCTTTCAAAGAAATATTTCATTTAATCTATTGGATTAAATGGACAACAGGAACTCTAAAACCCAGAAAAAAACTGTAAGGGGCAGAGAATCTAAGTGAAGGACAGTGGGACAATATGGGCAGAGGTAGGGATAACAGTAACACAATGTGAAGTATGCAACCACTGTTGGTGACCTGTATATGTAAACACTGTTGAATCAGTGTATGTTTTGCTGTGCATATTTTCACCAAAAAAAGGGGAAGAGTATATATTCATACACTGTAAATTAAGACACTTAAGGTAAAATCAAACAACAAACTCATTGCCATCGAGTCAGTTCCAACTCACAACTACCCCTGCTGGGTTTCCAAGGCTTCTAAGGAGGTTGATCACCCCATCTTCCTTCCGTGGAGCTGCTGGTGGCTTTGAACTGCCAGCCTTCTAGTTAGCAGTCAAATGCCTTACGCACTGTGCCACCAGAGCTCCTTACTTAAGTAAGTAGGCTACTTTTATTCCCTACTTTAACTG
>NW_006921670.1:5513503-5520854 GCF_000298275.1 Orycteropus afer afer
AACTCACAGTGACCCCTTCTAGCGTTCCAAGACAGTAAATTTTTACAGAAGTAGATTGCCCAGTCTTCCTTCCACACAGTGAGTGGCTGGTGGGTTTCAACTGCCAGCCTTTGGTTAGCAGTCAAATGCCTCAGGCACTACGCTACCAGAGCTCCTTTTACCTTGCACTGGGCCCTGCAAATTAGGAAGTGGGTCCTGTGAATGTTAAATACCTCATTTGAATCTCTGGAAAAAAACAAATTACATAAAGTAAGCAGCTAAGATATTGTAATCCTTGTTAAAAAAAAAAAAAAAAAAAGACTTTAACTGCTATAAATCCTAGGTATAGATGGTTGAACAGGGATTAATGATCTTCCTCTTGAGATTATAAAGATAAACAGAAACCAAGTTAGGAAACAGGTTATTTCTTTGTGGCATTACTTTGCTACAATAACCTCTTAGAGGATTTATGGACAGATAAATATTCACATGTAAAAACATTTTACACCCAGACAACCCTGTTACCTGCAACAAATCCAACTACTAGATCCTTTCCAGTAGTAGAACGTTGACCTTTGACCCAGACTGCTTTGAGGCTATTAAAAGTGTAGAAATAGACAAAGTTGGAGCAGCAGAGGCTGGAGATCACTGGAAACCACCCTCGATATGGCGCCAGGCTAGGGGAAAAACATAATAAGCATAATCAAGGTCCAGCACAAAAGGCTCAGAAATGGGCACAGAAAGTGCTAGGAAGTCATCACTCGCATATTGTCAAGGCTCACGTCTATCCTACAGTGGACCCGACAATAAACATACCTTGCATTCTCAAGGATGTCCAAATCAAGAAGCCTTATCCAGCGTTAGGGATACCAAAGAAACAATACAAAGTCATAATACTATTTGCCCCCAAATTCCTTTAGTAAAACTGGAGATAATTTTTCCATGCCGTTCATTAATATACCACCATTCATGTTTTACTACAGAGTCAGAATACTTAAGAGGAAGTAAATATTGAAAAGAAATGTAAGAAAAAAAGAGATTGGGGGTGTGTCAGAAGGGCATAAATAAGAACCAGCCTGAAGGGGCTCCCACTGGCCGAACCCAGCACAATTCGAGCATCAAAACAGTTAAGCACAGTAACCCAGTGTGAGTATGGTATGCGGTGAGCACCTGACCTTCCTAGAAGAAAGATGGGACGAGGTGGTACTCACAGGCCTTCTTCTCTAATGATCTCCAGAAGCACCGCGTGTGTAGTTTTGGACTTTCTTTTCTCATCAACTACAAGAGCAAAGAGTACACATGAGAACAAAACCCCTTCAGTGTGACCACCTTCAGCATCAGCAAGTTTCATGGAAATGCTATTTACCTCCCCTAGTCATTCACCTCCCTAATTTGCCTTAGAACTGAATGTGCCCCTGCACAGCCATGTGCCAACTTTCCAACCATAGATTCCTTGGGTTCCATCTGGCATCCATTAACCATATAGCATTTTAATCCAACTCCTAATTTCTAAAGATGTAACAGGGGAAATATATTTCTTATATTGCATAAGATTTTTTTTCAAAGTAATTTTAAATATATTTTTATTTTTATCTAAATACCCTATAAATGAGAGAGGAAAGAAATGACCATCCCCCTTTTACAGAAAAGGCTACAGACACAGCTCTAAAGGCTAAGTGCTGGCTGGCAGCAAAGGCAGGAGTGAAATTCAAGTTCATAAGTTTCAGCTTTGTGTTCTGTCTCCCAAGCTAAAATACAGAAGGTCTCAAAAGGATAAGAACTCTGTTCTTGCCAGCACTCACACTAAACATGAAACCCACCACAACTCGTTTAAAATTTCCTGCCCACAATTGAAAAATACTTTGAGATCATAAAAGTGTGGAAATTAACCAACTTCCTCTTAATTAAAATTGCTACAAGTATTGCTTGTGAGAAGTCAAATTAGTAAACCCCCACAGAAGGCAACTGTTGTTGTTGTTCTTATGTGTGGTGGAGTTGGACCCAACTCATAGCGACCCCTCCTTGGGTTTCCGAGCGGGTACCACTACAGAAGTAGATTGCCCAGCCTCCCTTCTGAGGAGTGGCTGACAGGTTTGAACCACCAGCCTTCTGGTTAGCAGTCAAGTGCCTTAAGGCACTACGCTACCAGAGCTCCTGTAGAAGGCAATTATAACGATCAAAATGAGAAACACATTCGCCCTTTGATCCAGCAATCCCATTTTGTGGAATGCATTCCACAGAACTTCTAGAAACAAAGTGACATATGAACAAGGCTAGTCTTACATCCTTGTTTGTAACAGCAAAAGAGTGGAAGTGACCCAAGAATCTACAAGCAGGTTATGGTGCATCTACACTAGCTCTGTATTTTTAATTGCCTCATATGCATGTGACAGCTGGACAACGAATAAGGAAGACTGAAGAAGAGTTGATGCTTTTGAGTCGTGGTGCTGGCAAAGGATACTTAAGTACCATGGACTGCTAAAAGAACTAACAAATCCGTCCTGGAGGAGGTGCAGCCTGAATGCTCCTTGGAAGTGAGAATGGCCATTTTGTTTGACCTACTTTGGTCATGTTGTCAGAAGGGACCATTTCTTGGAGGATATCATGCTTGGTAAAGTGTCGTTGTTATTTGCTGTCGAGTCGGCCCCGACTCATAGCGACCCCTCCTTGGGTTTCCGAGGCAGTATCACTACGGAAGTAGGATTGCCCAACCTTCCTTCCGAGGAGTGGCTGGTGGGTTTCCACCAGCCTTCTGATTAGCAATCAAGTGCCTTAGGCACTATGCTACCAGAGCTCCTTGGTAAAGTAGAGGGTCAACAAAAAAGGGGAAGGCCCTCAATGGGATGGACTGACATAGTGGCTGCAATGATGGGCTCATGTATAGCAAGGATTGTGAGGCAGACACAGGACTGGGCAGTGTTTCGATCCATAGGCCATAAGGTCGCTATGAGTTGGAGCTGACTCGATGGCACCTAACAACAACCCACTAGCTCTGTGGCTTTAAGAACAAGGAAGCTCCCAAGGAGCTGACTGAGAACACAATAAAACATAAAAATGAAAAATACAAGGCACAGAGCAGTGTGTGAGGGATGCTTTTTGTGTAAGCAAGAAAATTAAGAATATGTATTTTTATTTGCTTATAATTCCATAAAGAAACTCTGCAAGGCTATTTGAGAAGCTAATGAAGACATCACCTGCAGAGAAGGAATGTGGGAAGGGACACGTGAGACTGCGCCTCTTCACTGTACCTTTCACGTATGCATTTTCATTTTGAATCATGTTAAAGCATTACCTATCCAAAATTATCAGAATTAATCTACAATAGTAGACATGAGGGTTTTAACGTAGGAATTCATTTATTCAGAACTGATCTTAATGTCTTCACGTAAGCGTTCGTACAGATTTTAATTTCAAGTTGAAAAACACCAGGGAAAAAAACAAACAAGAATTAGAGAGAGTTGCATAAAGGTAAAGAGGCCAGTAAGGACTCATGCCTGGATTGACCATGAGACATTCCATTTCATCCGGATTAGCAAAGACAGTGGGTATCGGCTCTACTGTGCTTCCCACCTCGACATACGAGGGTATGGGTTAGAATCGACTCCATGGCAATGGGGGTGGTGTGTGTGTGTATATGGGGGGATGGCAATGGCGGCAGGGGTGGGGATGTTTCCTACAGAGTTCCTGAGGGGTGCAAACAGTCAACACACTTGGCTGCTAACCAAATGGTCGGAGGTTTGAGTCCACCCAGAGGCACCTCAAAGAAAGGCCTGGCAATCCACTTCTGAACCATCAGCTGCTAGAAATCCTACGGAGGACAGTTCTGCTCGGACACATATGCAAGCACCGTGAACTGGAATCAACTCAAGGGCAAGTGCTGTGTTAAAAACAATGTTTCCTGGTCTCCCTTTTCAAAAACACCACCAACAAAAAGAACACCCCCCAAACTCTCCAGTTTGTGCATAAAAAGAAGGTCACATGGCTTATTAGAAAGAACTGTAAGGATTCAAAATCATCAATGCAACTCACTCAGGTTCTCTCACATTAGAAAATGGTGGAGGCCATGACTCATCCATGAACGATTCTCTGGTAATCAGGAAACACCAGTGACGACTAATTAATAATTAAAGTCAGCAAAATCTGGCAACAGGAGAGCTCTAAAGACATAGAATATCCTTACACAAAGATAGCATTTAATAGAAAACCATGCTAGCTTCCTGACACCTAGTAAATGGGAAGATGATCACTACAAAAGATAACTACTTACCCTGCAGTCGAAGTCTAGCTGTGTCCAAAGGAAAAAATACCGTCATTGCTGTCACACTTCCCTGAAAAGTTAAAAAAGCCTTTAGCCATTACCATACCACAAAAATAATGAGTCACAACTTTTAAATGGTATTAACATTGTATCAAATCAGATCTTCAGTGAACAAACACAATGTTTTAACCTACTGAGATTACTACGGTTCAAAAAGTCTATAGTTATGTACCTCAACAGAAGTATTTCATTTCCTGGGGGTGGGGGAGTAGTCTGATTTGGAAAAGAAAAGGTACAGGTCACTGGAAATGTCTAATTTAGGTGTTTGCAACTTATGGCACGTATCAAAGATAGCAGGACAGAGACGGCAGAGCGCAGCAAAACCAAGAGACCAGCATGAGACAGGTGGTGGGCCTACCTGTGAAACAAGAAGGCTGAGTGCCCTCAGGCAGGAGGACTGATGGAGCAGTGGGGTGCCTTTCTGAGTATGGCAAAGCTGAAAGAGCTTTCTAACAGTAGCCCAAGCAGGGCAGAGGCAGACCAGAGAGAAGGGTGTGTGGCATGGCTGAGATTAAACTGTCCTGTCTGAAGAACTGTATTCTGAGTTTTTTCTGATCCCAATTGTAACCTGTTACTTTCCTAATAAACTCCGTAATTGTGAGTATTGTCTGCGAGTTCTGTGTGGCCACTGCAACAAATTACTGGACCCAGCAGAGAAGGAGAGAGTGCCGTTGGGAGGGATAGTAGGTGTCAGAATTGGTAAAAAGCTTGGAGGGTGGCGGCAGGTCTGACCTCTGCCTCCCAGGAATAAGCCTTGGGCTGCTGCTATGTTCTGGACCTCGTTTCCCTGTGTGAAGTTAGAAGTCAGACCCATGCCCTTTTGGCAGCAGGTATGTGGATTTTCATCTTTTGGATCAGCTGCTACTAACATGGTCACTCAGAAATCCAACTATCCAGTAACGAGAAACAGATACCTACTTCTACTCCCTGTGCTTAATATTAATATATTTACTCCAAAACGAAAGGGCATGTAATAATCATATTGTTGTCAAAAAGTTTTATTCATTTATTTTTTAAATGAAATAGGGACAATGTCTTTGCCAAAAAGTCTATGAAAACTTCATCCAATATAATATAGTGACAAACAAAAAAATACCAGGCGTGGGGGGGAAGAGAACAACTCAACCAGTCTGCATTCATGACTCCATGACAGATAAAAACCGAAAAAAACATACATTTCAGGGATGAAATTCTATGCATGAAACCTCCAGCTGGGTTTAAGGCTCTCAAGCCAGAGGCAGGTCCACAGGGATATATTCTCAGCATCAGATTACTTTTAGGCTACTGATCTCATAATGGATACAATGTTTTAACCCTAACAACAACTGTGAAAGAGGTCAATTTTAGACAAGCACAAAAATTGCTAGGCCTCTTACAGACTTAAACAGGTCAGCCTGTTTGACAAGGGAGAACACTGTATTTACTGTATTATTAGTGTTCTTCAAAACTCAGATTAGATGTCACCTCTGTCACCCATCAGTTTGCAACTTCCTCTGTTTGTTCATTCCTCTGTTACCAGCACATTGGTTTTCTCTCCCTTACAGCATTGTGGTGAAAAGATTTCTTTTAGGGGGCCTTTTGCCGTGTTTCTTTGGGAAAACAGCTTGAGAGATTTTTCCCTGAAACCTTGAGGAGTTATATTTGCCCTCCCTTTCTACCTTAGAGAGTTTGTTACTGTTTGTCCCATTCCCTAAGTAAGCTGTAAATAATATGACAGCTTGATACTTTTTGTCTGACTCTGGGCAGCAGCCTGTCCTGTGATTGCTCTATTTAACATAACTTTACAGGGGCTGGTCAATATTCTACAAACTATGCAAATGAAGTGCCTATGGCACACCAAGGGGATTGGTCAGTTTGCAGTTCTGCTGGAGGGTCATGCCTCGACCTTGACAAGGAGTTTGTTTATACATGGAGCCAACCCCACAGAGGTTCTGGGTTATTGTTGTTAGATGCCGTCGAGTTGTCTCTGACTCAAAGCAACCCTATGCACAGCAGAATGAAATATCGCCTGGTCCTGTGTCAGCTCCATGATCCTTGCTATACTTGAGCCCATCGCTGCTGCCACTGTGTCAATCCATCTCATTGAGGGCCTTCCCCTCTTTTGTTGACCCTCCACTTTACCAAGCGTGACATCCTTCTCCAGGGAATGGTCCCTCTGACAACATGACCAAAGTAGGTGAGACGTAAGTCTGGCCATTCTCGCTTCCAGGGAGCACTCTGGCTCCACTTCTTCCAGGATAAATTTGTTAAGTTCTTTTAGCAGTCCATGGTACTTTCAGCATTCTTCACCAACATCACAACTCAAAAGGATTGACTCTTCTTTGGTCTTCCTTACTCATTGTCCAGCTCTCACATGCATATGAGGTGATTGAAAATACCATGGCTTGTGTCAGGCGCACCTCAGTCCTCAAGGAGACATCTTTGCTCTTCAGCACTTGATAGAGGTCCTTTGCAGCCAACCTGCCCCAGTGCTATATGTCATCTGATGTCCTGACTGCTGCTTCCATTGGCGTTGATTGTAGAACCAAGCAATGTGAAGTCTCTGACAACTTCAATCTTTTCTCCATTTATTATGAAGCTGCTTATAGGTCCAGTTGTGATGACTTTTGTTTTCTTTATATTGAGGTATAATCCATACTGCAGACGTCAATCTTCATCAGTAAGTGCTTCAAGTCATCCTCACTTTCAGCAAGCAAAGCTGTGTTGTCAGCATGTATCACAGGTTGTTAATGATTCTTCCTCTCATCCTGATGCCACATTCTTCTTCCTATCATCCAGCTTCTCAGATTATTTGCTTAGTGCAGTGTAGTAAATTACTTTGTGTGGCTTTTCTACCCATAAATCTTTGTAAACTCCAAGGTGGGATTTTCTATGAGCAACTGAGGAGCTCCTGATTGCTGAAGGTGTCCACCTGGAGTATTTCTGTTGGGAGTGGCACAAAACAATGTTCTGGGAGGTGCCCACTCTCTCTCAGGTGCTTAGAGTTCTGATGCTATAATTGGCTAGTTTGACCACCCTGCCAGGCTCAAAAGGAGGTCTCCTAGAGGCAGAACT
>NW_006921670.1:5521244-5541798 GCF_000298275.1 Orycteropus afer afer
AAGGGCTGGAGGGAGGCAGCATGTCTGGCCTTGCAGTAATAGGCCTTGGGTTACTGCTGGTAATCCTGCCTTCCCCTTGTAGGGTTAGAGGAGGTCGGAACATGTGGCCTCCTTGCCGTTTTTGCACTTAGGTATAGATTGAATATTTATGGTGAAAGGATACAACCCTGGCACATTCCCTTCTTGATTTTAAACCATGCAGTGTCCCCTTGTTTTATTCGAATGACAGCCTCCTGGTCTATGTATAGGTTCCTCATGAGTACAGTTAAGTGTTCTGGAATTCCCATTCTCCTCAGTGTTATCCATAATTTGTTACGATCCATACAATCAAATGCCTTTTCATAGTAAAACACAAGTAAGCATCTTTCTGATATTCTTTGCTTTGAATCAAGATCCATCTGACATCAGCAATGATATCCCTCGTTCCACACATCCTCTTCTGAATCCAGCTTGCATTTCTGGAAGTTCTCTGTCAATACAATGAAGCAACCATTTTTGAATTATCTTCAGTAAGATTTTACTTGCATGCGATATTAATGACATTGTTCAATAACTTCCAAATTCTGTTGAATCACCCTTCTTTGGAATGGGTACAAATATGGATCTCTATCAGTCAGTTGGCCAGGTAGCTGTCTTCCAAATCTCTCAGCATAGGTGAGTGAGTGCTTCCGGTGGGGCATCCGTTTGCTGAAACATCTCAATGGGTAATCCATCAATTCCTGGAGCCTTGTTTTTCACCAATTCCTTCAATGCAGCTTTGACTTCTTCCTTCAATACCATTGGTTCTTGATCATATGCCACCTCCTGAAATAGATGAACATCGACCAGTCATTTTTGGTACAGTGACTCTGTGTATTCCTTCCATCTTCTTTTGATGCTTTCTACATCATTCAATATTTTGCCCTTAGAATCTTTCAATATTGCAACTCGAGGCTTAAACTTTTTCCTCAATTCTTGCAGCTTGAGAAATGCCGAGCATGTTCTTCCCTTTTGGTTTTCTAACTCCAGGTCTTTGCACATTTCATTATAGTAACTGGCTTTGTCTGCTTGAGCTGCTCTTTGAAATCTTCTGTTCAACTCTTTTATCTTGTATTTCCTTCCATTTGCTTTAGCCACTCTTTGCTTAAGGGCAAGTTTTAGAGTCTCTTCTGACATCCATTTTGGTCTTTTCTTTCTTTCTCTTATTTTTAATGACCTCTTGCTTTCTTCATGGATGATGTTCTTGATGTCATCCCACAATTCCTCTAGTGTTCGGTCATTGGTGTTCAAAGCATAAAATCTATTCTTTAGATGGTCTCTAAATTCAGGAGGGATATATTCAAGATCCTATTTTGGCTCTCGTGGACTTAATTGTCTTCAACTTCAAGTTGAACTCGCGTATAAGCAATTGATGGTCTGTTCCATAATCAGTTCCTGGCCTTGTTTTGGCTGAAGACATTGAGCTTTTCCATCGCCTCTTGCCACAGACGCAGTCAATCTGATTCCTGTGTACACCATCTGGCGAAGTCCACGTGCATAGCTGCCATTTGTGTTGTTGAAAAAGGGTATTTGCAATGAATAAGTTGTCAGTGTTGCAGAATACTGTCTTGTGATTTCCAGTATTTGTCACCAAGGCCAAATTTTCCAACTACCAGTGATTCTTCTTTGTTTCCAACTTTTGCATTCCACTCATCAGTGATAATTAACACATCTTGATTGTATATTCGGTCAATTTCAGACTGCATAAGTTGATCAAAATCTTCAATTTCCTCATCTTCGGCTTTGGTGGTTGGTGCGTGAATTTGGATAATAATAATATTAACTGGTCTTCCTTGCAGGATGTGGGTATTATCCTATCACTGACAGCACTGTACTTCAGGACAGACCTTGGAACATCCTTTGTGATGATGAATATCACGCCATTCCTCTTCAAATTGTCATTCTCGGCATAGTAGATCGTATGGCTGTCTCAGAGAGGAAACTCCTAAAAGAGCTGTAACAGTGGTCAAGGGTTCTAACACTGAAGACAGCAGGAGGACTGGAAAGGGCCCTGCGGCAGAGCCGGCAGTGACAAGCCCAGAAGGGACCCCGTGGCAGTGTCGGTGGTGATGGTAGACCTACTGCTAGGCAGGCAGCTAAGAGAGTGGAACAAACTTGCCCTGCTCGTAATGAACTGGGTCAGTGAGCAGCAGAGAGGCCAACATCAGGTAGAGTGAAGGCAGACGGGCCTGCACGGACAAGAGGGGATGTGCACAGTTCAAAGGAGGCCTGTCCTGAGGAGCCTGTCCTGCACAGCTGAGAGGAGGCATGCTTAGCAGCAAGAAGGGCCCGCCTGTTTGCATGGCCAAGAAGCTCAGAGAACTGTCATGCACTGAAGATGGGAGCTTTATACTCTTTACTTCAAGCACGCCTCCCAGATTTTGCCTACATGCTTCCTGATCCTGACCTCCAGTTGTTATTGATCCTGATCCCAAGTTGTACCCTGTTCCTTAATAAACCACTTAACTTAGTTCTGTGAGGCCACTGCAATGGATGTTGAACCCAGAGGAGAAGCAGAGAGTGCTGTGGGAGGGAGGGAGGGATGGTGTTGTCATCACTGTTAGGTATAACTGAGTCGGTTCCAACTCTCAGAGACCCTATGTACAACAGAACAAAACACTGCCTGGTCTTTGGCCATTCTCGCAATTACTGCCATGATTGAGCCTACGTGCAGCCACCGTGTTAATCCATCTCGTTGAGCATTCCCATTTTTCAGTGACCCTCTACTTTATTAAGCATGACAGCCTGCCCTAGGGATTGGTTCCTTCTGACAACATGACCAAAGTATGAGAGGCAAAGTCTGGCCGTTCTCGCTTCTAAGGAGCATTGCAGACATACTTCCTCCAAGACAGATTGGTTCATTCTTCTAGCAATCCATGATATATTCCGTATTATTTGCCAACACCACCATTCAAATGCATCAATTCTTTTCTGGTCTTCCTTATTCATTGCCCAGCCTTCCCATGCTTATGAGGCTACTGAAAATACCATGGTTTGGATCAGATGCACCTTAGTCTTCAAAGTGACATCTTTGCTCTTTAACACTTTAAAGAGATCTTTTGCAGATTTCCCCAGTGCAATACATCATATGGTTTCTTGACTGCTGCTTTCATGGGTGTTGACAGTGAATCGAAGTCAAACGAAATTCTTGACAACTTCAGTCTTTTCTCCATTTATCATAATGTTGCTTATTGGTCCATTTGTGAGGATTTTTGTCTTCTTTGTGAAAACAGATTGGTCAGAATTGGTAAAAAAAGGTTGGAGAGTGGAGGTATGTCTGCCCTCTGCTTCATGGGCATCAGCTTTGGGCTGATCCTGGTTCTTATCCCTCAGGAATCTAGACAAGTGCAGACACTACACTTACTGCTACACAAGCTCTTATGTTACAGTGAAATCTAACTCTTCCACTGGATGGTGAAGGTACTCATTCTGTATCTTTGCACATTGCACATTCTCAATTAAATGTTGATTAAACTCACTTTACCATCATTTATGTCTTTTGATGTCTCCTACCTAAATGTTCATTTCTACTAAAGGCTGGAAGATAGTCAATGTCTCAAAGAACACAGGACTCACAATGCTTTAGAGTCTACACATCCATACTTCCAGCACCCTCGCTCATTCTTCATGCATTTTCTAAGAAAAACGGGGAAAGTTGGAGAAAGCTTATCATGTCTGCGGCACTCCCTGCCCATCACACAGCACAGCATGTTTTTGTGTGACACTGCATGTCCTATTATTGTGGTTCTGTCCAGAAACTACTTCTTCCAACCACTGGGTTTGTGTCAGGGGCACCTTAGTCCTCAAGGAGACATGCTTAATTAGTTATCAATGGCTGTCTTGCACACTGTACTCACTTACTATATGGGATCAATTTGATAACAGCCACTGGGAAGGTTAGATAGGAAGCTTGGGGCAATGAGTTGATGTTAATGGAGAGGTACAATCAGGAAAAGGTGAGTAAGATGGTGGTACACTGAAGAATGGAGTCCACCTCACGGAACTGTAAATGTAGAAACTGAATTGGTACATACTTCACTGTGTGTATTTTCAACAACAAAAAACAAAACACATTTTTACCGAGCAGATGAGAGTCAGATGCCCTGCATCCTCATCACTCTTTGGTATCGTCTTTTCCAATCCAGCCATTCTGCTGGGTCCTGAGGAGCAACACATGGTTGGCTCTTATTGACATTCCTCTGGGGCTTGGATTTTAATAGCCTCAATAGGGAAAAGAAATGAGGTACCACCATCCCTTCCATAAAGTCGAGACCCTCAAAAGGTTCACATGCAGTGACATGGCAGATGAGAAAAAAAAAAAAAAAAAAATCTGCCTCCTGGCAAAAGTGGAAGACTAGGAGGCTTTTGTTTCTGATTCTCTAAAGTTTAGAGCTTTAAACTAAATCATTTAAAATAATAATTATTTGCCAGGCAGAGCAAAGGTCTGAGTAGGAGTTTTCTCATCTGCAGAGCTTCTCTATCAAGCTCTATCAGCGAGATTGGCTGGAGGGAGGAAAAGCAGCAGTCAAGAGTCAGGAACAACTTCATAATGAACCATGTGTGTTAAGCGACTCCTCCTGCAGCTGTTTCTTAACCTTTCCTTAGTCACACAGCATCAAGCCCTGGTAGTTCCAGGGGAGTGCTTCATTTCATCACCTGGGTTAGTCCCCCCTCCACCCCTCTGCTCCACAAGGAAGTGTAACCAAGCAATGTGTTCATCTACAAACATTTACCTAACACCTCTTCATGAATTGGCCTTGCTTTTCCATGCTACTGAGGAAGGAAAACAGAACAAGAAAACAGTAAAGCCTAAACCCTCTGGGCCAGTTTAGTGGCGTTCCTGCTGGGCCCTGCCTCTCCCCTGATCCCATCCTTGCGGGAAGAGGTAGTGGAGTGGAAAGAGAAACCAAACACAAATCTGGGTCACAGAGTGGATTCTGGAACATTTTCAGATTAGGTTAGAGATGTCACGGCATGTACAGGCAGCAATGCCTGCAGACAGAATCAACTGAATGATCTACTCTGCGGGAGAGGCCCCTGTGGCAGAGACAGAGAACTAGGAGGCCTTAAGGAAGGTGTTGGTTTAGAAGGTGGAGAGGACGACCTCCCCAGTGGTGTTAATGGTGCCTTCCCCATCTGAGGTGGACTCAGAGTGGCCATTCCCAGAGGACGGCCCCAAGCTCAGGGGGATGCTCATACAGACTGCAGGGAATGGAGGGAGCAGTGAAGCACTTCCAACAGACATCATGACAGGGCCTCTTGGTTCTTCTATCCGAGTCGGTCCAGTGTCAGACTTTTCACACTGCTGCACCTCTAAGCTCTTACACTTCACAGTTGCTGCCAACAGCCTTGCCTGGGAGAACCTGTTCTTGGTTTCTACAGGTTTCCAGGCAGCATCTCCATTTCCTCCAGAAGTTCCAACTTTGTTGAGATGATGTATTCCTTCGTCCTTTTAAGTCTTCTCTGTGCTGCTTTTCTATCAGGTCCTGCTGTTGAGAAACCTCATCAAGGGAGTTGCTCTCATCTTCGCCTCTCATCGTGATTTTGATGCTGAACTGTTACTTCTTCTCCTGATGCTTCCTGTCTCTCTGTTCTTGGTTCATATGCAGACCAAAGGTCATAAACTCTGAACATTCTTCTGAATCTTGTCTTCAAACCTTCTCCCCTTCTTCTAGCCTTTCTTTGTGCTGTCCAGTTCTGCCTTGGACACAAACCTTTTGGATAACAAGGTTACCAGACCTCCACCCCTACTGCAACAAATGGTCTCAGCAGTGTTCACCACAAAAGCCCTACGTTCTTTTAAAAAATAAAAAGACTAGGGGTTTTATGTGGGGGAAAGAAATTCCCTTAGGTATCTGTAACCATAAGAACTACCTCAAATGTGTTTGGGGTCTAATTTTATACTACCTGTATGTACCCCGAGGTGAAGCATCTTCACGCACACACTCACACACTCAGGCAGGTAACATGGTATTGACAAAGGGACCGGGAAGCAGGCACTCTCTCTCCTACGAGAGAAAGCATCTTGTCAACACCTACCAAAATTGTAATGGACATTTGCTTTGACCCAGAAATTCCACTTCTAAGAATTTATCTTCAGAGAAACTAATGTGGGATTAGTTATATACAAGTTATTCACTGGGGCATTACTACCACACCCACTCCTCACTTATTGACATAGTTCAATTCCAAACACCAGGTTATCATGTGAAAATTGGGGTCATGTTAAAACGGACCTCCTCACCTGTACTGCGAATGTCTTGCATGGCCTCTGCTGAAGTAATCTGACACTGATACCCTCATGTCACAGGGGAGGACAGCCCAGTCTTCCAGAGCCAAGGTGACCCAAGAACTGCCCTCTTCCCTATCCCGAGGGTCCCTGGCCTTACTGTATTTTCAGGATGGGTGGCCTGGCTCATTCACTCAACGACCCCAAAACACCCTTGGTGGCTTTGTGAGGGGCAGGGGGCTCCCTGTCGATGGATGGCCTGGGTGTTGTAGGGGAGGGGCGCACGCTATCTGCAAGGTCTCCTTGCTGGCCCCTCGCCAAGCACTCCCTGGCTCTCATTGGGTAGCCATGTTCCCCATGAGCCTCGACAATCCAGAGATTCAGCCAAGGCTGTGATGCTAGGCTTGGCCTCTGCTCTTGACCTTAAACTCCAGCTGCTGCTGGCCACACACCTGAAGACCCCATCCCTACGGAGTTAGCCTGCCCAGCCCTCACCTGTGGCCACCTAAGAGGCAGCACTGAGGAAACATAAGGACCTGCAGAGGGGCCAGACTACTGATATGGAGACCTGTGTCCCCAGGTACCCGAGTGCTCTTCTCAAGGCTCCTTCTGACAACAGCCCAGCCCAGGCCTGTGTCCCTCAGGGCTGGAAGCTGGGGCCAGACCCCAGGGTCTCACTTCCTCCCAGCTCCAAGGGCAACCCACCTGCAGGATACCAACTGCCACTATCCTGGCCTCAGCCTCCCGTGGGAACCCAGGACGTGCCTTGGCATTGTCCTGTCTTGCTGTCCCCACTCCAGCCCCACATGTACACACACACATACACACCGCTCTGCCCTGTACCCTGAGGGCTTGGGGAAACCACGCCTCCTCTCCCCTCCTGCGTGGGGAAATACTATGCAATACAAGCACTGCTTCTACGAGCCCACAAGGTTTGCTGATCAGGGACCTGTCAGGGACCCCAGCGTTCATTACTGCCAGATGTGCTGTTCATGTGCACAGATTTTTCACTATTATCATAAATGCAAAATGTCAGATAATGAGACAGTCGATAAGGAAGGAGTAGGCGTATTGGTAGAAAATGGGAAACAACTTAGACGTCCTTCAGTAGGGAACTGGTTAAATAAATTATATTACACCCACACAAAGAAATAACACACAGCTGAGAAAGAGAGAAAAAGAAAAAGGAGACTGTACTGAAAGGAAAGTATCTTCTAAGCTCTCAGCTCACTGCTGTCAAGTCAGTCCCGACTCACAGTGACCCCTTCTTGGGTTTTGAAATGGTATCTCTCAGTCTTCCTTTCGAGGAATGGCTGGTAGGTTCGAACCACCAGCCTTCTGGTTGGCAGTCAAATGCCTTAGGCACTATGCCACCAGAACTCCCATCTTCTAAGATATATTGTTAATGTAAAAAGGCACAGAACACTGTTACATACAACCTTTCATGTTAAAAAGGAAGAAAAAGAATATAAATAAAAAATTTCTGTATACTCATAAACTAATTCCAGAAAAATTCACAGAACATTAATAACACTGGTTTCCTGGAGGAAAAGAAACTGGGTTGGTAGGAAAAAGATGTAGAAGGGATTTTGCTTGCACATTCTTTTATACTTTCAAATACTGTACATGTCAACGTATTACCTAGAGAAGATAGAGTAAGAAATCATTTTTACCACTCACACAGGCAAAAATGAAAAAGACTGGCATTAAGCCAGGGCTTTGAACCAGTTTGAATCGGCTTAGTCATGGCTGAAGAAGTGAAACAACAGATTCAGATTTTTAGTATTTGGGTGATCTGGAATGACAACCACCAAAAAACCAAACTCACTGCCTTCAAGTTGGATCTGACTCATAGCAACCCCTCCTTGGGTTTCTGAAGCGGTATCTCTAAGGATTAGATTGCCCAATCTTCCTTCCAAGGAGTGGCTGCTGGCATGTTTGAACCTCCAGCCTTCTGGTTAGCAGTCAAATGCCTGAGGCACTATGTCCCCAGAGCTCCACAGCGACCCATGTAGAACAGAAAGAAACACTGCTAAGTCCTGTGCCATTCTTACAATAATAGGTATGTCTGAAACCATTGCTGCAGTCACTGTATCAATCTCTCTCATTGAGCGATTATCTCTAAAACCTTGAAATTTTCCTAATGTTTGAAATTTTCCTAATGTTTCAAGTGTCTTTGATAAGGACTCCAGATCACAAGTGAATTCATGCTAATTAGATGCTCAGATGGGGGCTGGCCAGGCCAGAAAGACCACCTCCTGAAATCAGCTGACCTCAGTGGAGGTGGGCTGATTCAATCAGTCGTGGCAATGGAAAGAGGCCCCAGTAAAGGCTCTGGACATGGCACCTCCATGGGCTTCCTAGTTGGTGAAAGATCTCAATGCATGTAGAAGATAGCCCTTTGGGACATGGAGGCTCTGCACAGGGAACTCTCCCAGACTTCAATTATGTGTCTCCTCACTTGTATCCTTTTCCTACAATAAAATTGTAGATACAGCATTTTCCCTTAGTCCTGTGAGTCATTCTGGCAAGGAAGTACTGGGAGCCAGTAGGTCAACTGTGTAGTGAATGAGGACCCCTTCGCCCAAGCTTACGGCTGACTCCTGAGAGGGTAGAGGGACCCCCTGAATTGGCAGCAGCAGGTCAGAAGTGGAGAAGCTAGGGGGTCCCAAGCATGTGGCTGGTGTTTAAACTCTTGGGCCTACTTGGCAGTCTAGAGGACTATGTCCTTTAACTTGTCAGAGCTGACCTGACTCCCATCCCAGCATTTAATGTCAGAGGAAAAACTGGTGCATATCTAGCTGCTCTCACAACAGAACTACTAATAAAATTTTTTGATTACTCTTTACAGTAACTTGTTGTTGTTGTTGTTGTTATGTGCCGTCGAGTCGGCCCCGACTCATAGCGACCCCTCCTTGGGTTTCCGAGGCAGTATCACTACGAAAGTAGGATTGCCCAACCTTCCTTCCGAGGAGTGGCTGGTGGGTTTGAACCGCCAGCCGTCTGGTTAGCAGGCAAGTGTCTTTAGCCACTATGCTACAGTAACTTAGGTATTTTTAAAAACTCAGAGAACTATGTATTCCTGCACATTAATTTGCATATGCAAATGCACACACACACAAAAAGGCTGGGAAATTACAATTCACACTGATTACCTAAGAAATGGACAAAGATCACGGACGGCGATGAAGAGCAACGCTTACACGTTAGCTGTAACATCTGCCTTTAAAAAAAAAAAAAAACAGTAGGAGAGCAGTGATACTACTAACAGCAGGTAACACACACACATATATGTATACCGAAAACCAAACTCACTGCCCTCGAGTCAATACTGGCTCAAAGCGACCCCTCCTTGGATTTCTGAGGCTGTATCTTTATGGAAGCAGATTGCCCAGTGTGGTTGTTCAGTTTGTGTGTCAACTTGGCTGGGCCTGGTTGAGTGGCTGGGCAGCTGGTGGTAGTTATTCCTCATGATGAGACCGGCAATCAACTCCATGGTGGGATCTACCACAAGCAGCTGAGTAGTTGCCTTTGGGAATGTGGAGCGCTCCCTGTCTATAAGGAGAAGCCTTGGGAATGGTCTCTAGCTTATGGCACGCTTGGACCCTGCATGTAGCCGTGTCGTTGCTCAGCAGCCTGCTATGCTCTGCCGACCTTGGGACTTATAATGGACTTAAGTTAATGGCCTGCCATGTGGTTTGGTAACATCGGAACTGTGCCTTTTTACTTGTCAACCTTAGGGCTACTCAGCCTCAGCAGCCAGCAGCTGTCTGCGTGAAGAAATGCCTCTAGCTCCAGTGGGCCGGGAGCAGGAGGCAGAGCTGGACCCTGAGGTTGAATGGCTTTCACTCAGCCCCTAGAATCTGGCACTTTGAACTTGGACTGAAAGCCTCCAAATTGTAAGAATAGACTCCTGTTTGTTAAGGCCATCCCATTTGTGGTATATTTCTTGTCAGAGCAGCACTACGGAACTACAATACCCAGCTTTCCTTACAAGGAGTGGCTGGTGGGTTTGAACCGCCAGCCTTCTGGTTAGCAGTCAAATGCCTTAGGTGCTATGCCACCAGAGATCCTCCTATATGTATGTTTATGTGTGTGTGTGTGTGTATACATATATATGCCAGCCATTGTTCTATGAACTTTATAAGATTAAAACATTGAATCCACACAATAACCTAAGGTAGGTACTAACATTTGCAAATGAGGAGACAAGCACCAAGCAGTTCAGCCACTTTTCTAATGTCATACCGTTTATGAGTGGCAGACTCAGGATTTGAACACAGGCAGTCTAGTGCCAGAGTTCATGCTCTTAACCATTATATTTTTATAATAAAAACTTAGAAAATGACTGTGGTCATTAAGTTTGTGCATCAACTTGGCCGGCCCCAGTTGAGTGGCTGGGCAGCTAGATGTGGTATTCCCCTTGATGAGACTGGTCATCAGCTCCATGGTGGGATTTCCTGTGAGCAGCTGAGCAGCTGCCCTAGGGATGTGGTCTGCTTCCTGTATATAAGGAGAAGCCTTGAGGAACAGTCTCTAGCTTATGGCACGCTTGAACTCTGCACGTTCAGCAGCCTGCCATGCTCTGCTGACCTTGGGACTTTCAATGGACTTGAATTAACGACCTGCCATGTGGTTTGGTAACATCAGGATTGTGCCTTTCTGTCAGCTTTGGGCTTGTCAGTCTCAGCAGTCAGCAGGTGTCTGAGGGAAGAAATGTCTCTAGCTTCAGTGGGTCGGGAACAGGAGGCAGAGCTGAAGCCCAAGGTTGAGAGGCTTTCACCCAGCCCCTAGAAGCCTGGCACTTTGAACTCAGACTGAAAGCCTCCAAACTATGAGAGAATAAACTCCTGATTGTTCAAGCCATCCCACTGGTGGTAATGTGTTTTGTCTAATCTATTTTATTTTTCTTTTCTGTGTGTGTGTGGACTAGTCTAGAAATTTAACACAGAGCCTGGCACACAGCCCAAGCGCTCAAATGTTTGCTAAGTGAAGGTGTGGACCTACAAACACAGTTTCGGCTGTTACCGGAAACAAACTTACTACCCACGGGAAAGTATGTTCCAAATCCTAAAGGTAAATCTGGAACACACTATTCTGTATACTGGGGACTTGCTATTTTTGTCTCCTAGCCAAGGAAACACATAAATGACGGTTTTCATAAGCAGCTGTTACCTGAAGTAAAATATTTATTACATATATTACTCTTACGCCAAGCTGTGTAAGCACGTGATTTTTCAGAATTTGAATCAAATTCCTTTAACATAAATACTCAGTATTCACCCTCTGCCTCCGGCTCCAGGGACAGTCAGTCCACTTGTGTAAAATTAGAAGGCACAGAGTATCCAGAAGATTACCACAATGTACAACACTGTTAGTGCCAGAGACGCATGTAAGAAATCCATTATTTTGAGAGCCATAGAATTCAAACCATCTGAGTGGGAGTGCTGCTGCTGACAACAATTACAATGAAAAAGAATCTATTTCCAGAGAAACATCCTTCAAGTATCTCACCAAAAACAAACATTTCTAGTCACCACCCCTTTTTCTCACATAATAACAAGTTGGGAAAATAAATTGCTGCCCAGCACTGGCCTGTGGAGCTGGAAAAGGCTCTGCGGATCTCCTAGCAGCGGAGGCCCTCACCTGGGGGATGAGGAGACAGGCAGGGCAGTGAAGGGGCTTGCCCCAAAAAGCCACAGGATGGCCAAGGCAGGGTTAGGACCAAGACTGCCTCCTAGTTCTGTTTATCCTACCCCAGTTCTCAACCTTTCAACCAGGACATAAATGACTGAACTTGAGCGTTCTCATAAAATATACACAACACAGGTACGTCTTCCTTTATTGCGTTTCGCAGATACTGCATCTTCTACAAATAAGGTTTGTAGCAACCCTGTGTTGATTCAGCAAGGCTACTGGCGCCATTTTTTCTCAATTTGTGTCTTTATATCACATTTTGGTAATTTTCACAATACTTGAAACTTTGCCCTAATGCTATTGCACACTTAATAGATTATAGTGTAAATGTAACTTTTATATGGACTAAAAAACCAAACCATTAGTGTGACTTGCTTTATTGTGATTGTCTTATTCACTTCAATTGTGGTGGTTTGCAACTGAATCCACAGTATTTCCAAGGTATGCCTGTATGCAGAAATACAAATCTGGGAAAATCAAACAAGAAGTTATTAACAGTGATTATTATATGGGGAGGAGGGAATTCAAGGTGGCTTCCATTTCATGTTATGTATCTCTACATAATAATAATTTTTTTTTTTAATACAAAACACATGTGAGTTTTAAAGTGGGAAAATGCAAAGACCTTTAAAAAGGCATATTAGAACGCAATAGAATAATATAGTGTGGCCTGGGGCCCCTTGGGGTCCTCACGACCCTTTCGTGGGGTCTGCAAGGTCAAAACTGTTTTCATAAGAATACTAAGACATTGTCTGCCTTTTTCATTCTCATTCTCAGCATGTAGTGACCTTTTCTAGCGCCTACATGACATGTGGTATGAGAAACTAATACAGAAATATATATGAGTGCAGAGGGGTCTTGAGATCAAGGAGTTTGAGAATTGTTGTTAAATAAACATTCCATTAAATGTACTCTGATTTATGAAAAGCAGTAGGTTATTAGCAAACTTTATTATTATCCAACACATCACTCCTAATACTCCTTTTAATTTATCTTATCATAATACCAGTATGACATAAAAAAGGGCAACTGAAAACATCAACTACCACTAGGTTGGTCAGTGTCCTTGCTGGGAAACTTTTAAAAAGACAGGTACCTCTATGAAGAATAAAGAGTCTATAATTAACACCTTAAACTCCAGTCACTGCTATCAAGTTGATTTTGACTCATAGTGACATCCACTGGGTTTCTGAAGCTGTAAATCTTTACAGCAGTAGATTGCCCCATGTTCCTCCTACAGAGCAACTGGTGGGTTTGAACCACTGACTTTCTGGTCAGCAGCCAAACTGCCTTACTCACTATGCCACCTGAGTTCCTTAACACTTAAGACGGAATCATTTCTCAGAAATTTGCTTTCTAAGACAAGGTGGTTGATTGAGAATATATGACAGGATGCTGAAAGGGGAAGAACTTTAAGTCCAGAAATTCTGCAACGAGTATGGTTTGAGTTCAAACCAAACCAAACCCACTGCTGTGGAGTCAGATCCAACTCATAGTGACCCCTCCTTGGGTTTCTGAGGCAGTATCACTATAGAAGTAGATTGTCCAATCTTCCTTTTGAGGAGTGGCTGGTGGGTTTGAACCACTAGCCTTCTGGTTAGCAGTCAAATGCCTTAGGCACTAAACCACCAGAGCTCCCAGGTTTGAGTAGAGAGAGCAAAATCAGGAGTGGAGGGAAAGGCTCTAGTCCTGAAGGCTCTTGCTAAACATATTAAGGGCTGTACTGGTGATCGACTAACCAGATGTGGAAAGAGAAATAGAGGCTTCAAGCATGACTCCCAGGTTTCTGGCTTAAAGAAATGAGCTGATGATGGTGTCATTAACTGAGATGGCAAACACTGGAAGATGAGCAATTTGGCAAGAAGAGATACTGAAGCTGGCTTTGAATTAGCTGAGTTTTAAGCTCCTCAAAGACTTTTACTTGAAGTGGTTCAACAAGTAGCTGGATATACCAGTTGGGGAGATTGGTTTGTACCAGTGACTTAATAGATTGTTTGTTAGGAATAGGTAGGATCTTATTAACAGTATGTGCTTATATATTGTTTGATTCTTCAATTTCAGAACTAAATTTTCATGCACTCAAAAATAATTACTGTAAGACTTTCGGTAAGATGGTAGAATAGGCAGACAAGCTACACAGAACCTCTTCAACAAAGAAAAGAGAAACCAATTGAAACAAAGAAAAGAGAAACCAATTGACAGAGATACAGAAGACAATCCTGGAACCCTGAACTCCGGAAAGGAGGTATACAGAAGGGGATTAGGCACCACCTAGTGAATAATCTGAATGAAAACAGAGAGTATGGAGATGGAGATGCACGGAACTGCATACTGTCAGCTACTCTGACGGCACCAACAGCCTGAATATTTCCAAGTGGTGTTCAGACCTGAGAACTGACCTAAAGACCAGCCCTATCTGCCAAGGGCTGCAGGGACGACTATGCTAGTGGCCGATGACTAAGAAGAGAAATAGCAAGGAGGGAGACAACCTGAGCAGTGGACTTTCTGCTGTCCAGAGGGTGCAGCCATTTTGAATGTTTACAAGTGGCCCTTTTGGATATTTAAAGTGACAGCATTCTCATTTGGGTTCCAGGGACCTCAGAATAGGCACCATTTACCAAGGACATCAGGGACATATGGGAAGCTGACAAAAGGAAAGGAGACAGGTAGAATGAGTGTGTAAGTGCTGCAAACTAGCAAATACGGGAGCACAGTACCCTGGTTACATAGATAACAGCCAAAGAAAACGAATATCTTGGGCAAGTCATTCCAACATACACTCACCAATTAAATATAAACACAAAAACGTCACAATGTCTTGGAGACAAAAGAGCATCATAGTCCACACAGAGAAGTAAGATAAAGCAGGAGAAACAAGGGACCAGGATACAGATCTATATAATACATCCATCAGGAAAAGCAGCATTGGAACTCCCTGATAAGGAATTCAAAAGAATTATACTTAGGTACCTTCAACCGATTGAGAGACAGATCGAGGAAAACATTGACAAAATTGAGGAAAACAGAGAAAACCCTAGAATAATTTCAAAAGACAATACATGAACAAAATGACAAAATAAATGAAAAATTAGAAATGATACAAAATCTACAGACAGAAATCCAGAAGATTAATACTAAATTTGCAAAAATAAGTAACACATTGAATGGGCAAAGGAGTAGAATTAAATCAATGGAAGGTAGAATTAGTGAGGTTGAAGACAAATACCTCAATACGTTTTTGGAAAGGGGTCAATGAGATAAAAGATCAAAACAAAATGAAGAAAGCCTAAGGTTCATGAGGGATATCATCAAAAGGAATAACCTATGTGAAACTAGAATTCCAGAACAGGATGAGACAATAAAACTACAGAAAAAATTGTCCAAGATTTGTTGGAAGATAATTTTTTTAGTATGACGAAAGATGAGAATATATCCATTCAGAAATTCAAACGAACACCAAACAGGGTAGACCCTGTAGTAGTTATATTTGTGTGTCACCTTGACTGGGCCTGGTTGAGTGGCTGGGCAGCTAGATGTAGTATTCCCCATGATGAGACTGGTAATCAACTCCATGGTGGAATCTATTGTGAGCAGCTGAGTAGCTGCTTTTAGTAGCAGCTGAGTAGTCTGCTTCCTGTATATAAGGAGAAGCCTTGGGAATGGTCTCTAGCTTACTGCATGCCTGAACTCTGCATGTAGCCAGGTCGTTGTTCAGCACCCTGTCATGCTCTGCTAACCCTGGAACTTTCAATGGACTTGAATTAATTGTCTGCTGTGTGGTTTGGTAACATCAGGACTATGCCTTTTTACTTGTCAACCTTGGGCTTGTCAGTCTCAGCAGCCTTCTGAGTGCAGAAAAGCCTCCAGCTACCATGGGCTGGGAGCAGGAGGCGGAGATGAAGCCCAAAGGTGAGGGGCTTTCACCTAGCCCCTAGAGCCTGGCACTTTGAACTTGGACTTAAAGCCTCCAAACTGTAAGAGAACAAACTCCTGGTTGTTTAAGCCGTCCCATTTGTGGTATATTCTTGTCAGAGCGGCACCAGGTAACCAGAACAGACCCCAAAAGAATATTACCCAGACATATCATCATCAAACTCACCAAAACCAACAACAAAGAAAGAATCCTGAAAGCATCATGGGAAAAACCAAAAGTTACCTACAAGGGACAACAAATAAGACTAATAAGCTTGGATTTCTTGGCAGAAACTATGCAGGCAAGAAGACAATGGGATGATATATATATAAGACCCTGAAAGAAAAAAAAATTTCCAACCAAGATTTATATATGCAGCAAAATTGTCCTTCAAATATGATGGTGAAATTAGGACATTTCCAGATAAGCAGAAATTAAGGGAATTTGTTAAAACCAGGAAATTACAAGAGATATTAAAGGGATTCAATTGGACAGAGAACCAACAACAGTACACATACGCATGGCAAATCCAAGAAACCAACTCAGTTATGAAGCACCCAAAGTAAACAAGCCTACAAGATTGTAAACAGGGAACCAGAAATATCAGTTGAGAAATGAGGACAACTACAAACCAAAAAGAGGGGAAAAACTGGATAGTTACAGAATTTCTAAATGGTAGGAAAGTCAAGACAACTACAACATAGAATGGGCTATTCTAAACTGGGGAAGAAAATTATAAATCACAGGGTAACCTCAGAAAAAAATGGTAAACCTTCACATCAAAATTAAAAGGAGGACCAGCACAAATATTTAGCAAATGCTAAAACAACAGCAGTGAAGGAAGTGATAACATGATTCATAAACAAAATGAGCTCAGCACAGAAAATCATATGGAACAAAGAAACCAGCAACACCACAAAAACACACATAACAAAATGACAGCAACAAATTCATACTTGTTGATAATTACACTGCATTAATAATCAATGGATTAAACGTACCACTCAAGAGATGGAGAGTTGCAGACTGGATAAGATATGCTGTCTACTCTTGGAGCTCTGGTAGTGTAGTGCCTAAGGCATTTGCTCACCAGAAGGCTGGTAGTTCAACCCAACCGGTCACCCCTCAAAAGGAAGGTTGGGCAATCTACTTCGGTAGTGATACCGCCTCAGAAACCCAAGGAGTTGTCACTATGAGTTGGGTCTGACTCGACAACACATAACAACAGCAACAACATGCTGTCTACAAGAGACACACCTTAGAGATAAAGACAAAAACAGACTAAAAATCAAAGGTTGCAGAAAGATATATTAAGCAAATGGCAATCATAAAAGAGCAGGAAAGAATGATAAACAAAAAAACAGGAGTGCCAATATTAATTTCTGATAAAATTGACTTTAAGACAAAAACCACCATAAGAGACAAGGAAGGACATTATATAATGATTAAAGGATCAATTGAACAAGAGGACATAACCATAATAAATACCTAAGCACCCAATGAAAGAGTCCCCAAATACATAAATCAGACTTTAACAGAATTGAAACGACAAATAGATGACTGCACAGTCATAGTAGGTGACTTTAATACACTACTTTCAATCAAAGAACAACTGAAAGAAACTCAACAAAGATGCAAAAGAACTAAACAATACAATCCACCAACTTGACCTTATAGACATCTATAGAGCACTTTACCCAACAACAGCACAAGATATATTGTTTTCCAATGTACATGGAACATTCTCCAGGATAGACCTTATGTTAGGCCACAAAGCAAGCCTCAGCAAATTTAAAAACACTGAAATACTGTAAAGCATCTTCTCAGATCATAATGCTGTAAAATTAGAAATCAACAATAGGAAGATGAATGGAAAAAGTGCAAACACATGGAAACTGATTAACACCCTCCTTGAAAACGACTGGGTTATAGAAGAAATAAAAAATGAAATTAAAAAATTCCTTGATTCAAACGAGAAAGAAAACACAACATACCATGATCTTTGGGACACAGCAAAAGCAGTGATCAGAGGCCAATTTATAGCAATAAATGCACACATTGAAAAGGAAGAGCGAGCCAAAATCAGCACTTTAACCCAACATCTCCAACAATGAGAAAAAGAGCAGGCGGGGAAAAAAAAAAAAAAAGCCTACAGTCACCAGAAGAAAAGAATAGATTTGAGTAGAAACAAATGAAACAGAAAATATAAAGACAATAGAAAAAAATCAACATGACTAGAAGTTGGTTTTTTGAAAAGATTAATAAAATTGACATATCACTGGCAAATTTAACAAAGGAGAACAGAAAAAACAAAATAATACAAATAAGAAATGAATTGGTTGACACCATAACAGAACCAATAGAAATTAAAAGGATAGTATCAGGATACTATGAAAAACTACACTCCAACAAATTACAAAGTCTAGAATAAACAGATTTCTAGAAACATACTACTAACAAAGGCTCAGGTGGAAAATATAAACAGACCCATAACAAAAGAAGAAATTGAACAGGACATAAATAAATTACCAACAACAAAAAAAGCCCTGGCCCAGACAGTTTCACTGGTGAATTCCACCAAATGTTCAGAGAAGAACTGACACCAATCATGCTGAAACTACTCCAGAACATAAAAGAGAATGGAATCTTCCCAAATTCATTTCACAAAGCAAGCATAACCTTGATACCAAAACCAGGAAAAGACATCACTCAAAAGGAAAACCAACAAACCAATATCTCTCATGAATATAGATGCAAAAACCTCCAACAAAATCCTAGCCAATAGACTCCAACAACATATCAAAAAAATGTCAGGACAAAGTGGGGTTCATGCCAGGTATGCAAGGATGGTTCAACATTAGAAAAACAACAAATGTTATCCATCACATAAATAAAACAAAGGAAAAGAACCACATGATCATATCAATCAATGCAGAAAAGCATTTGATAAAATCCAACACTCATTCTTGATCAAAACTCTCAGCAAAATAGGAATAGAAGGGAAATTCCTCAACATAATAAAAGGTATATATGAAAAACCAACAGCCAACATTATTCTCAATGGAGAGAGACTGAAACCATTCCTCTTGCAAACAGGAACCAGACAAGAATGTCCTCTATCACCACTTCTATTCAACATTGTACTGGAAGTCCTAGCCAGGGCAATAAGGCAAGAAAGGGAAATCAAAGGTATCCAAATCGGTAAGGAAGAAGTCAAACTATCCCTATTTGCTGATGATATGATCCTATACATAGAAAATCCAAGAGACTCAGCAAAAAACCTACTGGAAGTAATGGAGAGATTTAGCATAGTAGTGGGATACAAGATCAACGTACAAAAATCAGCTGGATTCCTCTACACTAACAAAGAGATTGCTGAAAGGAAATAAGGAAATGAATGTTGTTGTTGTTGTTATGTGCTGTTGGGTCAGACCTGACTCAAAGTGACCCCTTTGGGTTTCCGAGGCAGGATCACTACGGAAGTAGATTGCCCCATTTTCCTTCCAAGGAGTGGCTGGTGGGTTTGAACCTCCAGCCTCCTGGTTAGCACTTAGGCACTACGCTACCAGAGCTCCAAGGAAATGAATACCATTTACAATTGTTGTTAGACGCTGTCGAGTCATCTCCGACTCATAGTGACCCTATGCACAGCAGAACAAAACACTGTCTGGTCCCGCACCAGCTCCACGATCCTTGTTATATCTGAGCTGATCGCCGCAGCCACAATGTCAATCCATTTCAATGAGGACCTTCCCCTCTTTGGCCCACCCTCCACCTTACCAAGCATGACATCCTTCTCCAGGGAATGGTCTCTTCTGATATCATGACCAAAGTAAGTGAGACAATGTCTGGCCATTCTCGCCTCCAAGGAGCATTCCGGCTGCACTTCCTCCAGGACAGACCTGTTAGTTCTTTTTGCAGTCCACGGTACTTTCAGCATTCTTCACCAACAATACAACTCAAAAGCATTGACTCTTCTCTGGTCTTCCTTATTCATTGTCCAGCTCTCACATGCATATGAGGTGATTAAAAATACCATGGCTTGTGTCAGGAACACCTTAGTCCTCAAGGAGACATCTTTGCTCCTCAGCACTTGAAAGAGGTCCTTTGTATCCAGCCCAGTGGTATACATTGTCTGATGTCTTGACTGCTGCTTCCATTGGCACTGATTATAGAACCAAGCAATGTGAAGTCTTTGACAACTTCAATCTTTTCTCCATTTATTATGAAGCTGCTTATAGGTCCAGTTGTGAGGATTTTTGTTTATATTGAGATGTAATCCACACTGCAGACTGTATTCTTTAATCTTCATCAGTTAGTGCTTCAAGTCATTCTCACTTTCAGTAAGCTAAGTTGTATCATTAGTGTATCACAGGTTGTTAAGATTCTTCCTCCAATCCTGATGCCATGTTCTTCATATAGTCCAGCTTCTTGGATTATTTCCTCAGCATATAGATTGAATAAGTATGGTGAACAGATACAACCCTGACGCACTCCCTTCTTGATTTTAAACCATGCAATGTCCACTTGTTCTGTTTGAACGACAGCCTCCTGCTCTATGCACAGGCTCCTCATGAGTATAATTAAGTGTTTAGGAATTCCCATTCTTTTCAATGTTATCCACAATTTGTTATGATCCACACAATCAAATGCTTTTGCATAGTCAATAAAACACAAGTAAACATCTTCCTGCTATT
>NW_006921670.1:5545665-5597672 GCF_000298275.1 Orycteropus afer afer
TGGATTGGGATTGCATTGAATGTATAGATTGCTTTGGGTAGAACTGACATTTTCATATCATATTCTTTTAATCAAAGCATTTAATTCATCAACATTTATTTGGATTTATAGCTACTTTGTGCTATTTGAAGGAGCTCCAGTGGCACCGTGGATAAGGCATTTAGCTGCTAACCAGAAGTCAGTGGTTCAAACTTACCAGCCACTCTGTGGAAGGAAGATGGGGTGATCCACTTCCGTGAAGATTTACAGCCTCAGTAACCCAATGGGGTTCGTTATGAATTGGAATTGACTGAATGGTCGATACCAAAAAAGTATGTTTTTGGTTTTAGTTGTACTGCTTGTCATCTCATTTTGTTTCTTTTTCTGTTGCCCTTTCCTGCCTTATTTTACTGTAGTTTTTTTTTAAATGAAATTTTTCCTCTAGTAGTCTTTAGTTTTACCTCTGTCAATCTGCAAGTGTACATATCCTTGTACATACAGTTCCTAATCTTGTGTGTGGAGTTCCCAGGTGGTGCAAGTGAGTAAGTGCTGGACTACTTATCAGAAGGTTGATGGTTCAAACCCACCCTGAAAAGCCTTGAAAGTAAGGCCTCGTGATCTGCTTCTGAAGGGTCACAGCCTTAAAAACTCCACGGAAAACCCAGAAATAGACCCACTGACCTATGGTTAGCTGATCTTTGACAAAGGGCCAAAGTCCATTAAATGTATGACACAAGTTCATGTCCCTTAGCTCCTTGAAACCTCTCTGCCCTTCCCTTTCCTAGGTCCTGCCACTGTGGCGGCCCTGGCTTTCCCTCCTTCCTGCTTTTGGAGGGGAGGGCTGTGTCTTTCCCTCTCTCACTCATTTTAGTGGAAAATATTTGCGTTGTCCTTTTCAGAGGTTTCACCTTCCACAGGCTCTGGCTTACATGGGTTTTACTGAATTATACATAGAAGTTTCTAGAAGGTTTAACTAGCTCCTGAGAAAGAGAAATCCCATTTAAAATATTTCTCAATATTTTATATTAGCTAATTAAAAAAACCAAACTCACTGCCCTCGAGTGACCCCTCCTTGGGTTTCCGAGGCAGTATCTCTATAGAAATAGACTGCCCAATCTTCCTTCTGAGGAGTGGCTGGTGGGTTTGAACCACCAGGCTTCTGGTTAGCAGTCAAATGCCTTATGCACTACACCACCAGAAATCTTTGTGAGTTTATTTTTTTTGCTACCTAATCAATTCTGTTCTGGTTTCGTGGTAAATTTTGTAAGCGCAGATTGGTAACATTCATGTTTCAAATCTATTACCCTATAGCATTTAACAGCACTCTTCCAGGCTTCCTAGGTATTTAATGGATGAGCTATGAAACCTATTCTGAACTTAATCCCCTTCCTTCCTGAATTTTTATTATTTTTTTTATTTAGTACCATAACAAACACTAAACAAATGCAAAACAAAACAAACATAAAGTAGCTACCATTTTGCACTGGATATTAAGGTTAGGAAAATGACAAAAATCAAACAAATTTGAAGTTAGGCCTGTCGTACACAGGTATCTGATGAAGAGACAGACCAAACAAAGGTCTTTCAGGGGCCATTCAAGCATCTCAAGAGCATTCAACATGAAACACCAAAACACAAATATAAATACTGCTTTAGCAAAAGTTCATCTGGCTTGACATAATAAGGTCTGGAATCAGTCTGAGTGGTGGCTGGAAAACTGAAGGGATTTGTGTCAGAGAACTATGAAAGAGAGAATCAACTGGATTTGCTGATTCACTGGGTAGAGACTGCAGAGAGACAAGAAGGGAGAGTCACAGGAATGAAAAGACCACTGCAAGAGCTAAGGAAGTCAAAAGAAGGATCTAATTTTAGCAAACTACTAGTTCAACCTTGAACACGGTGCATGTGAGATGAGGTTGAAGTAACTACTTTCTCATCTGGGCTCTAATGGCATCACGTGTCCCATGTATAAATTCTATCACAGCAATCACCCCACTATACCGTATTTAATTTTTCATGAGTTTGCCTTCCTTCCCAGACTGTGAGCACCTCAACAGCAGAAACTCAATGTTTGTTTAATGAATTAGTGCATGACTAAATGGGGAAAAAATCTTTCAGCAGTTGGCAGTATCAGACTGTAGCGTAGGAGAGAGACCACAGCAAGAGATAAAAATGGCAAGCAAAGTCACATGAATTGTTTTCAGTCTAAGTTCATGAGGATTTTGGGCTCCCTCTCTGCTGGAACAGCCCCATGGTCAACATCTGGATTCCTTAAGAATGCATGAGCATCTACATTTCAGGTTACATATCCAAAACACAGATGGTTTACTCATTTTCTGTTCCATCTTTTCTGTAAAAGAGTAAGCATCCAAAATCTACTTTTTAATTTGTCTAACACAAATCACGTATGGAGATGAGACGAAGTACTTAGCACCACGGTCAGAATGAAATACTGGGAGAACATAGTCAAGACTTGGCTGCTTAAGAGTGGGTAATGTTATGGGAATGGCAGACAGGGACACACATAAATACAGAATCAGGATATCATGCCTTTTAAGTACAAAACAATGATGTTTGGGTTGGCCTACCAACCTAGTGACAAAATATGACCACTTCCAAAATGCTAATTCACCCTTGAAGGATGAAAAATAGTCAAAAGAATGCAATGCCAGTTCTAGTCTATTTCCAGAGAAGAGTCCAGAAATGGCTAAGTCACAACAGCAACACTGACAGCCAGCATTAGTACATGGCACTAATGACAGGAAGATTAGTACAACAACAAAATAAAAAAGAACAAAGATACATTGTCAGTGGTGGACGATGAGCTAATGGAATTCCCGATTAAAAGTCATTTTTAAGATTTAAAATTAGCACCTATTTAAAAATGTTATTCACTGAATCAGAGTTATTTTCTCTGGTAATACTCATGCAGACAAATATGCAAGTTAAATAAAAAGGCCTAATGGATAACACAAGAGCTCTGGTATCATAGCACCTAAGGCACTTGACTGCTAACCAGAAGGTTGGTGGTTCAAAGCCACCAGCCACTCCTTGGAAGGAAGGTGGGGCAATCTACTTCCGTAGTGATACTGCCTCGGCAACCCAAGGAGGGGTCGCTATGAGTCGGGTCAGACTCGACAGCACATAACTACAACAATGGATAACACACATGAGTGTCTATTGGAAAGAATGGGTTTGGGGATAAAGCAAATCTGGGATCAGATCCCAGCTACAGTGCTTTCTGTGTAGCAAGAATAGGCAGTCCCCGGGTCACGAGTGGGATCGGTGTCCTACAGACAAATTTGTAAATAAGTCAGAACTGAAGGTTCTTTTGGTGCATTCAGTTCTTAATTAGCCTTACTAGTTCAAGAAAAGGCTCAAAGCCTTTCCAATGACTTAAAAGCTAAACGTGTGGCAAGACAAAGTGATGCTGCTGCCGTATTTGTTGTGAGTAGGGGAGCAGGGCGGTTCAAGACTTTCAAAGTGAGGGCAAATTTATATAGCATCAAAGGGCAAAAAGGAGTTGTCCATAAGTTGGAAGTTCATAACCTGAAAATTGCCTGTAACTTCAACTCTCCAGGCCTCAAATTCTTCTTTGTAAAACTGGGGCCAGTAACGAACTGTCAAGGTTGCTGGGAGAAGAAAGAATTATATCCAGAAAGCTTCACACAGGAAATCAGCAAACTTCTCAACTTGGTTTCTAATTCTAAACGTCAGGGACTGGAGATTGGGCCTAGATGGTCAAAAGTTTAGTGTTAAGAACATCAGGTATGGAGTCAGAGAGCTGAGTCTAATTTTCTCCTGTGACACCAAGTGGAGAAAAGTGTACCAAAAAAGCCTTGTTACACAATTTGGAATGCAAACTTATAAACAAAAAAAAGGGGGTATTCTTCAGGACATGCATGTGTATGGTAGCACACTGACAGCACGTTGTTCTCCACTATATTCCCAGCATCTAGAGCACTACACACAGAAAGCATTCAAGAAAGATGATGAATGAAAGGATGGCATTTACCGAAAGAAGGAAAGGAGAACAAACATCTTGCCATTATCTCTTAGATGCACTCTAATCAGCTAGCTCTTCACCCCACTACTCCACCAAAACAGGTCTTCTCAAGGTCACCAATGACAGCCATGTTGACAAATCCTATGACTACTTCTTGTCCTCATTTTACTTCACCCCTCATTGGCATCTGAGTCAGCTGGGCTCACTTGTTTATATGGTTTTCAGAACACCACACTCTGGGTTTTCCTCCTACCTTACTATCCCTCCTCAGTCTCCCTTGCTAGTGCTATCTCATTTCCCCAACCTCTCAATGCTTGTGTGTTCCAAGGCTCAGTCATTGAGACTTCTCTCAGTCCACACACACGTCCTTGGTGAGTACATCTAGTCTCATAACTACTCTTGGGCATTTCGAACTCAGCAAGTCCAAACTCAAACTCATCTTTCCCCCTGTTCTGGTTACCTAGTGCCACTCTGACAAGAAATATACCACAAATGGGATGGTCTTAACAAACAGGAGTTTATTCTTTTAATTTGGAGGCTTTAAGTCCAAGTGCAAGTGCAAGGCTCTAAGGGCTGGGTGAAAACCCCTAAGTTTTGGGCTTCAGCTCTGCCTCCAGCTCCCAGCCTACTGGAGCTAGACGCTTTTCTTCACTCAGACAGCTGCTAGCTGCCGAGGCTGCCAAGCCCAAGGTTGACAAGGAAAAAGGCACAGTCCCTATGTTACCAAATCACACGGCAGGCCATTAACTTAAGTCTATTTTAAGTCCCAAGGTTGGCAGAGCATAGTAGGCTGTTGAGCAACGACACGGCTACATGCAGGGTCCAAGTGCACCATAAGCTAGATACCATTACCAAGGCTTCTCCTTAAATACAGGAAGCAGACCACATTCCCAAAGGCAGCTAGTCAGCTGCTTGTGGTAGATCCCACCATGGAGCCGATTGCCAGTCTCCTCATGGGGAATAACTACCACCAGCTGCCCAGCCACTCAGCCAGGCCCAGCTGAGTTGACACAAACATAACCACCACACACCCCAAACCTGCTCCTTCAGACTTTACCATTTCAGTGAATGAAAACACTGTTCTTCCAGAAGTAGCCCTGGTCGTGTGGTTTTTAAGTGCCTGGCGGCTAACCAAAAGGGCAGTGGTTTGAACCCAAAAGCCACTCCTCAGAAGAAAGATGTGGCAGTCTGCTTCGGTAAAGATTACAGCCTTAGAAGCCTTCAGGGGCAGTTCTATTCTGTCCTATGGGGTTGCTTATAACTGGAATCGACTCTACAGCAATGGGTTTGGTTTGCTGGTTTTATTCTTCCAGAGATCGTCACAAAACTCTTGGAGTCAATCAACCTTCATTGTGTTACACCCCACATCTAATCAATCATGAATCCCTAACAGCTCTATTTTATAAAAATATTTCAGGTTAATTAACGATCACTTCTCACCACCTCCGCTGCTACCACCCTGGCCTTTGCTCCTGTGCAGTGAACTCTCGCCAGATTTCCCAAGGTGATCATACGTAAAGGTTAATCATTCATTCCACGCTCAATACCTCCAAAAGCTCCCTTTCCAACTCACAGTTAAAGATTCACATGATTTGGTCCAGTGAAACTATCTGACTCCTTGTTCCCTTCACACACATGGAGATACACAGGCCTCCATGGCCACCCTAGAGGATGTCAAGCAAGTGCCTTTTACACTGGCTACCATGAGTGAATCAACCCTTCTGAATGAGGCACTTCCATGCAGTATCATCGTCTGTGAGGCAGGTATCATCATCTTCACTTTACAAATTAGGAAAGTGAGGATTACAGTCCACTAACAAATAACGGAACTTAAGTTCAATCTTTACTAGTCTACACAAAACATGAGTTCTCCATGAAGTTTGAGGGGGCAGAAAGGGGGACTCAGTGATGTTCCCCTGAAGATACCATGGTTCCAGGCGGTCTAGGTGTCTGTTGACAGCTGGTAAAGGACATGAGAAAGGGCAGCAGAAAGAAGAGAACCAGAGAGGAAAGTTGTCCAAGCCAAGAGTGGAAAGTTTCAAGGAAAAGGGAGGAGGGGTGTACGACAGTGTCAAATTGAACTGAGACTTCCAGAAGCTCAAGAACTAAGTGCATACCACACCTTTCCAGGCAGCAACCTTGATCTTGACTAAAGGGGGGTGGCAAGGGGCATCTTACCCTGCCAAATTACCTTGGCAGCGATACTCTAGTAAGCACCGCCACCTGCCTGTGCCAAGTGTGTTAAATAGGCTGTGTTACCCGTTTGATCAAGCAACAGCTCCAGTCCTAGGTTCTTGAGACCAAATTTGTGAGTGAGGTGGGGGTTGAAGGGTGGAGAGGGTGGAGGAATTACCAGCAAAGAAAACAGCAATTCTTCCCAACTCCACTCTGGGTACGTGTGAGCACCTCTGTCTATCTCCGACATCTCAAACAGGCCAGAGCCTTGGCAGGGCCGGGGAGGCGACTGTCGCCCCTAACCCCAACAAATTCTTCCAGCAACTTCCTGCCTATAGCTCGTTTCGCCGTCCCACCATTACGACAGGAGACCCCAACCCACAAGCTCTCCCTCTCATCCCCATCCCCCATTCACAGGCAGGACCGGCCCTGGGGAAGCGCCACCTCCCGGGCGTGAAGACCCCGCCTCACCACGGCTCCGGCAACGGCGTGGACCAAGCTCTCGTAGGACAGCACGGAAGCCATTGGCGCTGCTCCCTGCTAACAGAGCCACCCTTCCCCGGCAGACGCCGAAGCCAGCGAAGTGAGACGAATGAAGCGCCCGGCCTGGGCGTGAGCGTCGCAAGCCCCACCCCCTCAGGGCCGTCCACCTCCTAAGAGACAACCACTTCCGGGTCATAGAACACTCACCGCGCTTACTGTCTCCAGGCGATAGCCACCTCCGGGGCGGGGAAAAGGCGGTCAAGCAGGCCAGGGAACGCCTCTAGGCGCTGATTGGCTCCGGGGGCGGGCGCGTCTGGGCCCGCGGAGCCGGCCGACGTGCCACCTGTGCCTGAATCCCGGGTGCCTGCGGTTGGTGATGAATCAAATGCCTGGGTTCCTAGGACTGACTGCAGTGCTACCACGTTCCCAGGACCTACCAGTCGCGCCCGGTATCAACTCCTTGGCAAAATTTCGAAGACATTTAACCTTGTTGGTTTCCTCCTTCGTAAAATGAGTTAGTACCAACGACCTTACTTGCTTTGAGGCCCTTTAAATTTATGTAGCTGTACTTTAAGACGTAGTGCCTAAGGCATTTGACTGCTAACCAGAAGGCTGGTGGTTCAAACCCACTAGCCACTAGGAAGGAAGACTGGGCAATCTACTTCTATAGATACCGCCTCGGAAAGCCAAGGAGGGGTCGCTGAGTCAAATCGACTCCATGGCAGTTTTTCTTTCATAGCAACCCTATGCACAAGGGAACTGAAACACAGACTGTCCCTGCACCATGCTCACAATCATTGACATGCTTGAGCATAAAAATGTGGCATCACGATTGCAGGAAGACTCATTTACCTGCGATAAGCAGATGAGGACTTGAAACACTGATGAAGACCAAAGACCTTCACTACGAATTAGTCATTAAAAAAAAATTGTAAATTATTTATATATATATATATATACACACACACACACACATACACACACACTCTCATCTGGACCAATAAGGAACATCATGATAAACAGCAAATATTGACGTTGTCAAGGATTTCATTTTACTTGGATCCGCAATCAACACCCATTGAAACAGCAGTAGAGCAATTAGATGACCGATTGCACTGAGCAAATCTGCTGCACAAGACCTCCTTAAAGTGACTGTTAGGAAGAGCAAAGATGTCACCTTGCAGGTGGAGGTGTGCCTGACTCAAACCATGGTATTTTCAACTGTCTCATATGCATGTGAAAGCTGGACAGTGATTAAGGGAGCCTTAAGTGTTGGCGCCTTTGAACTGTGATGTTGGGGAAGAATACTGACTGCACCATGGATGGCCAGAACAAATCTGTCTTGGCAGAAGTACAGCTAGAGTGGTCCTTAGAAGCGACAATAGCCAGACTAGCCTCTGTACTTTGGTCATGTCAGAAGGGACCAGTCTCTAGCGAAAAAGGGGAAGGTCCTTAACAAAATGGATTGATAGAATGGCTGCAGTAATGGGCTGAAGCACAGCAAGGACTGAGGATGGTGCAGGACCCAGCAGTGTTTTGTTCTGTTGTGCACGGGGTCGCTGAGTTGGAAACATTCGAGGACACTTTACTAAATGGTTGAATTACGGCTAAGCATTGTGTCTAGGAATGGCTTCCAGGAACACTATTACCCCCTGGAGTCAAGACATGGAAGCACAGAATCACGTCAAATGGAGATGATCTTGGCACTGGAACATAGCCAGAAGCAGGGCCTTGGGAAACTCTAATTGGGACTCATGAACTTAATCGTTAATTAGTTCACTGATTCCTAATAAAACGGGAAAGTCTCTCTTATCAGCTATGTACTGGAGTATGTAGGATACACAATTTTAAGCACACCTTAATGAGTGTTTTTCTTTCATAATAATCAGAATTCTTACTTGTTGGCATAAACCTCTAGCAGATATAATGCAGATTTTTTTTTTTTTTCCTGTATCTCAGCTGTGAGAAAATGTCAGATTAACTATTTAAGGCTTGAATTATTTGTTAGTTGCTGCCACCTGCCCAACTCCTGGAAAGCCCATGCACAGGAGTCAGAAACACTGCCCCATCCATGACCAGCTGCAGAACATACCACTGTAATCCATAGCGTTTTTAGGCCATCAGATCTGTCTTCCCAGTGGGTAAGCTCTGATGAAGCCCATTCAGCATCCCAGCAACATGCCAAGCACCCACTGGTATCATAAATGAGGTGCACTGGCCAAGAAGCAAACTGGTCTCCCAAATGGAAAGCAAGACTCCTAACCATCGAATTGCTAGTATCTCCCTTTTTTTATCTCCTCTTTACCTTCTAGTTTACTGAAAATACTACAAAATAATTGTCCTACGAAGTAACCAGAATCAGAGCATGCAGTAAGAAAATAGAAAATGTAGGGATTACAATAGTACTATGACTTGATGAACTAACAAGTTATGGGGAGCTCTGGTAGTATATGCCTAAGGCATCTGACTACTAACCAGAAGGCTGGTGGTTCAAACCCACCAGCCACTCCTTGGAATGATGGCTGGGCAATCTACTTCCTTAGTGATACTGCCTTGGAAACCCAAGGGGGGTTGCTAAGAGTCGGGTCCGACTTGAGGGCATATAACAAGTTATGATGCTTAATTTTAAGATAGTTCATATTTTTAAAGCAAATTTCCTAGATATTCACTTTTACATCTAATTTAGTATTTGTTAAAAGTTGTCAATGATTTCATTCTATTTGGATCCACAATCAGTGACCAGGGAAGTGGCCCAAGGAAATCAAACGACATACTACCTACCTTGGGCAGATTTGCTGCAGAGGACCTCTATTAAAAAGGCAAAATGTTATTTTGATGACTAAGGTGTGCCTGACCCAAGCCATGGTCTTTTTGCTCATCTCATATACACGTGAAAGCTGGATAATGAAAAAGACAGAAGAACTGAGATACATTCAAACTGTGGTATTGGTTAGTTATGCCACAACCTGAAAACATTCTACTGATCCAGGTGAGGGAACTGTTAAGATATTCTAATTACATACTGGATACCCAAGTGTTCAGAGCATCATATCTTAGTTTATATTAGTTCTATTCACCTCCTTGCTTTTCCAGATCTGCCTAATTCTTAGAATCCACAATTCTAAGTAGAATTTCCCTTTAAAAATTAGTCAAAAGGAGTTGTTATAGTACTAATAAACTTCATAGAAAATGGTGGCCTTCATAAAAAATGTCGAATTTTCACTTCCACCAGCTCTACATAAAAGGTCTTACTGAATAACTGTCAAGATTTTTTAAACAACTTTTTTTTTTTTTTTGCCTTTATTATCCTTGTCCATAGTTACTGTCTATTTAAAGATCTTTTCCTCCTCAAAACTTATGAACTCTATTAAGTTTCCTATAGTGGTTGCAAGTATTAGTACACACTGAACTCTAAATTACAGTCCTCGATTGCTATAGGCACATCATCAAGGAAGGTCAATTGCTAGAAAAGGGAGAGTATCACGGTTGGTAGTGGGGCAGCAAAGAAGTCAACAGAGCACAGCAGCCCCAATAATGGATACAAACATACCAACGATCCCAAGGATAACACAGGACCAGACAATGTATTGTCCTGTTACAGAAAACCATGAGTTGAAGCTGACTCAACTAACCACCTTTTCTTGTTATTTTTCGTCTTGTCATGAGTAAATTAAGGGCTTCCTTGAAGTTAGGAGAAACGAGGGTTGGGTGTGCCCAGTAAAAACACCCATGAGGCAAGATATTCCTTAGTTTACTTAACCAAGTCCTTTCACGTGTACCTTTTGTTTTGTTTTCAATTTCTGGAAGCAATGAACAACTCCACAAGAAGCAAGCTTTTGCATATAAAGAGGTAGCAGTCTTTAAGAGGAAGACTTATGGGGCTGTAAGATTTGAGTGAAAATCCCAGCTTCACAAATAATCCGCTGTTATCCTGGGCAATTCACTTACATTTAGAGCTTCAGTTTAGTATGGGGATAAGAATAGTTACTCTGATGGTCATTATCAAAATTGAGTCAGTACTTGAAAATGGATCACAGCATGGCCTGCACAGAGTAAGTGCTATTCAGCCAATGCATGTGCCTACCCAGGTGCATCAGTTTCAGACATTACCCAATCTGCAAAATGGAAGTTGTTTCTCCCTCAACAAGCCACTATTTCCTAGTGTGGCAGACTGCTGTCACTCACATCTTTTCTCCATTTCTTCTGCAGTAATTTTTTTGTTGGGTCCATGACCACTGTGGTGTAGTAAATTACTTAGTTTTCTACCCATAAGTCTTTGTAAACTCCAAGGTGGGATTGTCTATAAGCAACTGAGGAGCTCCTGATTGCTGAAGGTGTCCACCTGGAGTATTTCTGTTGGGAGTGGCACAAAACAATGTTCTGGGAGGTGCCCACTCTCTCTCTCGCTGAGAGTTCTGATGCTATAATTGGCTAGTTTGACCACCCTGCCGGGCTCAAAAGGAGGCCTCCTAGAGGCAGAACTCTGACTGCTGGCTGAGGAAGATGTGCTGCTGAAAGACACATAAGAGACACGCGTTGCTGAGTGAAACACCGAGGGACCAGCACTGCTGGGAAAGAGACTGAGAGACTGCTGGCCGAGGGACGGTGGGCGGGGAGAGAGACAGCGATTTTTCCTGAACTAGAATTGTAGCCTGTGGTGCTTCCCTAATAAAGCCCATAATCTGTGAGCTCTGTGTGGCCACTGCAGAGAATTATCGAACCCAGGAGAGAGGTGGTGGGTGCTTTGGGAGAACGGTTAGAGAAAGGGCTGGAAGGAGGAAGCATGTCTGGCCTTGTAGGAATAGGCCTTGGGTTACTGCTGGTAATCCTGTCCTCTTGTGGGATTAGAGGAGGTCAGAACGTGTTCTCCTTGCCGTTTTTGCAACCACACAGCTATGGATTTCATTTTCCAGCTTTTCTGCTGTTAGGTTAAGACCTCAAGACAAAAAAAGCTGACCAATGGGATATGAGCAGAATAAATAACACATCAATTCCACATATCAGCATCAATATTTCATCTGATGCTTCCCTGGCTCCTACTCCTCTTTCCTCAGGCTACAAGACGATCACCAGAGCTGGGAGCTGGAAGCCAACTGCTCCTTTGAAACTGCTTGCTGCCTGAAAGAAATGTAGAGCTATTTTACATTAACTCATGTATGGTTAGGGATCTTTGTTAAGGCTGGCAGTTCACCACCAACTGGAGGCGCTTCAGAACAAAGGCTTGGCATCTGCTTTGGAAAGGTCACAGTCCGGAAAACCTGATGGAGTTCAGCTCTGCTCTGCAACACGTGGGATTGCCGTTGAGTCAGGACAGACGTGACAGCAACTGGTTTGGGTTTTGTTAACAGCGTTCTATAATCTATAGCCTGCTATACCTAGAAACTAGCTTAAGGAGATGAGCACTAGGGACATTATAAAAGAAAGAAAAATAGAAGTAGAAAATGTACGGAAAAAAGGGGGTAAAAGTCAATATCCAATTTGAAACCAAACTTTATTTTGCATGTAGCTAGAAATATCCAGTAACTATGTATTTTTAAGCAGAAAAAAATCACCTTTTCTTTTCCTTTTTATAGCATTATTAGCACAAGAAAAAAATCTCTTCTTTAGAAGGCAATGTTGACTTTCTAGGAAAATGAATAATGTATTTTGTATTTGTGTAACGTCAAAGCCTAAAAGCACATTTTCAGAAGGCTAGTTATACTTTTACCCCTTTATGGTAATATTTGTAGGGTCAGAATGCTGTAGGTAATGTATAGTTTAATAAATCAAATAAGGAATTCAAAAGCCACTGGTCTTCTTGAGTTATTCACAAGACACACTGGGAGTTTTGAGACTAGAACACACATTAACAAAAAGGACACTGGCAAGCTCAAAAGCAAGTTTATATGGTATTTTTAAATGGTTTAAAAAACATGCTCAATCAGCATTTGGCTTTTTCTCATTTATGTGACAGAGGCATTTCTATCTGCTGTATACAACAAAAGGGTTAGAACTGGAATCAACTTTCTTACAATTTCAGAAATGTGCTGTTTTAGATATGTACTCCTTAATTTCATTACTGCCACCACTAAGATTCTTCAAATAAACAAAGGAGAGAGGGCATCATCCCTTAAAATTATTTTTAAATACTAGCATTTTAAATGGATAGTAGAAATCTAGTAAATGTCCAGGTACATAGTGCCTGTACTTAGTCTTATTTAAAAATAAGAATTGAACGCACAACAGAAATAAACCTATCATTTTCTTTTCCTTTGGAAAAGAGAGAGGGAGATAAAGAGGAGGTGGGGCTATGACTGCAGTACCTAAGGAATAGTCAAATAGGAGAAAGAAATCTTCCAGGTTAACTCTATAATGAAGAACCATCATGGATCTCATCCATCTAATAATATGCTGAATCAAGAAGTTAAGAGTCCCCCTCTATGTGGATCATTTCAAACCTCATACTCTCCAAAACAAAGACGAATTTTAGAAGATGATTTTAACTCCACCTGCATATAGGTATTTCCTAAACAGAAGACCAAAACACCAATGGGAATCTCTCCTTCCAACACTTTTGATATGACAGGATTTCACCAAAGTGTAAACCTAACACATAAACATGAAACCTCTTAGCCAAGTAATTAACTAAGTATTACCCTACATAATCAGATGTGTTACATATTAAACAAAACTCAGCAGTAAATATGCCTGCACAATTATGCTGTGAACGATGGCAGCAATGACGATGTTAGTGAAAAAACAGAACTATTTTTAGCCCAAGAATAGTAAAGGGAAAATACTGTGAAAAACAAGCAGAAACCAGAATTGGGTATCTTCTTACAGGAAAAGTAAATTTAAACATAGGAATACAAGAATAGTACTCCTGTTTCCCCCATGTGGAAATAATTTGAAACATTTATTTTACACATAGGACAATAATAGAACTAAGTAGTCCAACTCTACTGCAGCATCACAAAAACCATCCATTCCTTCACCAGGGTTAGATTTAACTGCACCCTACACAAGGGCTCACACTGTATAAAATGTAGTAGGATTGCTGCTGCCCTACACCAAGCCATGTCTATACAGAGCTGCTACTGCAATACCAGTGGTCCCAAGTTTTATTATCAATATAAATCATTTATTTAAAAAATAAAGCATTTAAGAAGACAAATCAAAATGCCTCAGTTAACTGTCTAGCCAACTCCAACATTATCTATTTAAATGAGTTACAGCTGTCTCTGCCTGGTAAACCTTACTTACTTCACTCAAGCTAGAGTGAGAAATATTCCATATTTAAGTATCTTCCCTATCCAACCAAGTCAAAGGAAAAATAATGATTAGTAAAGAAAAATAGAAGAATTAACACACCCTTTTCGTTTGTTTTAGATATTTTTAAGGTTTAAAAATTGTTTAAAGTTTGTAATTCCTAATAGGAAAACATTATCTAAATGAATACCCTAATGGCAAACCACTGTAAAACGTCTCAGCTCCATTTGGGGCAGCAGAAGGGTGTTCTTCAAGGCACCCCAGCGTTCTTGATGGGAAGGTCAGAGGTACACTGGTTTGTATTATTGCGACATCCATTGAGTGATCTAGTTGCTTTTCCTTCAGCAAGAGCTTTTTCTGTCAGAAGAGCATCATGCTTGACCTCCAAATTTGGCTGACAATTTACTGATGAGATTCATGACCTTTGGGTTACTCTGATATTTTGACATATTTGCCGGGTTCTGGGCCACATCCTGGAAGGCCACCATAACCTCTGGATCCTGTAAAGAAAAGTGTGGTTTTTTTTTTTCTTTCCAGTATTTAAATCCTACTGGGTCAACAACTTTTCATATTCTAAATCCCAGCTATGTAGACCTGTAATTTTAACATGTTATCTGGAACTTGGACCTGTGTTCCACTAGTAAATAACAAGTCCCTGTAGTATCTTTCCAAGTATTTCACTAAGGGTAACTTTTAGCATCATTTCAATTACTCATATTACAAATATTTACTTCAAATCCAAGCTCAATTAAGTCATTTGAACTAGATAATCCAAAAAAGCATGTAATCTTTTGATTTGAAGAAAAGGAGACTGGACATAATAACTGCAAATGATTACTAAGTACTTCCTACAAACGAATTTTTAATAGCTTAAGCTACTCACTCTAATAAAAAAAAATGTATACAACAGCTACATAACTGGCTATTTGATAATTCAGAAACAAAAACGGTAACAGAATAACTTATGTTTCCACATAGAATTATGAAAGAAGCCTCTTAACCATAGAAAGTCCCATTTTGTTCTTCCAATTCTTACCTGCATGGCTGCAAGAACCTCTGGATCACTAAGAATCTCATTGAGCCCGGGCATTCCTGCCATTCCTGGCATGCCCCCTGCCATTCCAGGCATTCCTCCAGGAAAATGACCAGGCATTCCCCCAGGAAAGCCACCTGCAAGAATGAATGACAGAACTGTACAAATACCAACTGTATTCACATGTAGCCTGATATACTATTTCCTTCCAATTAAAAATAATACACAAGCTAACATGTGTGCACAGAAAACAAGGATGCTACTCCACACAAAGTATCCTGGGCATCCTAACAAGATAAAACAAGGCACCAGTTGTAACTTCTAATTGTCTCTTAAAAATAAGGTTGTAAATCAGATTTCGCTCCCTTCTAGATACATTTTTTCCCCTATTAATTCAATTATTGAAAAGGAAACTAATTTTACCTTAAAAATATAATCAACTAACAGTCCTTTAAAATTACAAAATTTAAAATTCCAGTAAGTTATCTTGGTCTTCTTGCATCATCTTATTCTTTAATATTATTGTTATGTGCCATCGAGTCGGCCCCGACTCATAGTGACCCCTTTGGGTTGCCAAGGCAGTATCACTACGGAAGTAGACTGCCCAACCTTCCTTCCGAGGAGTGGCTGGTGGGTCTGAACCGCCAGCCTTCTGGTTAATAGTCAGATGCCTTAGGCATATACTACCAGAGCTCCCCATAATTTGTTAATTCCAGAGCTCCTTCTTTAATATTAGGTAACTGGTAATAGGATTTAGTTTGCGATTGTTTTTAAAAATCTGTATTCCTCTAGAACAGTTAATTCCTTCAAGAACTACCAAAAATGCTTATGTCAAAAAACTGTGGATTCCTGATCTCTACTCTGGACAGGAACAAAACCTCTGAAAGAGAAACAGGAAATCCAAGTTTTTAACAAGCACTCTTGATAATTCTTTACAATGAAAACAATACTCTAGGGGCAAAAAAGTGTTGCATTCTGTCAGCATGTTGTTACCTTCTTTACTACCATGATACTACTTTCTTTACTACTACATTCCCTGGAGAGACCTGGAAAGCACAATCATGCTAACTTAGGGACATCCTAAGGGGAAAGACAGATAACCTTAAGATGTTCTATAGTCGAGGGTCACTAAAAGTAAACCCATATAAAGAGGAAACAGGTGTTAACAGTCACTTCACCTGGCTCAACAATAACTGAAACATGGCCATAAATAACTGACAGTCACAGAAACCTAAGGGGGTCGGAAAACAACTTCTAGGTATTCTTCTGTCCCTGACTCCAAAGCTCTGAAAAACTAGTTTCTACCCCCTAAAAAAACTAAGGTAACAAGAATTGGACAATCTGCTTGTCAAACTTAGTTAATAAACTCTACCAAGAGTCCACATTAGGAGTCATCTTCTAAAACACAGGTATCTGGCAATAAGATTATATTTTACACAAGAAGTAAGCTATAAGCTTAATTTTTTTCCCCCCTTTGTCTTAAAACAGCAAGCCATCTCCAATATTCATTCTTCAGTTTTTCTACCAAACTAGAATTCTGATTGCTGGGCACATGACCTTTCACAATAAACGCTCCATTTTCTAGCTTCTGAAGTCCTATGGTGTTTAGCTGATCTATAATCCTTAAGAAAAAGCTAGTTACAATTAAACTGCTGGACACTCTGGTTCCCCATTAGAATCATAAACTTTTCTTTCATTTCTTTCTTGTCATTATGAACACTTCACACCGTCTTATTCAAAAGCAGTCAATAAGCATTTCCCGAGTGCCTTTGTTTCTCTCTTCTACTTGTGTCTTAGGACTCTGGTACCACCAATGATGCCCTGCCTTTCTGATCACTGACGTAAGCAGGAAAGGGAAGAGTGTGTATTATTTTCACACTGGGCTCAAAGCACGTTTTTATGCTTAATAATTCCATACAGTGTTTACCTTAATTTCTTCATAAATACCAACGAACAGAACAAAATTCCATCATTAATAAGGTCTTACAGTTTTTAAATAATGTACAATGCACAGGGCTTAAACAGACTACTCAAACTATGAGAAAAAAATATGCTGCATTTACACTGACAATGTTTTTAATGAGAACAAACTTCTACCGGTTAGCATTTTAAAGACTCTTAGTGTTCCATGGAAAAATGGAACTAAATGCAATGCAAATACTTGAATCCCCAAACAAAAAATATACCAATTATTTACAGTACTAACAGATGTAATTTTTCTCTAAACATACCTGGAAAAGAGCCATGCTGAGCGCCTGATTGTCGTCTGGCCTCTTCCTCCTTTAATATAAAAACAGAAATATGCGCCAGAGAATTAGAAGTCTGTCATCACTCCAACCCTCCCCATGCAAAACCGTAACAACAAACCGGAGAACCATCTAGTTAGAAAACTTACGAGAATGATGACTTTCAAATGGCAATAATAGACTCTAGGACACACCAAGCACCTTCCTCAAAAACAAAACAAAACAAAAACCCTCCCAATGGAATTCTCAACAACCACTGCTCTTGGTAATCATTTTAAACAATTTTCTCCTACCCTGTGGAAAAAATCCTGGCAAGTAACAGACAGCACTGATCTGTCCATGGTTATGGAAAACTGTCCATTCTTACTGCTTTTAGAATTTCAAAATGAAAGCAATTGGCTAGATTACTAACATGGGGCCTTCTGTTTCCCAGGTTCATTTTTTTCTTACTATTTCTATAGAATTCAACAACAAACATGAGTAGAGATTTACTGATTATTTCTTTCCACATTTTAAAAGAAAACAAAAGATATTTAAGTTTGACAAATGAAATGTACCTCTTATTCAATACTGTTTTTCACACCTAGTAATATAACACCATTAAGGAAATGAATAAAAAAAGTTGAACTATGTAAATTAGTATGAAGTGGAAGAACATACCGTGCTCATGGATAGAAGATTGAATTTTACCCAACTGGGATACTCAACGTAATCCCAATCCAGAGCCCATCAACATTTTTCAAGAATATGGAAACCAATCACTAACTTTATATGCAAAGGAAAGAGACCATGGATAAGCAAAGCACTACTGAAGAACAACAAAGCAGGAGGTCTCACACTGCCGGATCTCAAAACCTACTATACAGCTACAGTAGTCAAAACTGCCTGGTACCAGTATAATGAAAGACACAGAGACCAATGAAATATAATTGAGAACCCAGAAACAGATCCATCAACCTATGGTCAACTGAGCTTTGACAAAGGGCAGAAATACATTAAGTGGGGAAGAGAATGTTTAATAAAATGGTGCTGGCAAAACTGGAGATCCATTTGCAGAAAAATAAAACAAGATCTGTACCTCACACCATACACAAAAACTAACTCCAGATGGATCAAAAACTTAAATGTGAAACCTAAAACTATAGAGTTCTTCAAGGAAAAACGAGGGGCAAATTTAGGGGTCCTAATATATGACATAAATAGACTATCAAGCATAACTCAAAATGCACAAACAGCAGAAGAGAAGCCAGATGAATGGGACCTTCTAAAAATTAAATTTTTATGCGTTTCCAAAGACTTCTCCAAAAGAGTCAAAAGAGAACCTACAGATTGGGAAAAAATATTAGGCAATGACATATCTGACAAAGGACTTCTCTCTAGAAATTTATAGAAAACTCCAATAACTCAATAACAAAAAGACAAATAATCCAATTAAAAATGGGCAGAAGACATGAATAGACACTTCACCAAGGAAGACATTCAGGAGGCCAACAAACATGAAAAAATGCTCACGATCATTAGCCATTAGAGAGATGTAAATCAAAACAACGAGATACCATCTTGCTCTAGCACTAGTAGCAAAGTTCAACAAGACAGAAAATAACAAACACTGGCGAGGATGTGGAGGGATTGGGACTCTCACACACTGCTGATGGGACTGTAAAATGGTACAACCATTGTGGAAAGCAGTATGGCGATTCCTTCAAAAGGTGGAATTAGAAATACCATTTGACCCAGCCATTTCATTACTAGATAGTTATCCTAAAGAAGTGAGAGCCATGACAAGAACACACATATGCACACCCATGTTCATTGCAGCACTATTTATACAAGCTAAAACATGGAAACAACCTAGGTGGTCCATCAACTGAGGAATGGATAACCAAACTTTGGTACATACACACAGTGGAATACTATACAACCCTAAAGAACAACCTAGAATCTACAAAACACCATATAACTTGGATGAAGTTGGAGGACATTATGCCAAGTGAAAAAAGTGAATCACAGAAGGACAAATATTGTATTAGTCCATTATTGTGAAAATCAAGGAAAGGTTTATCTATGGAAGGAAATTTTCTTTGTTGACTACCAGGGGTGGGAGGGGAGAGGAGGGAACACTGTTAGATAGGTAAGAGATAAGTATTGATTTGGGTGAAGAGAAGGGCAATGTACCAAATGTGAGTGATCAACATGGTGGCATTGAGGAAGAAGATGACAGAGGTACATGGGAGGTACAGACAACAAAGATGAAGCCTTCTGCACATACAGTACTGCATTGTCTGAGAAGGCAAACATGGGTAGATGGGTGGATAGATGGGTGGACAAGCTAAATTATTAGGTATGTCTATGAAGTGCAGAGTGTACCCAAGACCATGTATAGGGTTGACAGACAATGGTCCTATAAGTATGATCTGAATTCCCAGGTGTATAGTAGAGCTGACAAGGGATAAGGTTGTAGTCACTTCTTAGTCACAGCCAGCTACCCAGAGGGACCGAGTAGTTGAACCTGGGGGCTCAGGATCGTAGTCACAGGGGACATCAAACTCAATTGGCATAACATACTACACAAAACATCGTTCTACCTCCTACTTTAGCAAGTAGCATCTGGGATTTTAAAAGCCTGCAAACAGCCATCTAGATGGAATGATGGGTCTCTCCTTGTCCAGCCCAAAGAAGAATGAAGAAAACCACAGATTCATGGAAAGAATTAGTCCTAGTGACTGGGACACCATGCGATCCTCAGCCTATACGACTATGAGACCAGAAGAACTAGATGGTACCTGGCTACCAATGTCAACCACTCAGAGGGGGATCTATGTAGGACACGCTGGATAGAGAAGGAGAACAATGTGGAACAAAACTCAAAAGCATTTGGGGGAAAAAAAAAGGGGGACCAGGTTGTCTGGTCTGATAGAGCCTGGTGGAACCACTGAGACTATGGCCCCTAATTGCCCTTCAGGTCTGGAATTGAATCCACACCTGTGGCTTCCAGCCAAGCAAAAGATAGGCATAGGAGTTGAACATTTACCTGAGGTAAATACACTCCTTGGAGAGAACAATCATGGGAGAAATAAAGGCCGTTTATGCACAGGGGACAGCTCAGGGGGCAGGGGTGCATGGAGGGACGGACACAGGGAAGAGGTGACTATCGGGAGGAAGTGGGAGGGGAGCTGTTGCATTGTGGTGAACTGTGGTCAATGTCATGAGACAAAGTCTACGTGAACTGCTGTATGGAAAGTGAATTTGCTCTGTAAATTTTCACCCAAATCACAAAAAAACAAATTAAAATCAGTATTAAGTGACAAAAAATTAGGGTGCAATGTAATGTAATTATACTACAGTTTTAGGTCCTTTAATAATGTTTGAAATAAACAGGTAAAATAGGTGGAAGTTGAAAGCAACAGTGCAGAAATCTAATATAATGCAACTAGGAAAAAACCTAAGAATGGCAGCAGAAATACCGCGGAAGATCTATCAATGATTTTTCTTTTTGTCTGAATTTTCTATGACTTTCTAACTACAAATTAAAAAAACGACAAAAATCATTTTAAATAGGAATCTACAGTAAGAATCATAAAACTTACACATCAAGGCAGGCATCCTCAAGAAAGTAACAAAAAGACCAGCAAAAACAACTGATATTGGAAGGGCATAAAAAGTATCTTGAAAAAGGTTGGTAAAACCTAAGCCCACTTCAGAATTTACAGACTGAAAATATCCCCACAAATTAGAGACGATAAGGAAAACTCCCTTTAAGTAATAATAATATTAGGAAGGTGCTCTGGTGGTGCAGTGGTTAAATGCTCAGCTGCTAACCAAAAGGTCGGTAGTTCAAACCCACCAGTCGATCTGTAGGAGAAAGATGAGGCAGTTTGCTTCCATAAAGATTTACAGCTTTGGAAACTCTATGGGGCAGTTCTGCTCTGTTTCTTAGAGCTGACATGAGTCACAATCAACTTGATGGCAACTGTTTTTTTATTGTCCTACAGAACTGCAGCCAGCAGTAAATAAAGGAGCCAGGCATCAGAATGAGAGAGTACTCTAAAAAACCCCCTCTCCTGTGTTTTTCCTTTACCCTCTGGGCTCTTTCATGTTCTTCCCGAGCTTTCTTAACCCTTTCTATTCTTTCTTTGATCTCTCGCTCTTCACGTTTTCTCTCATACTTTCTCCGATGTTCTGCGATTTTCTGGGCCTAGGGAAAAAGGTGATAGAAAAAAATAAGCCTTTCCAAAAAGTTGAATAAGGTCAACATAAATCACCAGTTTTACTGAGAATTACTTTTCTTTGTGGAAAGGTGTTTAATTCAACATACAGCTCTGAATAGTGACAGATGTACCATATAGAAAAAAGCCTTGCACCATTGTCATCCACTTGGGGATCTATGTAGGAGATCCTTGATAGAGAAGGAGAACAATATGGAACAAAACTCAAAATCATTTGGAGAAAAAAAAAAAGGTGAGGACCAGGTTTGCTGGTCTGATAGAGCCTGGTAGAACCACTAAGAGTATGGCTTCTAGCTGCCCTTGAGGTCTGGAATTTAATCCACACCTGTGGTTTCCAGCCAAACAAAATACAGGCATATGAGCTGAACATTTACCTCAAGTAGATACACTCCTTGGAGAGAACAATCATGGGAGAAAGAAGGGCTGCTTATGCACAGGGAGACAGCTCAGGGGGCAGGAGTGCATGGAGGGATGGGCACTGGGAAGAGGTAACTATGGGGAGGAAGTGGGAGAGGAGCTGTTGCATTGTGGTAAACTGTAAACTGTGGTCAATGACATGAGACAAAGTACATGTGAACTGCTGTATGGATAGTGAATTTGATCTGTAAATCTTCACCCAAATCACAATTAATAAAAAAGAAAAAAAGAAAAAGGCCTTCCATCACTCAGGCTTTAATTAGACCAATGCCAACTGCATGAGGCACGATGAAATAGGTAAGAGTCTGGGAGCTGAAGTTAAAACTGTGACAATCTCAAACAATTAACTAGCTCAAGGATAACAAATAATTTTAAAATTGAAGGATAATTCTTCCCTGGTAGTTTCTACTAGCTGCGCAGTGTCAAGGATTCAGAAGTTACAGCTGAATTTAGTAGAACAATGTTCCATCATGGAAGACTTCTATGGGAAAGCAGAGATGGGAATACACAGACCAGGTATTTGCCACAGTCTTAACTATACCTGTTTCCTTACCCATAAAGGGTGGTAGGGTAGGGGAAGCTAGTCTCCTAGAACTGCTACAGGGATTAAGAGAAAATATATGTAAAAATGCGTACCAAGCACTAGTACAAGGTCAGAACCAAATACTTCGGGACTGTTACTTATTCAGAGAATAAAGTTAAGAAATTCATATCCTACTATTACTTCAATTTGTTCATGATTATTTTATTAAGAACCTCATGTCCTAGAATCAAGTCTCACAATAGTCTTGCTAAGTTAGCCCTGTCATGAGAAAGGAAAAGGAAATCAAGTCTCTGGTGGTACAGGATTCCTACTACCCTTAAACCCTCTGGGAGGAAATTCTAGATTCACTTCCCACAAAGCTGAAGGATTTACAATTTAAATGAACTAAAATGATTTTAATTAACAATTTTAGGTCAAAATCATCTTAAAACAGAATACTCTAGCTTCTGGATTCAATATTATCATTTAGAAAAAAGGCTACTACTTCCACAGGGCCCTCATACATTAAGACAGCTGCTGAACAGCACTCTAGTATTGAAGGACCTATAATATATGAAGACAGATCAGACTCAATCCTTTTATCGTATTTTCTCTTTCTTAAACCCTGGCTGTATGCCTGATGCCCTCTTTCTCACATCTAGTTTTTCTGGTTATAATTTCACAGTCGGTTTACAAAGTAAAAGAAATGGCTTTATATAAAACAGCAGAAGACTGAAACCTTAATGAGATTTCCTGAGCCGAGCACAAAGCTTTAGTGATTACGGACTATGTAACTTCTGACTGTTTTGTTTTTTTCTGTCTGGTTTTGAGGTCTCTCTTTTGAGCCAGGGGCTAAGTAAGTCCTAAGACCCACTACTACAGTGACTTTCCCTTCCCACGTTAACATACCCTCGGCTGAACTTCCTTCAGCATTGCACTAGCATCTTCATCATAGTCCAGTTTACAAGCAAGGGCAAGGTCATGTGCTGCTTCTTCCCAATGGCCTAGAAGTCTGAAACAGATTGAAATTCATTTTAAGAGCTTTGTACTTTGTATGAATGCAATGACATGATGTTTCTCTTCCTTATCGTATAAAAGAATTATTATAGAAGAGGTTTAAATTTCAATTTTTTACTGTAAATTTTTATAACCAATTCAATTACTATGTTGGTTAATGTGCATAAACTTTTTCAAAGAGTTTTAAAAATTTCCTCTATGGTAAAAGTAAAGCTGCTGTTCTACTAAAAAAGAAAAAAGCTTTGCTTATTCAGAATACAGTAAAAACTTGTGAAAGCCCAAACCTGTGACAGGAACCTCAAAAAAGTGTCAAAAATAAAAAGGAAAACATTTAATGTTACATCTGAATTGCAATTATGAATATAAACTCATGATTCCATGAGTTTTTTTTTTTTTAAATCATGATTAAAATTCTTTTTCCTACAACTTTCAAGTGAAACGACAGTAGAACTAACATCCTAGAAGAAGCAATGAATACACCCGGTGTCTGAATTTTGGTTTCCAAACACCATCCCCAATAAAATCAGCTATGGTTTCTTAGAGAAATGACTGATCTGATTCCAAGTTGGAACAAGCAATGCTCAAGATGAGCTCGTGCCATCTTGCAGCAGAAGACAAAGACATGCTGCAGGATTCAGGAGGGCTCAAAAGGAGCTTGTCCTATACCACATTTCATCAACGTATTCTGTTCTTTTCATCTATTACCTTTGATTTGTGTCTTCATAACCACATAAGATATGAGTCCTCTAGTAGGCTGTCTCAGGGATATTCACCTTCACTTCCATCCACACTTGAGGTACAGCACCTTTTCCATTTATTTAACATGCTATTACTAGACAATTTACCCCCAAGCCCAAAAGTATGTATTTGTACAACATGAAGTCCTACCTTCCCCTTCCCTCAACAGCAGAATGATTACTAATCTGAGTTATATTTGTCTTTTAACTTTCCTCTTTGATTTTTCATGTAACCTAGCAGTGACTAATGGAGTTTCAAGCTAGCGTATTCCTTCTGTAATTCACTGGCTGTTCAATATTTAAGTTACGAAGTGAAAGTATAAAAGAAAGAGAAAATTTCTAAGAACACTTGTATCACTCTCAGAGGTAATTTTGAGAAAAACCCTTACATGGTCAAAAAACATTAAGAGTGTTTTTTGAATGGAAGACATGAAAATTATCTTATTTTCTTATTTGTTCCTTATTACGTTCTACTGATTCTTCATACTGAGAACATATTACTTTGAAATTAAATTCTCAGGCAAGTTCTTTTTAAAAAACAAAGCATAATAAAACATCAATTTTGAATTTTAAGAGTTGTGAAAATGATTACATTCTATTACTTACCTATGTGCTTTCCCTCGCCACTTGTAAGGCTGAGCTGAATCAGGATTAATTTCAATGGCTCTGTCACAGTCTCGAATGGCAGCATTTGGCTTCTGTAATTTGATGAAGACACTAAAAAGAAAGTGTGATATAAAAAAGTACTCAGTAAAAACAGTAAAACCTTTGGAGCACCACAGAACGCTTTTTGGTTTCGAGTTCTCACCTGGCTCTCTTGGCATACAGAATGGCCAAGCGAGGATTCAATTTGATGGCATCTGTGAACAAATCGATGGCTTTCTGTAGTTCACCTAAAGGAAAACAAAAGTTATAAAGAAATATTCAGAGAAATATCAATCCTCTACATTTTTTCTTTTAGCATAGTGAAAAAAAGGCTAGTTATAAATTAAAATAGGCCGTCACTGGGTTATGAAAGAGATCTGTTCCTGTGTCGTTAAGAATTTGTAGGCAAGTTAGCACAGGTGCATACAGATCTTCCAGTGGTGCAATGGTTAAATTAAAGGGGTCCGACTGCTAACCCAGTGGCTGCCCACGAGGGAGGAAGATGAAGCAATCTACTTCCATAAAAATTTACAGACTTGGAAACACTACAGGTAGCTATAAGCCAGAATGGACTCACTGGCAGTGGGTTTACTTTAGCTCAACAGGACCCCCTAGTGTCACAATAGTTAAAGTATCCAACCACTCCAGTGGAGAAAGACACAGCAGTCTGCCCTGCTAGATCACTGTAAGTTAGAATCGACACTCTGGCAGTCTTCTTAGTGGAAGAAAGGCTAAAAGCCTTTTCCATGATTTAAATAAAAGCTGCATATGCAGCAAGTGAAGATTATTCTAACAAAGAATTTATCATGAGCAGGGGTTGTTGGTTCAATTGTTTCAAAGTGAGGGCAAATTTATGTAACACAGGAGTTGTAAGTATTCGTAATCACTGTGAGCATGTATACAAAACTGGGACTAAAATTGATTAATTAAGAAAAAAGACAAAATGACAAAATCAATTTAAAGTTTAAAATTAATTAATTTTATTCCATTAATTTAATATTATTATCCCTTAAAGGAGCTCTGGTGGTACAGTGGTCAAAGTTGCTAACCAAAAGGTCAATGGTTCAAACCCACCAGCAGGTCTGAACAAGAAAGATGAAACAGTCTCCTTCCATCAAAATTTAAAGCCTTTGAAACCCTAGGGCTGTTCTACTCTGTGTTATTGAGTCGTTAAAACTCAGAATTGATTCTCTAGCAGTAATTTTTTTTAATCCCTTAGATTAAAAGGATAAAATTAAACTTCCAAAAGGAAAAATACTCTAAATTTATAGGGCTGATTATTATTTGAATTCATAAGAATGGTAGAAAAAGTTAAGAAAAATAGAATTCACTCCTCATACTGCATCCTTATAATCAGCTTCTTTGTGTAACAGTTCCTTAAGTGAAATCATTCAACAAATAAAACATAGGACAGAAAGCAGAATGGTTCTTTGCACAGTCTAAAACAATTCTCGGTCATAGAAAACTTGGGGGGACAAGACAAACAGAACTTTAAAATAAAATATATAATTCACCAAATTAGTCAATGAGTTAAAAGAACTTTTGCAGAACTCATAAAGTAATACAGAAAAATGTTCAGCCTAATTAGTTACTACTACGGATGTCTATTAAAGATTATTACATGTTGATGTCTAGTAAGCATCTCAGACCTACCATGTTCAAAACTGAACTTGTAATTCCTACCCCAATGCCAAATCTACTTGCCATCCTTATCTTCCAAACTGAGTAAGACCACACAATGCCTGGGCTGCGAGTCACAGAGCTATGATAGCTGGGGAGGGAGGAAAGGTAAAGAGGAGGGCTCTTTCATATTTCTGTATGATCTGAAAATTTTAACCATCAGCATGTATTCAGTGACTTCATTGCCAAATCTACTGACCATCCCTATATTCCCAACTGACTGACTGACCCCTCCATTTATTTAACTCAGAGATAAGCAAACTTTTTCCTGTACAGGGCCATGTAATAATGACTGTATGCTTTGCAGACCACATAGTCTGTCGTAACTATTCTACTCTGCTGGTTTAGTGTGAAAGCAGCCAGAGATAATAAACGAATGGGCATGGCTGTCTCCCATTAAATTTTTATAAAAACAGATGACTACAGGTTTGGCACGATTATCTTTGTCCCTTCTGACAACATGACCAGAGTACATGAGACGAAGTCTGGCCATTCTTTCTTCCAAGGAGCATTCTGGCTGCACTTCTTTGTTAATCTGCAGATGAGCAGTTGATGGTCTGTTCTACAGTCAGCTCCTGGCCTTGTTTTTGCTGAAGATACTGAGCTTCTCCATCACCTCTTTCCACAGATATAGTTGATCTGATTCCTATGTATTACATTTGGTGAGGTCCACATGGATAGCTGCCATTTACGTTGCTGAAAAAGTTGTTTGCGATGAGTAAGCTGTTGGTCTTGCAAAACTCTATTATGCGCTCTCCGGCGTCATTTCTATCACCAAGGCCATGTTTTCCAACTACCAGCGATTCTTCGTTTCCAACTTCTGCATTCCAATCAGCAGTAAAAATCAACACATCTTGATTATATGTTCAGTCAATTTAAAAATCTTCAATTTTCTCATCTTTGATGGTTGGTACATTAATTTTAATAATGGTAGTATTAAATGGTTTGGAGGTGGGTGGATATTATCCTATCACTGACAGCACTGTACTTCAGGATAGACCTTCAAATATTTTTTGTGACAATGAATGCCACACCATTCCTCTTCAATTTGTCACTCCGGGCATAGTAGATCATATGGTTGTCTGACGGAAATGCCCAAAACCAGTCCATTTCAGCTCACTAATGCCTAGAATATTGATTGTTATGTGTTCCATTTCATATTTGACAATTTCCAATATTCTTAATTCACACTTTGTACATTCCCTGTTCCAATTATTAATGGATGTTTGCTGCTGTTTCTTCCCACTCTGAACTGTGCCACATCAGCAAATAAACCCTCCGCTGCCACTGAGTCAGGTCTGACTCATATCGACCCCTCCTTGGGTTTCCGAGGCGATATCACTACAGAAGTAGATTGCCCAACCTTCCTTCTGGGGAGGGGCTGGTGGGTTTCAACCACCAGCCTTCTGGTTAGCAGTCAGATGCCTTAGGGACTATGCCACCAGAGCTCCCAAATCAGCAAATGGAGGTCCTGAAAGCTTTACTCCATTTACATCAAGGTCAACTCTACCCTGAGAAGGGAGCTCTTCCCCAGTCGTATTTTGAGTGCTTTCTGACATGAGGGGCTCATCTGGCCATTATGTCAGACAGTATTTCAAGGCTATTCATGAAGTTTTCCAGTAATATATCAGACAGTGTTTCACTGCTATCCATAAGGTTTTCACTGGCCAATTCTTTGAGAAGTGGATGGCCCTCTTCCTTCTTCCGAGTCTTCGTCTGGGAGCTCCACTGAACCCTGTCCACCATGGGTGACCCTGCTGGGATCAGAAACACCAGTGGCACAGTCTCCAGCCTCACAGCAGCACACAAGCCACCACAGCATGACAAACTGAGAGACGAGTAGTGGAAGCCATAAAAACTTAACCTAAATTGTTTGAACCTAAGTTCTTCATAAAGCAGACTGCTAGGTATTTCTTTTGGCCTTGAAATGTTATTAAAAAATCAAGACATTAAATACACCTTAAACACAAAGTTTGGGAACCTTTACCCTACTCTAAGCTACCATGATCATCAGCCACCTGGACTGCAGGGTAAGACTCGACTTCTTGCTTTTCCCTTGTGGGGCCATTAAAGGCACCTCTTTTATCTATTGTGGGACGCCCGATTGAGGACCTCAGCTTCTGAACTCCAGGCCATACTCCCTAATGCTACTCTCAGCTAATTACAAGGACAGCAAGGCAGGCCCATTTAGGTGAGACATGGGACTCCTCTATGGGGTAACTATGGCCAACGATTTCCTAGAAAGGCACCATAATCAAAGACTTTTCCTCCATTTATCCCAGGCAGAGGGTCAGACCTACAAGACTATCTGACTGCTATTCCAGATGCCTCTGGGTTCCTTCCTTCCACCCATTTTTCACCTCACAGGAGTTTTCCTAATAAATTTTTGGCACATCTCATCATGTATTGGCTTCCACTTCTCCACTAAACTAACACAAACACACTCTTACTTGCCTCTACAATCTGATGTACATGAAGTAGCAAGAGTAATCCTTTCCAAAAGTACATCTCATCTTACTGGGAAATTCAGTAAAAAACCCCTCAATGCCACATCTTAAAAGCTGAACTCATAATTTTCTCCCAAGTCTGTCTTGACTTCTTAAAAATGGAAGAGAAAGAATCATGTTATACAGGGATGAGAAGTTGGAAATTCACAGCATTCAAAGATGGAGAGGAAGAAGAAGACTCAAGTTTTTGATATGTGTTCTCTCTGCATTTACAGTACTTCCCAACTTCTTCCCTAAAACCGGGCCCCACTATGCCTAAACCCAGGAGTGGAATGTTTATATTTACCATTTAAAATTCTGTCCCCCAGGTAAACAAATCTTCCGTAATTTCCTTTAAGCACTGCTGAGACAGACTTATATTTTAAAAAGCAAACTGTATTTAAAAATTAGTAGAGAACAAAACAGGAAAATTTTAGTGTATGGAATTTTAAGAATGGATGTTATAAGAATTCCAGCAAAAATTAAAGTTTATAAGAAATAACAGATAAAATTTAGTACTTACTATGTACAGTTCTAAGCTCCTAAACGAATATATTGATTCATTTAATCCTTGCAACATTCACATGAGATGTGGTTGTCTGTCGTCTTTTTTTTTTTTTTGGGTTAACACTCTTCCCACTACCTGTCCTTTCCTATGCGTTCCTGCCCTCTAGGCTTTCTCCCTGTGCACATTCTGTCCTTCTGATCTCCCATGGTTGATTTTGCTAAGGAGTTCACCTATCTGGTTTAAGTGTTTATCTCTTAGGTCTATTATTCGGCTGAAAGCTAAGCCATGAGAGAAAATTCAATTCTGAGCCTACAGAATGACTAGGGGCCATAGTTACATGGTTTCACCAGTGTATCAGACCAGTTTATTATGAGTTATTATGAGTTTTATTCCACACTTTTCTCCCACTCTATCCACAATCTCCAAATTTTATCCTTTTCCCAGCGTTTGCCAGTAGTAGCAAGGTACCATCTAGTTCTTCTGGTCTAAAGGTTAAGTAGGCTGAGGTTACTATGACTGACTAGTCTCTTGGACTGTTTCGATCCATCTTTGGTTTTCTTCATTCTTCTTTGCTCCAGAGAAGGAAATATCAATAGCTACATTTAGATGGCAGTTCACGTAGTTTTAAGACCCCAGTTACTACTCACCAAAGTAGGATACAGAACAATGTTTCTGTGTACTATGTTATGCCAATTAAATTTGATGTTCCCTGTGACCGTGGTGGTTCTGAGTCCTCAAGGCCAAGTGACTTACTTCCTTCAGGGTGTTTGGTTATGGCTAAGAAGTTATCATAACTCTGCCCATTCACTCTAATATATACATGAACATTTTTATAGCACATACAAATACATACATACAAATATCATCTGCCGAACCTACATATAAGCATGGGTATGTTCCTATTTGCCTGACCATATCCATCATCTTCCCTGTCTACCTACGTACCCATCTGTAGATTAACACTATTACTGATAATGCAGTATTTTATGTGTATATAATAATTACCTTTCCTGTCTACACCTCTTGTGCACCTTTCCATGACTTCCTTTTTCTCACTGCCATCGAGTTGGATCTGACTCATAGCTACCCCTCCTTGGGTTTCTGAGGCGGTATCACTACAGACTTGGATTGCCCAATCTTCCTTCTGAAGAGTGGCTGGTGGGTTTGAACTGCCAGCCCTCTGATTAGCAGTCAGATCCCTTAGCTACTGTCTTTCCCTTCACCCTAATCAATATAGGTCTCTTACCTAGCTGGCCATTTCCCTTCCTCTCCCTGTTCTTAATAACCAAAAAACAAAGTTTCCTTCCGTGTGTAAACCTTTTCTTGACTTTTTATAATAGTAGTTGTCCTGTGATAGACTTATTTCAATCAGCATAACGTCTTCCACAATCATCCATATTATGAGGTGTTTCACAGATTCATTATTCTTTAATGTTGTATAGTATTTCACCGTGTGTTCACAACACAGCTTGGTTATCCATTCATCTACCGATGGGCATTTAGCTTATTTCCATCTCTTTGCTATCGCGAACAGTGCTGCAATGAACATGGATTAGGCATGTATCTACTCATGTTCTAACTCCCATTTCTTGAGGAAATACACCTAGTAGTGGGATTGCTGGAACAAATGAGATCTGTTTCCTACTTTTAAAGGAAGTATCATACCATTTTCTACAGTGGTTGTACCATTTTACAGTCCCTACCAGTAGTTCATGGAAGTTCCAATCCCTCTACACTCTTGCCAGCATCTGTTATTTTCTGTCTTGTTGAATTTCGCTGTTATTAATGAGGTGAGATGATTATCTTGTTCTGATTTGCATCTCTAACGGCTAATGGGAGCTCTGGTAGCGTAGTGCCTAAAGCACGTGATTGCTAACCAGAAGGCTGGCGGTTCAAACCTACCAGCCATTCTTCGTAAGGAAGATGGGGCAATCTACTTCCATAGTGATATTGCCTCGGAAACCCAAGGAGAAGTTGCTATGAGTCGGGTCCGACTCGACGGCACATAACAACAACAACTACTAATAATCATAAACGTTTTCTCCATGTGATTTTTTTTTGCCAGCTGAATGTCTTCTTTGGTGAAGTGATTGCTCACGTCATATGCCCATTTTTAAGGTGAACTGCTTGTCTTTATGATGCAGAGGTGTTGAAGTTTTCTACAAATTTTATAGATAAATCTCTTGTTGGATATGTTGTTGCCAAATTTTTTTCCCTATATCTGTAGGTTCTCTTTCTACTCTTTTGGGGAAGGCTTTTGATGTAATATGAGAACTTAATTTTTACAAAGTCAGTCATCTAGTTTATATTCTCTGCTGTTTGTACATTTTTGGTTATGTTTGATAGTCTACTTATGTCATAAATTAGGGCCCGTAAGTTTGCTCTGGGGAGCTCTGGTGGCACTATGGTTAAGACACTGGGCTACTAACCAAAAGATTGGTTGTTTGAACCTAACAGCCACTCTGTGGGAAAAAGATGTGGCAATGTGCTTCTGTAAAGATGTAAAGCCTTGGAAACCCTGTTGGGGGGGGGTGGTCGCTATGAGTCAAAATTGACTTGATGTGGCAGGCAGTTTGGTTTTGGAAGTTTGCCCTAATTTAAGTTTGAGATGTTGCTGTGTGTTGGCAAGTCAATTTCTGACTGAGTAGACTGCCCCATACGGTTTTCTTGGCTGCAATCTTCACACGAGTAGACTGTCAGCTTTCTCCTGTGGAGCTGCTGCGTGGGTTCAAACCACCAACCTTTTGGTTAGCAGCCAAGCGCCAGGGCCTCTTCCATATGAGATAGATGCTATTATTATCCCACTTTACAGATAAGGAAATCAAGGAACAAAGCAGATAAGAAACCTGTTTAAGTCCACGTACCTGGTATGTGGCAGAGCTAAGAGTGTATCCACATAGTATGGCTTCACAGTCCCTTTACCACTACACTATATTGCCTTTTATGTGAACTTCAAATCCTTTTATCCCAAAATAATTGTGTGGTAGCTCGTGATAGGCAACCCTGATTTGTTCAGGTTCCTTTGCTCCATTCTCCCAATACACAGCCTACTTGTCTTTTTTGCTACCTTCTCTCTTTCCCTTATTCCTCCACTCCAGAATACTTCAACAAAACTGTTAAAACAAACCGACATACAAATGAAAGACCTCAACTCTTTGCTTCTTTCATAATACCTGTATTAAATGCTCTGGTTTTAGACCTCTTTTCTGTGTAGGGATTACCTTTTTCTACATCTGATCCTTTTTAGAAAGCCTTTACATGAACCCTAACCTTGGCCTAGAAACTTCCTATTTTTAACAGTGGCTCTGGTACCTGTTCATGAGGATTAGAAGGGAAGCTATTTTGAATTACAGCACAGTTAAGATTCCTAACTCTACCTCCCATAGCCAAAACCAGCGTCAAATGTTTAGTACTAAGAGTGTCTTGCCATAAATATGTATTAGAAAATTTTCCAAAATAGCAAAGTAGTTTCTGTGAGTAGGAAGTAAATTTAAACCAGTATATCTTTAGAGTAGAAACACTAGCTGTGCAAAGGTCCCGGTTGGCTCTGGTTAGGAAAAATGCTTGTACCTCCTTCCCTCCTAAGAGCTCTGCAGTCCAAAGCTTTGAGGAACTTCTTAACAGCTGAGCTTTACAGCTGCAACTCTTTCTATGAAATATTTGCAAATAATCTTCCATTAGTTTTATCCTGAAGATCACCTTGCAATTCATTTTTGTTCAGTGTTACTAAATTTATGTTTAATCCCAACTAAGGTAGTTAGTGTTAGTATTTTTAGAATAGTCTTGATCAATTTGAAAACAAAAGTGTATGTTTTGATGTATAGTCATGTGCTACTTAACTTCTGTAATATATTCTGTGAAACAGGATATCATGTGATTTGCAGTCTAGTCCTGCTTTTTCTTTAAGCATCTTTAACAAGCTTTCTGCTTGGTCCTCAATCCACGTCATTAGCAATTTCTCTGTACCTGATACAGGTCCCGCTCACATCTTCATCAGATTTACAGCTTTCAGTGGAGCTGATCTCTCAACACAGTTATCGGATTACCCAATGTGGCAGTTAAGGTTGTGTGTCAACTTGGCTGGGTCTGGTTAAGTTGCTGGGCAGCTGGTGGTAGTTATTCCCCATGATGAGACTGGCAATCAACTCCATGGTGGGATCTAACACAAGCAGCTGAGTAGCTGCTTTGGGTATGTGGTCTGCTTCCTTTATATAAGTAGCAGCTTTGGGAATGGTCTCTAGCCTGTGGCACGCTTGGACTCTGCATGTAGTCATGTCAATGCTCAGCAGCCTGCTATGCTCTGCCGACTTTGGGACCAACAACCTGCTATGTGGTTTGGTAACATTGGGAGTGTGCCTTTTCACTTGTCAACCTTGGGGCTTCTCAGCCTCAGCAGCCAACAGCTGTCTGAGTGAAGAAAACGCCTCTAGCTCCAGTGGGCCGGAAGCAGGAGGTAGAGCTAGCTAGACCCCAAGGTTGAGGGGCTTTCACCCAGCCCCTAGAGCCTGGCACTTTGAATGTGGACTTAAAGCCTCCAAATTGTAGGAATAAACTCCTGTTTGTTAAGACCATCCCATTTGTGGTATGTTTCCTGTAAGAGTGGCATTAGGTAACCAGAACACCCAATAACCAAGGTTAGCATGGGCTTACTTGTGCTTACTTACTAATCTGTAGTAAACCATTTCACATTTTTTTCACATCAGATTCTGTTTCTAGGTATGGCTAGCATCTAGCACTTTCCTCTTTTCAAATTTACAAACCCTAACAGGGACAGAGTACCTAGAAGCAAGGTAAGCAGGGGCTTAATCCACATGAAACTGGTCACTACAGACTAAATAAGCTGTGCTTACTTTGCTTATTGGGTAGTTCACCCCTGCTTTAACAACTTGGAGAATTTTCTTTGTTTTTGAGGATTGTCATGATTGTCAAATGCAACATGCCAAGATCATGAGCAATACTATTCACTAATTTTCCACCTTCGGGTTGTTTAATAATCTTTTGTTTCACTTCCAAATTGATGCTTCTGCTTTGCCTCCTGCTACTGCCATCATGAGCAATGGCTCTGCTGCACGTGGGAACCATAAGACACTTCATGGTAGTATTTTGAAAAAAATAAAAAATAAATTCAATAGAGATAACTCTACAACACTCAAGATGCATGATACATCTCTCATGATACATACATGAGATTGGATGCTGCCACCTGTAAGTTGAAGCATATACTTTTATACAGCATACTTTTCAGGTAATAGTACAATACATACACAACACAGTAACACAACCAGTAACACAGATGTTTATTAAAACCATCAAGACATATGATTGTAGGTTCTATATGTACTGTACCATTGCACACCTGGCATCACAATCACTTTGTATACAAGACATAAGATTCACGTGTTGCGTGAGAGAAGCTATCGCATTTGCTATGTCCTGTTCTTGGACTGGGATTTCTGAACTCCATTATAAACCTTATGGGATAATGGATGTGTATGAGGTCAGCCATCACCAAATGGACATTATATGGCACATGACTATACGTATGTACGGATAAAGGCATACAGAAAGAAGAGAAGCAACAGGAAAAAGGAGGAAGCAGCAGAGAGAAGAGGCAAGTAACCTCTTAAAATAGCTTAACACTAGTCAAGGGCTGTAACACTGAAGACAGCAAAAGGCTTGGAAAAAGCCCAGCAGCACAACCAGCAGGAATAGGCTTGAAAGGGGCCCAGGGGCAGAGTCAGCAGCAATAGGCCTGAAAGAGGCCCAGGGTCAGAGCTGACAATGACAGATGGCAGGGCCAAAAGGAGTCTGTTCTGAGGGGCCAGGGAGAGCCTGTCTCTAGGGAGCCCGAGGGAGACTTGCATGACTGGAGAGCTGCGAGAGCTTTACTGCACTGGAGGGAGACTTTGCCTGTGTGCTTGCTGATTCCGAGTTGTAGCCTATTCCTTAATAAACCACTCAACTCTTAAGTATGGTCTGCGAGTTGTGTATGGCCACTTTAACTGATGTAGATAGAGAATGCCAATGGAGGGGAAGCTGGTGTCAGAATTGGTAAAAGGTCAGAGAGTAGAAACATGTCTGACGTCCACCTCATAGAATCAGCCTTGGGCTGATCTTGGTCAGTAGCCCTTCTGAAGTTAGACAGGTTCTGTATGACTACAACTAGAATTTTACTGAAGGGGTTTGAATGTATTATTGATTAGTGATAGTACTCAAATTTATAAGTATTTGTTTGTATGAACTACAACTAACTAAACGCTATACTAAGGAGCCCTGGTTGCACAATGGTTAGGTGCTCAGTGGCTAACTGACAAGTAGGTGATGTGAACCACCAGGCACCCTGGGGAAAGTCCTGGAGATCTATTCCTGTAAATACTGTTGAAGAAACCCTATGGGGCAGTTCTATGGTCACACTAGGTTGCTCTGAGTCACAAATGACTCAACAGCACACAACAGCAGCAACAACCAACGTTATACTTAGTAGTATCAGTCCTCTCATCCTGATAGGATTTTTTAAAGAGATCTAGCTTGCAGGGACTAGAACAAGAGTGTTAAATAGATGAACAAAGGTGTTACTATGCAAAAACTCAAGGGTCACTGTCCTAATGCTACTTTTTTTAAAAGTCTTTCAACTTTTTAAAGCCTTCTCTTAAGAGTAGAAATCATGATATAGTCAGGAAATCAGAGACTCTGCATGAGACAGATCAGAATCTGTCCATGATGTGTGACAAGGTAAGCATTATCTGCATCTCAGCCTCTTTATCAATGAGGAAAGGGTGGATGGAGAATATGATAATTATCAATAAATGTAAGTTCTCTTTCACTTTTCTGCCATTTAATTGTTACTACAGTAGAGATCCAGACTACCAAAAAAATGTAGAAAGAGAAAAACTTGCTCACCTTCATTCAGGGCATCAATGGCAGCCACTTTCTTATCATTTGCCTGATCCATCATCTCTTCCGTTATCTAGGGGGAAATTGAAGGTCAACTTAGAAGAGAAAGGAAAGAGAAGGAAGCACACTGAGTTTCTTGAGGATGGGGTCATCACAATCTCTGTTTTTATTCATTCTTCTCTACTCTCCTGAGACCAAAGAGAATAATTACAGTAACTGATTAATAAGAAATTATACATAATGAGGTTTAGCCTTTTATACTGAACAAATCTCACTCCCTATACTCTACTCTAGACATAACCTTTGCCTTCCCCTCCATCCCAATCAAAGAAGGTTATTCTGCCCTAGTCTTAAAATCTCCTGCCCAGCTACCCACACATACATAGTAAAAACCAATCTCCTCACTAAGAAGTTGAGCTAGTTCTTTTTAGACTTGCATCCTCAGAAGAGAAACGTCTTGTTTCTTTGTTCCTGCAAACATCTACGAGCACCTATACAAGATGTTGATAGTACAAAGATCAGTAAGAACAAAGCCTTAGAACAAATATCGTACCTAAAATGCAAAGTCAAGCAGCAGTTTCTTTAACATTACCAAAATAAACCAAACCACCACTGAGTCAATTCGGACTCATAGTGATGCCTGAAAAAAGTTGATAAAATTAGAAGAAAAAAAAAAGATGATGATGATACACTTTACCAAATAGTAAGACATCCTACAAAGCCAAAGCAATTAAAAAGAGGAGAATTCTATTATGATAAAATGGTGCATCTGATACCTTGAACGGGACTTAAAAGAAAACCTTTAAAAATCCATCTTTGACTTAGCAAGAAAACAGAAACATTAAAGACTTAAATAAAGGCTGAAATTCAAGGAGGCAGCTTTTATGCTTGTAAGTGTCAAACCCTAGTAATGTCGTTATTCTGTTTTTGAGGGTTGTAGAAGTCACAGGAGACACAGATTCAGTTGGTAAATGCTCTACTCAGACACCTTCCAATTTTATGCTAACTCCAAACACCTACACCTGTGTAAGCATAATGGTAAACCAAAAATAAACCTGTCCCACATAAAGGGACAGTCAAGTAGAGAGGAGAAAAAAAAGTCCTCTGAAAATTCATAACCACACCAGCTTCTCATGTGGAATTCACATTTCCAGTATAATTTTTAAAAAATAGCATGCAGAGAATTTAAAGTGGTCACGAGTTGGTAGTGCCAACTCAAAAGTCCTGATGGAAGTAAATATATACCTCTTTGGAGAAAAACATAACCAGGCTTCAAAAATTTTTCCACAAATAAAGCGCCAAAAAAAACTCATGGTCAAAATTTCTCCCTATCTTTCTGTCTCTCTCTCATACACTGCAACCCACAAATTAACAAAATTCCTCAATGAGCAAGATTAATGAAAAATAAGAATAAGACCAGCAAGTATTCAAAAAAGAATTTATTATGTTTGAAATAAAATCTAGTTCTGAAAATGAGTGAGTAGAAGACTTACAAATAAACAAGTAGTTTGAAAAGAAATAAACCACTTTCCAAAATGAAAATCAAAAATTCAAATTTCAACAGAATAGCAGACTAGACATAGAAAGCATTCATAATTCCACACAGAGATCAAGACGTGGACTTTTATAGTAAGTCAACCATATCTAACCAGAGCTCCAGAATGAGAAAGAAAGGGGAAGGTGCAGCATGTTAAAGATGTAACAGCTGAAAATATTCCAGAGCTATAGGAAGTTAACAATCCTCAAATTTAAGATACTTGATGACTTCCAAGTAGGGAAAATAAAAATTATTGTAAACGTAGACACATCAAAGTAAAAGAGCACCATCAACAAACAGAATATATATTTTTTAAAGATCTTTTTTTAAAAATAATGACAAAAACTACTTTGTTTTTAACAAAAACATACTAGACTATTATGGAGAAACCTTAAGTTATTGAAAGGACCTAAAAATTAGATAGAGAGCACATTCATTGATAGTTAATCTCCATAGTGAGGAGATTTATCTTCCCTAAACTGGTTTAGATTCAGTGCAATTACAATGGGGGAAAAATAAAATGCCCCCTCCCAGAAGGGTGGAATTTGATAATAAAATTTCAAAATTTCTATGGAAGAACAAAGTACCAGAACAGTTGCTTGAACAATTTCTCTTACAAAGACCAGCACAAGGCCAGTCCCCATGAGGCAGAGGTTAACAATATCCCAAATGTCCAAACTACCATGGCACTCCATCATTTCAGACATTAACTCCTCCTCCTCCCAGTAATTTCCCCCGTCTTAGGGTTCTATATTTTGCTGTAACGCCTCACAAAACTCACAGACACCCAAAGGATCGTCTCATGTAGTGGTGGTGGAGGCTGGCAAGTCCCAGGTCTGTGACTGGGTTTGGAAGATCTTTCCAATTCCTGGGGTTTGATGAACCTTGATCAGCAGGTCAGATGATGACTGCCATCCCAAATCCAGGGGTGAGATGAGTATGAGCCAAAATAGAACCGGAGCAAGAGGAGGGTAAACCTTCCCAGGAGATTCCTAGGTATACCCCTCAAGGAATCTAAGGGTGGTGATTTAGTTATACCCTCCAGAAAGGCAGGACTCAAGATACATCCTACCTGTATTGCTCCAACAGAAATAACCCAAGTGGATGGCTTTAACAATCAGCAGCTACTCAGTTGCTCAAGGCAAATCCCACCAGAGCCGACTGCCAGTCATTATGAGGCACAACTACTACCAGCTAGCTGCCCAGCCAAGTTGACACTGACCTTAACTACCACACCACCCCAAACAGGAATGGATAATAGGATTTACAATACAACACAGAATGGAGGACAATGGCTAGAAGGCCTACATCAAGCAATTCACCCCAACAGCCAAAATATACTCCTGAAGTGTTTGGGGTGGTCTTTCATCTACCAGCTAGCAAGTCTTAGCATAAAGCTATGTAAGACAACATTAGTGCAGGCAAAAAGATCAGACAAATAGAAAAAAAAGCTTCAAAACAGACCCACATATATATATATGGATGTGGTATATTTGGCATTGTAGATTGGTAGGGAAAGGAATGCTCAAATACTGGTGGTTCTGGCAGACAGATTAAAGGTAAAACTGTAAAATTTTCAGAAGCACTACAATAACAGTTATGCCTTTGAATTATGGTGTTGGCAAACAATACTGAAAACACCAGGGACTGCCAGAAGAATGAACAAATCTGTCCTGGAGGAAGCACCGCCAGAATGCTCCTTATATGTGAGAATGGCCAGACTTCACCTCACCTACTTGGTCATGTTATCAGAAGGAACCATTCCCTGGAGAAGGATATCATGCTTGGTAAAGTAGAGGGTAAGCTAGTAAGGGGGAGACCCTCAACGAGATGGTTCCAACGACAGGCTTAAGCACAGCAAATATTATTGTGAGGATGGTGCAGTACCAGGCAATGTTTTGTTCTGTCATATATATGGTTGCTATGAGTCAGAGCTGACTCGATGGCACCTAACGCAACAACAGTTGGCAACGTCAATATACCATTTTCACTGCAATCAAGAATAGCACAATATGCATTTTACTCCAGTGCACATGGTTTGTTCTCCACGATAGACACTATTTTAGGTCACAAAACAAGTATTGTTAAATTTTAAAAGACTAAAATCAACTAAAGTATTTTCTCTGACCCCAAGAGAGTAAAGCTAGGACTCAGTATCAGAAAAAAACCTAGAAAATACACAAACATGGAATTTACTATTATGCTACTGATGGGTCAAGGAAGAAATCACAAATTTCTTAGAGACAAATGAAAGCACAACATATCAAAACTTATAGGATGTAGTGAAGACACTAGTTAAAGGAAAACTATAATATAGCAAAATACATATATAAAAAAAGATCTCAAATTAACAGCTTAACACACACAATATTTCTACATGTGTATCACTATGCTCTGTAAAAATTCCCAGGTATACAGCAGAGCTGATAAAAGGACAAGATTATAGTCACTTCTTGGCCATAGGAGCGGGTAGTTGGACCTGCGGGCTCAAGACCAGAGTTGCAGGGAACATCAAGCTCAACTGGCATAACATACTACACAAAACACTGTTCCACCTCCTACTCTGGCGAGTAGCGACTAGGATCTTGTTGTTGTTGTTGTTATGTGCCGTCTAGTCAAACCCGACTCATAGCGACCCCTCCTTGGGTTTCTGAGGCAGTATCACTACGGAAGTAGGATTGCCCAACCTTCCTTCCGAGGAGCAGCTGGTGGGTTTGAACCGCCAGCCGTCTGGTTAGCAGCAAGTGTCTTAGCCACTATGCTACCAGAGCTCCCGACTGGGATCTTAGAAGCTTGCAAACAGCCATCTAGATGCAATTATGGGTCTTTCTTCCTCCAGAGCAAAGAAGAATGAAGAAAACTAAAGACACATGGAAACAATTAGTCCAAGCAACTGGTACACCATGCGATCCTCAGCCTACAGGACTATGAGACCAGAAGAACTAGATACTGCCCGGCTACCACTGTCAACCACTCGGAGGAGGATCTATGTAGGAGATCCTGGATAGAGCAGGAGAATAACAAAACTCAAAATCATTTGAGGGGGAAAATAAAAGGAGGAGACCAGGTTTGCTGGTCTGATAGAGCCTGGAACCACTGAGACTATGGCCCCTAGCTGCCCTTCAGGTCTAGAACTAAACCCACTCCTGTGTCTTCCACCCAAACAAAAAACAGTCATATGAGGTGAACATATACACTATGTAGATACAGTCCTTGGACAGAACAATCATGGGAGAATAGAAGGGCTATGTATGCATAGGGAGACAGCTTAGCGGGCAGGAGTGCATGGAGGGAAAGACACATGGAAGAGGAAAACAATGGCAAGGAAGTGGGAGGGAAGCTGTTGCACAGTGGTAAATTGTAGTCAGTGTCATGAGACAAAGTGTATGTGAACTGCTGTATGGAAAGTGAATTTTCTCTGTAAACTTTCACCCAAATCACAATTTAAAAAGAAAAAGAAAAAGAAAAGCAGATGCAATGCTTAGAAACTCTGCATTTAAGGTTCAGGGGGAAAAATAAATAAATAACAGCATAACTCATTAACTCTAAGAATTAGCAAGAAAAGAGCAACCACGACTGAAACCTACCAGAATAAAGGAAATAACAAAGATCAGAGGAAAACTAAATTCTCAAATATAACCAAAAATGAAGAGGAAACATTACAACTGATCCGACAGAAATAAAGAAAATTATGAGAGTATTATCATAATTGTATGGCAACAGACTGAATAATCTAAAGGAAATGGACAAATTCTTTGAAGCACACAACCTACCCAAACTGACTCAACAGGAAATAACAGACTCAACAGACCCATTACAAGTGAAAGGATCCAATGAGTGATCAATTCTCTCCCAAGGAAAAAAAAGTTCTACACTAGATGGCTTCATTGGGGAATTCTACCACACATTTAGAGAAGTGACACCAATGTTTAAATTCTTCCAGAAGCGGAGGAAGGAATACTTCCTTCCTCATTCTATGCAGTAAACATAACCTTGACACCCAAAACAGATAAAGCTATCACAAGAAAACTGCAGGCCAGTACTTATTACGAATATAGATGCAAAAATTCTCACAAAATACTACTGAACAGAATCCAAGAGCATATTAAAACTCATACACCATGACCAAATGGGATTTATTCCAGGAATACACGGATAGTTCAACATTAGAAAATCAAAGTGCTAACACCACATCACTAGAACAAGGGAAAAGAACCATCTCAATAGATGCAGAAAAAGCAATTGATAAAATCCAACACCCTTTCTTGATGAAAACCCTAAAGACGACTGATGAGATCTTCAATATGACTGGTAATCCTCAATATGATTCAGGACATATAAATGATGAAAACCCAATAGTGAGCATTATACTTAATAGAGGGAAGACCTTGTAATCAGGAACAAGTCAAGGGTGCTGTGCTTGCTCTCGCTACTTCTATTCAATACTGTATTAGAAATTCTAGCCACAGCAATAAAACAAGAAAAAGAAATGAGGTATTCACATTAGAAAAGAACGAAATTGTATTTGCAGATGATATGATCCTATATACAGAAAATCCCAGAGTCCACAAAAACACTTCTAAAGCTAAATTAGGAATGTAGCAAAATTTCAGGTGACAAAGTCAGCAATACAAAAATCAGTTGGGTTTCTACACACCAGCAATGAGAATTCTGAAAAGAAAATTAGGGAAATAATTCCATTTTAGAATAATAATAATAATTGATTTTTTAAAAAAGTCACCTCACTGCTATCAAGTCAAAGAGCTCCAGTAGCATAGTGCCTAAGGCACTTGACTGCTAACCAGAAGGCTGGCGGTTCAAACCCACCAGCCACTCCTCAGAAGGAAGGTTGGGCAATCCTACTTCTGTAGTGATACTGCCTTGGAAACCCAAGGAGGGGTCGCTATGAGTCCGGGCCGACTCGACGGCACATAACAAAAACAACAACAAACTGTCAAGTCAATTCTAACTCATAGTAATCCCTCCTTGGGTTTCCAAGGCGATATCTCTACGGAAGTAGATTGCTCCTCATCTTCCTTCTGAGGAGTGGCTGGTGGGTTTGAATTGCCAGCCTTCTGCTTAGCAGTCAAATGCCTTAGGCATCATGCCACCAGAGCTCCCATTTTTCACAATAGCATCTAAGAAAATAAAATATGTAGGAATAAATCTCATCATGGATGTGAAGGGCTTATCCAAGGAAAACTATGAAAGACCGCTAAAACATATTAAAGATGTAAATAAATGGAAAGATGTTCCATGTTCATGAATTAGAAAACTTAACATTGTTAAGATGTCAATACTAACCAAATCAATCTATAGACTGAATGCAATCCTCAGCAAAATTTCAATAGCCTTCTTTATAGAAATAGAAAAACAACATTGAAAGAGAAGAATAAAGTAGTCTGACTCACACATCCTAGTTTTAAAACATACTACACAACTAAAGCAGCCTGGTACTGGTGTAATAATAGACATAGAGACCAATGGAACAGAATTTAGAGTTCGGAAATAAACCAAAACCTCTATGGTCAACTTATTTTTGACAAGAGTGCTAAGTCCATCTGGTGGGGAAAGGAGAGTCTCTCCAAAAAATAGTACTGGGAAAATTAGATTTTCGCATGGAGAAAAAGGAAACAGGATCCTTGCCTCATACCACACAGAAAACTAAATTCAAAATGGATTAAGGACCTAAATGTGCAAACTAAAACCAGCAAAATCTAAACAATGAATAAGGAAGACCAAAGAAATGATGCCTTTGAAGAATGGAATTGGCAAAAAATATTGAATATACCACAGACTGCCAGATGAATGAACTAATCTGTCCTGGAAGAAGGACAGCCAGAATGCTCTTTAGAGGTAAGGATGGCAAGATTTTCTCTCACATACTTTGGATCAGTTATCAGGAGGGATCTGTTCCTGCAGAAGGACATCATACTTGGTAAAGTAGAGGGTCAGCAAAAATGAGGATGACCCTCAAAAAGATGGACATAGTGGCTACGACAATGGGCTCAAACACAGTAAGACTGTTAAAGACAGTGCAGGATTGGACAATGTTTCTTTGTTATACACAGGGTTACTACGAGTCGGAACCAACTCGATGGCACCTAAAAACAAAAACGTAGAGACCAAAGTGTATTAATGGTTTCTAGGGGTGGATGGAAGGAGAAAAGGGAGGGAATGGTTTCTAGGGGTGGATGGAAGGAGTAAAGGGAGGGTGACAGTGACGGAAAAATCATATTGATTAAGAGTAGGGATGCATAGCTGATTAATGGAATTGTTGGCAAAGTTGTACATCTATAAAAAGTTGAATTGGCACAAGCTGTGGAATAGATATATTTACAACCACCACCAAAAAAAAAAAAAAAGCACTGTTGAGGCTGCTTATGTACAATGAAACACCCCAGAGGATTCAGTTCCTTGGTTTAGGGGTTTTAGGGTCATGGTTTCACAGGACACCCCAGAGTTAATTGTCCTAATAACATGTTTAGTGTTTCTGATCCACCGTCTAGTTCACTGCATAGTGCTGGGGGTTCAAAGCTTGCCAAGTGCCATCCAAGGCATAACAATTCACCTGGAGCAAGAGAGGAAGGTGAGCCAGTAATAGAGAAGAATACAGAATGTGTGGCTAATTGCCCCCACAACAAAGGCCTCCTTTGCCATATGTGGTAGTTAAGGTTATATGTCAACTTGGCTGGGCCTGGTTTTGGGTGGCCAGGTGGCCAGGCAGCTCATCCCCATGATGAGACTGGCAGTTAACTCCATGGTATAATCTGCCACAAGCAACTGAGTAGGTACTTTAGGGATGTGGTCTGTTTCCCATATATGAGGAGGAGATTTGGGAACGGTCTCTAGTTTTTTTTGGCATGCCTGAACCCTGCATGTAGCTTAGTCTTCATTCAGCAGGCCGTCATGCTCTACCAACCTTGGGACTTTCAATGGACTTGAATCAATGGCCTGCTGTGTGGTTTGGTAACACTGGGATTGCGCATTTAACTTGTTGACCTTAAGTTTGTCAGCCTCAGCAGCCAACAGCTGCCTCAGTGAAGAGATGCCTCCAGCTTCAGTGGGCTGGGAGCAAGAGGCAGAGCTGAAACCCAAGGCTGAGGGCCTTTCACCCAGCCCCTAAAGGCACTTTGAACTTGGCCTTCTAGCTTCCAAAACTGTAAGAGAATAAACTTGTTTGTTAAAGCCATCCCATTTGGGGTATCTTGTTAGAGCAGCAGAGAGGTAACCAAAATACCATGAGGCCAAAACAACTAGATGAAGCCTGACTACCATTACTGAACATTTTGATCAAAGATTCTACAGATGAATCCTGATCAAAGGGTTGAAAATGAAGAAGAGAATTTCAAAGTCTCATGGACGCCAGACTTTCTGGAGCCATAGAAACTGGAGGAACCCCTGAAAACTACTGTCTTGAGATAATCTTTAAAATTTAAACAAAAAATATCCCCTGAAGAGATATTAAAACCAAACAACAATTTAGCTTAGGCTACCAAAAAAAAAAAAAAAAAAAAAAAAAGTCTTCCTTGAATACTGTGCTCTTTTAGAAACTATCAACATGGGATCTAACTAACAACAGTAACTCGAAAGATTAGATAGGAACCTTAAGGGACAGTTAAGCTTATGTTTATAAGGAGTAACTCAGAAAAGTAGACCTAGAATGGTTGCACAACTGGAAGAATGTCATCAATGTCACTAAATTGTATATGTAGAGACGGTGAATTGGTGTATGTTCTGCTGTGTATATTCTCAACAACAAAATAATAAAATTTAGGGAAAAAAACCCCTTTTTCTTCAGCAAAAGACAATTTTTTGTAACAATTATAACCTTAAGGTCAAGGAGCCTGTTTGAGCAACAGTTAAGGACTTGGCTGCTAACCAAAAGGATGATGGTTTGAGAATCCACCCACTAAGGGATCTATGGGAGAAAGACCTGGTGGATCTGCTTCTGTAAAAATTGTAGCCTAGAAAATCCTATGGGGTCTTTTTACTCTGTCACATGGGGTCTCTCTGAGTCAAAATCGACCTGATAGTGCCTAACAACAAACTTAAGGCAGCACGCATAAAGTATGAATGGATCAATTTTATGGTATTAGAACAATCTGTTCATAAGACAACATGAATATAAGCCACAAACTAATGGAAAGTAGGTTGGGCACATGTAGACAACAAATTATTAGTATTTAGGACATAAAATGAACTATTTATAAAGTAGTAAGAAAAAACAATAGAAAAACAGAAAAATTGAGAAAAGGAGTTCACAAAAACTGTGAATGACCAATGAACATTAAAATATTCAACCTTATTAAAGAAAATGAAATTAAAAACCACAAGAATCTACCATTTTTCTTATTAACACTGGCGAAAATGAAACCTAACAGTTAGCAAGTGTTGGTGAGAATAAGGACCATAACTTTTAAAATGCTACAGTATTTCTCATCCTTTTTCCTTCAGTTATCAATACCCCTAAGGCCTCTTTTTTCTAGATACATCTTCCCGTATTTCCACCCACCTCAAATTTTAATACCACATATATGTTAATGCACTATGATCCTTTGCAGGACCACTAACAATCGCAGTATCTAAGGTTTTCTCAACCTCTCCCTGGCAAAGAACCAATTTTGCCATCTTAATGGAAATATTTTCCACACTGTGACAAACCATTTTGGAAAACAAGTTGGCAGTACATATCCTATTAACAGACAGTTCTACCTGTAGCTATATACTTTAGGTGAACCCTACTCTGTAGTCTAAAAAGTAGTGAAACCAGATGCACACTGAAAAATATGGTAAAATGGAAAACAACAAGGATTTCAGAGACTGTCAGAAAGTGTGGTTAAAATACCAGGAGAATTTTCACTAATTTTTTTTCCTATATACCTGAAGTTAAGAGAAAAATTTAAATTAAATGTAGGTACTTTTCCTAGAACAATCGTATCATAAAATTATTGCAAAAGGTTTGACTTTCATGTTTCTTATAACTATGTCATTAAACTTACCTCTAAATTTTCATCTCCCATTTCTTGAGGGGCATCAGTGTCTGCTTCAATCACACCTTCATTGTCAATTTCTGCCAAAGTTAAGAAAATGACATTAAGTGTTGTGTTGTGCATCAAAGTAGCCACTAGTCACATGAGGCCATTAAGCATTTCAAATGTGGCTTAGTGAAACTGATGCAGTGAATTTGCGGTTTTAATAAACTGAAATTTAAATATTGACGACAAATTGTAAACTATTTTTCCATTAAATACAATTTTTTTTTTTGGAACAACTAAATTTCACTTTAATTGTTTCATCATGTAAGATAGTTACCATTATATTGTAGTGTGAATGTTGGCATGAACATATTACCAATTTAATCAGTCACTGAATTGATTCAGCTCAAGTATTTTTATATATATATATCAATGTAACCTTAAGAAATATTTTATGTAGATAGCAAAAATGTGATACTTAGATGTAAATCACAGTAAAATATTAATTTTAATTGCTTGTTTAAAATAGTATAGAAAAAAATTTTACATGTAAAACAGAAAACGAATTACTCATGCAAAATCAAGTTCCAAAACTAGAATTAAAAACAAAACAGTAAAGGAAGACACTACAAACACCTAGCTGAGAATTTCAAGATGAATACCAATGGGAATTTGCTATAGGCAAGCCGGACAAAAAAACACTATTATGTAAAATAACTTTTTAAATAAGTAAACAGTAAAGACACATCTTAAGCAAATTCATAGTGAATTAAGTAAGTACATTCTTAGCAGTCAAAAAAGAATCAAAGCTAAAATTATCCACATAAAATTAAATATCCAACAAAAATACTGAACAATTTTTAACAGGCACTGAGTTTGGAACTTTACCTATGGAATACCTCATTCTGCGCACACATTTAAAAAAAAAAATTTAGATGGAGAGGTGGTAACAAAAAAAGTTGTAACTGGTGAAACTGTTAGAAAATTACAAGAAAACTAAGAAAGATTTTACAAAAAGTGAAAGATCTTCAATTAAGTCCCCAACAACTGTCCACAGAATGAATGCAAAACCTTTCTAATAATTTCAAAGATCAAGTAATTTGAAATTTGAAAAACTGTTCTCATCAATATCACACTGTACATGATGACCTCAACTTGAAGCTCCAAGGAAAGGTAGTTTACTTGTAAACAAGTTCAAGGACTTGTTGAAACAGAAACTTTTCATAATACAGCTGCTAACCAAAAGGCTGAAGGTTTGAATTCATCCAGAAGCACCTTAGAAGAAAGGCCTGACAATCAACTTTCAGAAAATCAGCCACTGAAAATCCTATGGAGCAAATTTCTATTCTGACACATGAGGGGCTGCCACTGAGTCAGTCCCCCTGATGACAGATGGTCTTATATGTCTAAAACACATTCTGATTTCAAAGATCTAGTATGAAAGAAAAATATTTCGTCATTTTGAGATTGGTAACATGTTAAAATGATAAAATTTAGGTATACCGGTTAAGTAAAATATTGAAACTTATTTCACTTGTCTCTTAAATTTTTTCATGAGGCTACTAGAAAATCTGAGTTTCATATGTGGCTCACAGACATTTTATTAGTAATGATGTAGCCAACTTAGTGAAAAACCAACACAGAAAGACTATCAAAGACACACATTACCATGTCTCCTCACCTAGGTCACTTTCCTCACTTGATGGTTCATCTGTCTTTATGTTTTCCTCCGGCTTCTTACTGTCTGTTTTTTCCTCCTAGCAGAGGGAAAGCAAACAATGCTTACTACATATACTAATATAGGTTTCCGTATGAACTATTCACAGACGGTGTATTTCACTTAATGCTCTCTTTTTGGTGAACTTCATTTTTCTTTCTTTTTTCAAATTTAAGTATAGGTCCAATTCCTTATCCAAATCTTTCAAACTATGTCTCTGGAATTCAAGAAAGTTGGGTTTTAGAAAGCTGATATAGCGGATCTATTACATAACATCTTCAACAGGCACTGCAGCCTACAACCCTCCATAATCGAAACACATGGACATTTCTACAAAATAAATTTTGAGCATTCATAATTCGTGAGAGAAATAAAGACTGTAAGTAGCCTCATCTCAGTTCAGGTTGTATTTTGCTGCCAAACATGTTTACAAAAAATCTTTACACTTTAAAGTTTTCTGAGTTTTGAACTGCAAATGAGGGACTGTAGAACTGTAATATACAAATGATGAAAATTAAAAAATTTAAAAGTATACATGGAAAGCACATTGTCTTTCCATCCTATAAGCAAGCAGTGTGGTTTCTTGTGCATCTCATTCTAAATATTCTCCGTATGTATATAAGACAACTCCATACTTTGCCTTTTCCACTCAACACATCTCTGTCTTGACAAATACACATACCACTATCATCCCACCTTCATATACTCCTTTAACTGGATTAGACTATCCTAAGGTATTTAACCAGTTACTTAGGTTGCTTCCCCCTTTGTTGCTTAAAAATCAGAATCAAAGTCCCACCTTATTAAATAATTTCTGAATCTCTAAAGTGCTAGAATAACACCAATCATAATTCTAAATAAAACTGTCATTACAAAAAAATTTAGCAGAGATATGTAAAGTCAATTTGCTCTGTAAATTTTCACCCAAATCACAATTTAAAAAAAAATTTTTTTTTTTAGCACAGATAGAGGTTAAACACAATTTTGTCTTCATACAAATTTATCACACTGTATAAAATCCTATCTAGGTCTCAGAAACTACCAGACTCTGATAAACGACTTGTCTAAGAGAAAAACAACTTGCTGCACTTTTGTTTAATTTTTAATTTCAATTTTTGTCATTTCAGTTGTTCAGCTACAACTTATACTTCCATCTCCAATAAATGCACCATATTTAGTGTTCTAAAGAGCAAAACAGTAACTCCTTATCAGTGTAAGACAGCTAACTGAAAACTTGGGGAAAACGATTTAAAGATGGGAGGTAGATAATTGGGAGAACTAAGAATTTTTTAGGGTGCATTCTGAAAAGTACATTTCCCCCTCATCCCTAAACTTCAGCTACTGGCAACCTTTTCCTGATCTTACATACTCCACTCCTTTGGTAAACATAAGGAGCTCTGGTGGTGCAGTGGAGCATTTGGCTAATAACCAAAAGGTCAGTAGTTTGAACCCATCAGCCATTCCACAGAAGAAAGGTGAGAGAGTCTGCCTCCATAAAGATTTACAGCTTTGGAAACCCAATGGGGGTCACCTATGAGTCAGAATTGACTCTATGGCAGTGGGTTTTTTTTTGGAAAAATGTGCTCTGAAATATCCCTCAGGTGATAGGGCAGAAAAAACTGTGGTAGCTGCCAAATGCATACCATATGCACCACCTAGCTCAGTTAAAAAGGCAGCTGATGAAATAACAACACAGTGTACTAAGCTGATGAAATAACAACACAGTGTACTAACTCAAACTGTTTATTATTATTTTTTTTTAATTTAGGTTATTCATTTACTTAGCAAACATTAACATAGTAACTACAATGAATAAGACACTGTGCTGCTAGGTGCTAAAGGTACAATGATGATGACTACAGACACACACCATCACAGAACTTACCATTTTAAAACTAGAATGTAACATATACACGACATTTATTCTAACAGGCAGTAAACATTCAACCCCAAATTCTCAGTTTAAAATCGTGTTTCTGAGATTGGGTATCACAACAGAAATTTTACAAAGATCTTATTTCCAAGCAGACTTGGGGAAAATGAGTGGTAATGTGATAGGATATGTTAAAACATATCCCTAAAAAACCTTATAGTAGTTGATCACTAAACACACAAATGAAATTTATAGCATACCTTGGTATTTTCTTCTGATTTAGCTTTATGAGTAGCAGGTGGTATTTTACCACCCATGCTTGAGAAGATGAGAAAAAAGAAATTTGTTTAGAAAACTACAAGGAACTAAGTCAAGCACCATGTTTATGCCTAAAAAAGAAAAAACAGAGAGTCAAACATTCAAATGGCTACCTTTTCAAAACCTTAAGAGTAAATTCTCAATTAATCTGAATGCTTTCACATTATGGTTAAGTTCTTTTTCAACTTCAAAATTTATCTATTTTTAGCATACTGGTTAAGGGAAACCAAATCCTTTTCCCTGCCACAATGAGCCCAACAAACAATTATGTACTTTCTCTATGCCCATTCCTACAGGAAAAGGGAAAGAGGCTGAGAAAATGACAAAATCATTTGTTAGTCATGGGTTTAAAAATCACTAAATACATAATTCGAAAATTTAAATGTGACATATAGCGATCAACAACAACAATAAAAAACCCAAACCAGTTGCTATTGAGTCTATTCCAACTGACGGCATCCCCATTTGTGTCAGAGAATGGTATAGAGTTTTCAATGGGTACTTTTTCAGAAGTAGATTGCTAGGCCTTTCATCCAGTGTCACTGCATGGATTTCAAGCACCAACCTTTTGGTTAGCAGCCAACGCAAACCCTAGCACCACCTAAGCTCAGTAAATTCCACATAGGCAGTTTATGAAATAACATAGTACAGTAATCCAAAATGTTTACACTTCCCCTAGGTACTGCAAGGATTCTTTCTGTTTAGTCACAAGTCCCCATGTCAAGACTCTCCCTTTCTCATCCATTCCTCTGATCCTCCCAACCTTGCAAACCCTTCTGTCCCAACACTACTGCAACACCATCAATTATATACAAATAATAAGGAAACAAACTAGGAAGTGTTCGTTCTATGCTCTACTTGGTGCAGACTCTGAGGCATATGACATGAAATTTCTGGACGCAGGGTATGCGTACACTGAATTGAAATAGACATCAGTTTTCCAGAGTTCTTTAACCAATTTACACTTTCATCGGTAGTATATGAAAGTTCCAGTTGTTCCACACCTTAGTCAACCTGTTGTTATGTAGTTAGGTGCCGTCAAGTTGGCTCTGACTCATAACAACCCCATGCACAACACAACAAAACACTGTCTGGTCCTACGCCATCCTTGCTATACTTAAGCCCATTGTTGAGCAACTGTGTCAATCCATCTTGTTGAGGTCTTCCCCTTTTTCGCTGACCCTCTACTTTACCAAGCATGGTATCGTTCTCCAGGAAATGGTCCCTTCTGACAACATGACCAAAACAGATGACACAAAGTCTGGCCATTCTTGCTTCCAA
>NW_006921670.1:5602802-5613879 GCF_000298275.1 Orycteropus afer afer
TCTGTGTTAATTGGTTTCCCTTTTCTTTGTTGAAGAGGGTCTGTGCAATCCTTCTGCCTAGTCCGCCATCTTGCCCCGCCTCTACTTCTTAATTCTTTACGTAGTGCCTGGGGTCTTAAAAGCTTGCAAGGCACAACAATTGGTCTCTATTCACCTGGAATAACACAACTAGTAGGAGAGTTAGGAAGAGGAGGAAACTATGGAATGTGTGGTTAATTGGCTCCATGAACAACAATTGCCTCCTCTCCCATGAGATCAGAAGAATGGGATGGTGCCTGGCTACTATTACCGAACACTGTGATCAGAGATTCCATAAAAGAATCCTGATCTAAAGAGGTAATCCAGAACAGACTTTCAAATTCTCACAGACTACAGTCTTTCTGAAGGCACAGAGGGTGGATGAACCTCAGAAACTATAGCACTCAGGTAATCTTTAAATCTTAAACCAAAAGCATCCCCTCAAGTCTTCTTAAAACCAAGTACTTCAGCTTACCTAATAAAGAAAAGTCTGGCTTTAGCATTATGCTCTTTTAAGAACTATATGGAATCAAACTGACAACAGCAAACAACATATGGGATCAAATGAAATCTGTCTTGGAAAAAGTACAGCCAGAATATTCCTTAGAAGCAAGGATGGCAAGACTTTGTCTCAAGTCCTTTGGACATGTGATTAGCAGGGAACCAGTTCCTGGAGAAGGATATTACTCTTGGTAGAGGGTCAGGGAAAAAGAGGAAGACCCTCAACCAGACGTGGTAACACTGCAACGATGGGCTTAGCAAGGATTGTGACGATGGTGCAGGACTGCACAAGGTTTTGTCCCATTATACACAGGGTCGCCACAAGTCTGAACTGACTTGACACACATCATCATAGGGGATCAACTTGACAACAGCAACTCGAAAGATGGGTTAGGATGGTTACATAATTTAAAAGAATTTAATCAATGTCACTAAATTGTGCATGTACAAACTGTTGTCTTATTACATGTATTCTCAGAAACAGCAAAATATAGAAAAAACACAGAAATACATACTTTTTCTGTTCTGTAGTGCAATGGCACAGTTAAAAAAGATGGTATGATCTACATCTAAATTTGCAATTCAGCATAATAAAATAATTTAACAATACAATAGGCATATTATTACCACAAATTCTTTACAATTCTGTTCTAAAGAAAAATTATTTTTCAAAAGAGGCACAGTTCTTCATAGTTAAATTTTAATAAAGACACAGGGCTTTTTTAAGTATGTTTCCTAGCCTCAAGATACAGTGTCCAAAAATGTATTTAAGGTGACATCCAAACATAATCACAGTAGTCTAATGTTAAAACTCTGGGAAGTGGAATTCCTATTAAAAAAAAATATATGAAACGGTATCTAAACCTAAGGAAAAAATCAGACAATGCCAAATTGAGAGAAATTCTACATGACTGGTCTGTAATCTTCTAAAGCATCAAAACTAGGAAAGTCAGGGAAAGGCTGAAGAATTGTTCCAGGATGAAGGAAACCAGGAAACAAGACAACTAAATGCAAAACGTAATTCTGAGGATTCAACAGTATTAAGGAGCTTGATCATTACATCATGGAGACTATCCTAGCTTGTAGGAAATACACACTATAAAATACTCCCTGGTGTTCAGGACCTAATACTGGCAGTTCACTATGGAACAGTTGAGGAAAAAAATTCTTTGTACTGTACCTGCAATCTTTTGTAAGATAATTTTTTTTTTTAATTATAAACATGAGGGTGACAAACACAAGAGGTTTTGTTTATAAATTAAACTTAAGAGTTACTCGCAGTCTAAATTCTAGTTAACTACTGGAAGGTAACACCAGTTTACAAGTTAAAAAAAAATAAAAATTTCCATTAATGCTTCCAAGATTTAGAACAAGCGAGTTTCCTGCCCAAAACTGCAAAACTGCAATTTAGACTCTGCCAATGTAGGCTTTTATGTCGTATATCAAACAGGGCCGGTGCAAAAACCTTCCATATATGGGATCACACAAGACTTTATTCATCATTCTATAAATTTGATAGCATTTAATCTACCTTGTGCTATAGTTATTTTATAATACAAGATAAACATAAATGAAACAACCCAGAAAAAAAAACTGAAATCACCTATGGGAAACATTAAAATGAGATACGTTGTCTATTTTTTCGTTTGTTTAAATAGCAGTAGCTGACATAATACAGTATTTTCCAGAGCTTAACCCAGAATTCTCTACATAGCTGTATTCACTTCATTTTAAGTTAACACTGTTCTGAGACACACTAACTTTCTTCACAGTGTCTCCCTGTTCCTGTCTAGTAGGAATGAAATTGTATCCACTCATTTCCAAGCCCATTTTTGGTGACAGCTATTTTTTCCTGTGATAGAAATCTGCTTCACCGGGAATTTTGGAACCATTTATCAGCTGTAAGACTTTTCCTCTCATGAGCAGATAGAAGAGAATAAAAGCCCGCAACTATTTTCAGTGAGCTTTTTGGATTTCCAAGTGATTCAATACAGAAGACGATAAACTCCATGCCTCAATTACTAGTCTAGAAATTTATGTCCCAAAACAACAAAAGCAAGAAGGCCAACTACACGATTAGCAAGAGCCAGTTACATTCATTCTAAACTCTAAAAAATCCAGAATCTGGGAAAATTTCTTTCCCTTACAGAAACCTGTGGGTTTTTCTCTTAAGATACCAACAACAATTTGCAAAACGGCATTCTTGTTGTCTACTGCTAGGCGTTATGCATCAGAACTGACTCAATGGCAGAGGGTTTGCATTTTCTAGATTAACAATAGAGTTACAGTAAAACTTAGAATGCCAGAACGTGGGTAAGGTGGAAACCTGTTACAGAAGGAAAGGCAACTAGTTATTTCCCACTAAATAGCTTAGAGAAAAGTGACTGCACCCTGCTCAGAGGCAAAAACTTGCAAGATCTTGGGGGTGGGGGAAGGTCCCAACGCATTCGGATTCACTATCACCCAAACTAAACCCTTTGCCATGGATTCCGTCGTAGTGACCCCTAGAGGATAGAGTATTACTGCCCCAGAGGGTTTCCAACGCTGTAATCTTTACGGAAACTGTAACGTCCTTCTCCCTCCAGCGACGGGTGGGTTTAACTCTCCTACCTTTCGGTTATCAGTTGATCGCTTTAACCACTGCAGCCAGGGCTCCTCTCACTGTACTATATATAGTACTAGTTAACTTCAAAAGCTCTCAAAATCTTATATATACAACGGGAACAAGCATCTTCCAGTAGCAGGAAATTCTGTGGCTAAAAACACCCAAAAACGTCTTTTAAAAAAGAAAAAAACAAATATATATATACACACACACACCACCATCCAACAACATTGATACAGATTTTAACGTATATCTCTTTCTTACAACAAGTTTTTTGCATGGAAGAAACATGCTTTCAAATACTTGGTAATTAGTATCATATTCCACTACAAAAATACTCCTGAAATAACCACACCAATGCTTAGGATTGTACCCCTCAGGCTTTGCACTATTATCACCGGAAGTACAACTTGTCAATCATGTCTTGCAAATTCCCCACCAGTAGTAGTGAGTCACCCTCTCTCCCTCAATACGTGCCTATCACTATCACACAGTAAAGATCAAAACAAAATCCTGTCTTCACTCATTCCATATCCCCCAACTGTTTATATGCTGAGGGCACGGTGCCCGCTCAATTAACTCCGGGCACGTAGCGAGGCACTCAAGAGTTAAAGTTCACCAACAGATCCTAGATGCATGCCAGCAGATCTCTGAAAAATCATTTTTCTCACTCTTTGTGTTTGAAGCGACAGCACTGCCACCAACGGCGTTAGAACATGTGACTGCCAAGAAAATTCTACGCAAATGGGATCTCTGATTTTCAGGATAATCAAATAGGGTGGCCTTTATTAGGGCAATTTGTAAACTTATTAACAAATAATTACAACAACATTATTTAAAGATTAAGGTCCACAAAGGAGGCGCCATGCGTCAACGTGACCTGCAGTAGACACCACAGATTCAAAGAAAAACAACTCTCCGCATAAGCTGACTTGGAGGGCCGACCCCATCCCTCACTCCTCCTGTCTACACCCGGCGGTATTATTCTGCCCACGACAAACTCCCGGTGACTGAAGGTGTGGGAAGCCAGCTCCTTCCACTCTGTCCTCGCCCCGACGCTAGCCAAAGCTCCCGATTCTCCATTAGCCCCCCGAAGTCGCCTCCCTTTCCTGGCCAGGGAGTGGGCCATAAGAAGGTGCAAGCCTTCCCGCTTCCCCCTCGGCCGCGACCCCTCTCGCACCGTCCGCCGTCCTCCCTCGCCTCGGCCCCAAGCCAATGCAGCCCAACTCCTCCTCCCGCCGGCCTCCCTCTTCCCACCCCCAACGGCTCTGAGGCCCGGGTCTCACCTCTCCACCCACTCCCTCAGGAAGCGCATTTCCTCGGCGTGCAGAATGCTCGGGTCCTGCTTACACATTTTCACGAAGGCCCGAAGCTCGCTCACTTTGCGGGGGTCCATTGTCCTCAGCTACAGGAGGCGGAGGACGCGGCTGAAGTGATTGTGGCCCGATTCCAGGGCCTGGCGCTAGCTCAGCGTGACCGCGTAGAAAGGGGTGGCTGCCTCGAGGCAGAAGAGACTAGAACCTCCCTGGCCGCTGGCTCCGCCCACGTAACGGTCTCGTGACCCCGGGTCCTTCGCTCGCTCATTTCTATCCCCGCCACCTGAGCTCCTGCGTACTGATTAGAACCTTCTAGAAGTGTGGCTGTCCGTACTGTTGCCTGCTTCTCTACGCACGTGCCAGTGCATTGGTTGGGTGAACCCCCTACTCGAGTGCTTTCAAGGTGGCGGGAGGTATCCGCCCCTCCAAGGAACCATTTAGAATCGGGCATTCTGTGAGTATACGCATGTAGTGAAGCATGACGCCATGACGCAATTAGGGCCGTCCGGGCGAAGCGGCGGGCACAGCCCTGGGCGTGACGTCAACGCGCCGCGCCGCGGCGGAAGGAAAGCCCGGTGAGCGGCGCCGTCCGGAAGGGGAGGGGCGGTTGCCCAGTTTCCTGGCGACGCATTCGTTCGGGCTGCAGCACTCCCAACGGTTTCCTTCTTCCTTTCTTGACGCGTGAGTGGGGTCATCATGCCCTGGCTACTCTCGGCTCCCAAGCTTGTTCGCGCCATAGCAAGTGCCCGCGGCCTCTCAGGTTAGACTCTCTTCCCACGGTGTCCCCTCTGAGACTTGCTCTCTGACAAGCCTCAGGCGCCTCAGACGGATCCAAGTTGGTCTCAGGCAAACCCTGGCTCGGCGGACCCTTCTGGGATCCCAGTTGGGGCCTCCGGCTCCAAAATCCTCTTGTGCGCTTCGCGGATTTCTTCATTCCCTGCTGCTCCTGGAAAAGGGTGGGCTCTGTGTTCCTTCTCCCGTTGAGTTATTCTGGGAAGCTGAAATGACTGCCACGAGAAAAGTATGTGCCATCCCCCAGAGGGGAATGCCTTCAAAGTGCCTCGGACTTGTAAAAGTTGTGTCAGTTACCGCACTCGTTTAAGTGACAAAGTCTCTCACATCAAGTAGCTCTTGTTTCTGTTAGGTCAATCTGAAACGCTGTTTTCGTGCTTTCAAAGAGATGGTTTGAGACCTGGCTTCCGAACGTACAAGAAACATGGTTAATAACACAAATCCTTTGAATCTTTCTCTCAAAAGAGGTACTGTTTGACAGTACTTGAGGTTTTGTTTTGTTTTGTTTTTCCTGAAATGTCAGTTTGTAAAAGTAAGATGAAGGAGCCCAGGGACCTTTTTCTTTTCTTTTTTAAGGGCGTGTTCTATCACTAGCAATCAAACTGGTGAACGTAGAGTTTCATCAGTGAAAACAGAATCATGAGACTTGCAGGGGAATCTGCAATTACGTCATATTTCAGTTTTAGGGGGTTGATTTGTGAATAGTGTGTGAACCAAGACATAACTGTATTTGACATCAAAGCTGTATACTAGGTCTGCATTTCTCATGTTGACACATTTGGATTCATCGCGAATGGATTGTTCGTTATAGCCTGACTTACTCTTTTACTAAAAATAAAATAAAAAGGAATGGTACACAAAACTTGCTCTTCAGTTCTGGTAATAAAGGTGCAGGAAACTGTCTCACTCTGTGGGGTAGGTGAAAAGACTGATGTGCGATTGGTCTGTGTTAATCACAGAGGTGACAACCTATGATTTTGAGCCGGAATCATCTTTTGCATGTGACTTTTTTTAATTTGTTGAGGCTCTGTGTAAAACCCTGATAATCAGGGTTTAGAATTAGAATTTGGATTACACATTCCAAGTTCTTTGAAAAGTATTCCTTATGCTGCAGTTTATTCAGTGGATAAATAAATTGAACAACCTATTGTATTAACAGGGAGCTCTGGTGGCGTAGTGCCCAAGGCATCTGACTGCTATCCAGAAGGCTGGCTGTTCAAACCCATCAGTCACTCCTAGGATAAAAGTTTGGGCAATCTACTTCCGCAGAGATACTAGAGCTACTGCCTCTGAAACCCGGGGAGGGGTCGCTATGAGTCGGGATCCACTCTATGGCAGTGAGTTTGGTTTGGTTCGGTTTATTGCATTAACACTGCAAGATAGATAGTGCCGTTTTAACTGAGTAAGTGATCTCCTTGGATCTTCGCAAATCCATTAACTTAGGGCAGAGAACTCCATTTTATTTGGGAGGAACTGAAACTAACACAGGATCTCAAAGTCGCTAGTTGGGAATATCGGTTATGTGATTGCAGTATCGTCTTTTTTGTGTTATCTCAACCCTAGGTCTTACCCTGGCATAGTAGAGTACTTTTGGAACTTTGAGTCAGAAAGGATGTAGCATCACTCAAAGCTTTTTGAGTTAGTAGTCATTGTGGATGCCATTTCCTTAGAGTGGCTTACAGTGTAATCAGAGAGACAGACAGACAACAGAAAAGTGACAGTCTACCAAAGTGCTTTTAATAGTCTTGACCCAGGTAACATGAGAGGTCAAGAAAGGTAGTGACAGGTTGTAAATATTATGTTATTCTTGGGTTTTATCAAGTTTTAGAATTTGACGATTTCACTGACTTTGAAGTACTCAGAAAGAAAGATAGTGCTCTTGGTTGCCTGTCTAGAAAGGTTTGCGGTACAGAAGATTGAAGACCGTAGGAAACTTCTCATCTGTGAAAGTTGTGCGTTCCTGAAGTGCAAGTGTTTTGACTAGTTAAAGATTAATCTAGCAAGACTGAGATTTCACTAGTCACATTGCAGCTGTCAACATCATATAGGCATCTGAAACAAGCAAAATAATATAAAACTTAAGTTGTATCTTAAAAGATTAAATCATGTAAGATAAATATAAGTCAGATATGAGCTAAGGAAATATTGCAAATAAATTTAAAAAAAAAACTGCCATCAAATTGGATCCGACTCTTAGCGACCCCTCCTTGGGTTTCTGAGGCAACACCGCCACAGAAGTAGATTGCCCAGTCTACCTTCCTAGGAGTGGCTGGTGGGTTTGAACCTCCAGTCTTCTGGTTAGCAGTCAAATGCCTTAGGCACTACACCATCAGAGCTAGAGCTCCTAAAGTATAAGTAGAGAATAGTTTTTTTAAAGGCCGTTTGCAGGTGATAGCTAATTCATTCAGTATATATTAATTGAGTACCAAATGCAAGCACTGAGCATAAAAAGCTTCTACCCTCGGGTGACGGACAAGTAGGCAAAAAATTGTAATGTGATGTACTAAATCTAGTGGGTCGCCATGGGTTGGAATAGACTCAGCAGCAACCAACAACTACAAATCCAGTAATAGAGATTCAGTTGTGTGGCAAAGGATGAAATGATGGCTATTTCCTGGGAGTAGGGAGGGACAGAGAGGATATGTGGCACACTTTCAAAGATTGGGAAGTGTTGATCTAGGGCACTTGAAAGAGCGTTTTCATCAAGCAGACTAGAGGAAAGGAGCCAGCCAGGCAGAGGGAACATACGCAAAGGCCCAGAAGTCTGAAGCAGAATGGCTGGTCCTAGGCATTGCAGTCCTTTCACATAGCTGCAGGAGTTTTTTGTGAAATATATTCCTGGGCATATTAATAGGTATTAGGCCCAAAAGCTTCTGTGATCAAATGAGTATGGGGAATGTGGCATTTCATAGTGTCCATGTTATAGTAATTCTAGGACTCTAGGAGGGATATTTGCAAAACGTGTTTGACCGTGGAATCCATTTTCTGTGATGAGTCTTGAACTGGTGTGACTTGGAGCATAATTTGGAAAAAGCTGGGCTCCAACATAAGATGTATAGGAAAAGATGCGGAGAAAGCTGGTGGCTGACTCATGGAGGGCCTAGTGTGTTAAGAAAAAGTGGGCTTCCTCCTGGGCAATGGAGTATTTTAAGCTGTTGAGTAAATACTAGTTATCTCTGTTAAAAGTGGAGAAGTGGACTAGGGGGCATGTCATTGCATTTCAGGATTTTTAGGGATACTGATTTTTGTTTTTGGAAAATTGCAATTTTTTTTCCTTCAATTTTGGTTGAAATTATCTCTTATCTTACATGATAAGAGATAAATTCTACTAAATATCACATCGTATCTAAACCAAAAAACAAACTCACTGTCATTGAGTCGATTCCGACTCATGGTGACCCCCTTTGGGTTTCCGAGTTGCTAAATCTTTATGGAAGTAGATTGCCCAGTCTTCCTTCCACGGAGTGGCTGGTGAGTTTGAACTGCCCTGGTTCTGGTTGGCAGTCAAATGCCTTAGGCACTATGCCACTAGAGCGCCTTTATTTTACATAAATAGCATTTTAAATAACCTTATTTATTTATTTTGGTTTTATTTTTCAAACACCTAAACTACTGCCATTGAGTCGATTCCGACTCATTGTGATCCCCGTTGGGTTTCCAAGGCTTCCACGTGTTGATGGAAGTAGATTGCTTCATCTTCTATTCATGGAACAGCTGGTGGGTTTGAACCGGTGACCTGGTTAGGAGCCAAACGTCCTATCCACGGCACTACCAGAGCTTCTTCTAAAAGTAAGCTTTAAATGTTAATTTTCTCCAGCCCCTCTTACAGAATAAATGACCTTTTCTCCCCACCCACCAAAGGAACAAAACACACTTTACTATGATACCCACTGCCACTGAATTGATTCCGACTCATAGCAACCCTTTGTTGTGTTGTTGTTGTTATGTGCTGTCGAGTCGGACCTGACTCACAGCTACCCCTCCTTGGGTTGCCAAGGCAGTATCACCACAGAAGTAGATTGTCCCATCTTCCTTCCGAGGAGTGGCTGGTGGGTTTCCCTTTAGGACGGAGTAAAATTACCCTATGGTATTTTCAAGACTGTAAATCTTTACAGAAGCAGACTGCCTCATCTTTCTCCAGTGGAGCAGCTGGTGGGTTTGAACACACTGACCTTTTGGTTAGTAGCTGAGTGCTTTAACCACTCCACCACCAATACTCCTTTGCTTTACTATAAAAAAAACCAAACCAAACTCACTGCCATCGAGTTGAATCCAACTCACAGTGAACCTTCCTTGGGTTTCTGAGGCGGTATCTCTACAGAAGTAGATTGCCCAGTCTTCCTTCTGAGGAGTGGCTGGTGGGTTTGAACTACCAGCCTTCTCATTAGCAGTCAAATGCTTTAGGTACTACACCACCAGAGCTATAGCAATCATGTAAAAGTACTAAAATCAAAGCAAACTCCCTGCTGTTGAGTCAGATCTAACTCATAGTGACCCCTCCTTGGGTTTCCGAGGCAGTATCACTATGGAAGTAGGTTGCCCAGCCTTCATTCTGAGGAGTGGCTGGTGAGTTTGAACCGGCAGCCTTCTGGTTAGCAGTCAAGTGCCAGACATTATAATTTTTCCTGGCTTGCAAATTTGTTGCCCTGCCAAAGATGATTGGGTTTTAATGCTGCTAGATTATTCCATGGCATCTTTCAATCACATTAAAATTTATAGGAATTACATTTCTAAGAAATAAAATATTCACAGAAAGTGGCCAGTAGCTCTTTTTGCTAAAAAGGAAGACTTCAGTGACAAGTAACATGATGTAAGTCATTGCAGGAGCCTCTTTTCAGTGCTTAGGGAATTCAGATGGCTTAAACATAGCATGTGAAAGCTTAACACCTGCAGTTTCAGGTAATGGCTACTCTGTTCTTCTAGTTGCAAAGGCCCAAAAATCTTGTCGTCCTTTACTTCGTGTTTATCATACCCAAAAACCGATGCAGCAAATCCTCTTAGCCCTACCTTTAAAACACAGACCGAATTTGATCACTCTTTACCACCCCCACTGCCAGCACACTGGACAGAGCTACCATGATCTCTTGCCTGCATTGTGGTAATCTCCTCATCTCCCTGCTTCTGTCCCTGCTTGCTTTGAGTATATTTTCAACAAGGTCAGCCAGAGTGGTCCTGTTTAAATATAAGTCAGATTATGTCTTGCCTTTGCTCAGAATCCCCAGTGGCCTGTTATCCTACTTACAATAGACGTCAAAGTTGAGCAACCAAAGTTCATACTGTGATCTAGCAGTCCCTGCATAATCTGACCTATTACTCCTCTGACATCATCTACTCACTCTTAATCTGCCACCCTGGTCTCTTTAGTGTTCCTCAAATAGGTTGCATTCTTTTCCTCCAGATAGCCGTTACCTCACTGTTTTTAGATCTTTATGCAAATGTAGCCATCACTTTTCCCAACTACCTTAGGTAAAATTTCATCTCTCCCAGCCGAAAACTTCACATTCCAATTTTCTGCTTTATTTTCTCTTTAGCGCTTATGACTAACAGACTATATTTTACCTAATACTTACGTTTATTGTTTTTGGTTTCTAAGATCTGGGAGGGCTGAGATTTTTGGTGACTTATTCATTACTATATCCAAGCACCAAGAACACTGCTTGGCAAATAATAGGTGCTCTAAAAATATTTGTGAATGATTGAAAACATGAACAAAAGAGTTTGAAGCAATATATCTTGAAAATGGAAGATTTACAGGGAGCTCTGGTAGCATAGTGGCTAAGACACTTGCCTGCTCACCAGAAGGCTGGCGGTTCAAACCCACCAGCCACTCCTCGGAAGGAAGGTT
>NW_006921670.1:5613979-5615417 GCF_000298275.1 Orycteropus afer afer
CATTTGCAGTTGAGTCCCTCTCCATGTATTTACCGTCCATTTGAGTAGCCTTTTTGATTAAGTTCAACTCTCATCCAATCTATTAAGTTGCTGTATATTGCAGAAGTAAGCTTATCCAAAAAGGTCTGGCCTTTGCTTTGAGCTATTGGGAGGTAATCTCTAACCCTCTGAAAAGTCCCTCCTAACAGAGCATTTTTGTCTGCCAGAGGGCTTCAGTCACTAGTCTAACAATGTGATTTATGTTGGGGACCACGAACCCTATCTTCTGACTTCCAAAAGAGGCTGGGGGCTAAACATCAGCCACATGGACAGTATGATAGAGCCCCAATAGTTCAGGTAAGCTTCCCTGGTTGACAATATTCTGTGCATTGTCACACAGCGTAACCAGAAGACAAATGCAGTCCATGATTCCATGAAGAAAGGACAACTAGGACTCTGTCCCATGTGTCTCCTCCCTTGGCTGATTTTTATTTATATCCAACTGTAATTCTAAGTATACCACTTTCCTAAGAATTTTGACGTCATTCTAGCCAAACCTGAGGGTGGTCTTGGGGAGCTCTGAATTTGAAGCTGGTGTCTTAAGTAAGGGCACTCTTACGAAGAATGTTCCATTTGACTTTGCAGTATCCCAAACTAAATGTAATTGTCTATTTACAGATGTTCTTTATATATTCTGCATAAGAGCCTTTTTTCAGTTTTATGTGTTGCAAACATCTCCCCCCACACTGTGGCTTTTCACTCTCTGTTATAATATTTCAATGAACCCAAACCTGGAGCCAAAAATAAAATGTAAAGCAGCAAATGTAATCAAAAGACACAAAATTCAAAATGTCTTATAAGCACCACGCAATAAAAAAAAAAATGTGCACCTTAAAGCTGATATTCAAAAAGACTTGTACACCAATGTTCACTGCAGCAGTATTCACAATAGCCAAAAAGTGGGAACAATCTAAATATCCATCAACATGAATGGATAAACAAAATGTGGTACACGAAAACAATGGAAGACCACTCAGCCAATGGGAGACACGAAGTCTTGCTACATGCTGTAGTGTGAATGAAGCTTGACGACATTATGCTGAGCGAAACAAGCCAATCACAAAAGTACAAATATTGTATAACTTGACTTAAAAGACTGCTTACGTACATCTTCATGGCATCTGGCTCCTTGGTTAGGAAACTGAGTCATGGTTTCATGGGACATTCCAATTAATTGGAATAACAACATGCTTAGTGCTTCTGCTCTACTTCTTAATTCTTCTTTGAGGTTACCCTATGATTTATAAATTTATCCCCAAGTTTAGAACAGTCCATTCTATCTTTCAACTTTCTTAACTTCCTCATCATTTAGAAATTCTGTGACTGCACAGTCTTTTCCCTCTTTTTGTTTATAGTTGTCCTCACTTGCCAATTGCTATCTCTGGTTCCCTGTCTACAA
>NW_006921670.1:5620136-5624466 GCF_000298275.1 Orycteropus afer afer
TTCAAACCCACCAGCCACTCCTCGGAAGGAAGGTTGGGCAATCCTACTTCCGTAGTGATACTGCCTCGGAAACCCAAGGAGGGGTCGCTATGAGTCAGGGGTGACTCGACGGCACATAACAACAACAACAACAACAAGGTGTAATCGTGTTGAACAGACCACTTGCTCAATATCTGATTGATGTGTAACTCATCTGTTTTCCTCCCACCGTGATCCTAAATTAGAATGGCTGAATGTGGTATTTTAGTGTGATGTATTTGTAGATCCTGTGTACAGAGTCCAAATAAAAATAGAAAGTTTCCTATCTGGAGTGATTTATAATGGCCTGCCACACATGATACTTCCAGACTTCTCTGAGAAATTCAGATTAAGTCTGGCTATTTAAATGTAAAGAAGATACTTCATATTTCAATTTTTATAGTGTCTTTAAGTTATAAGTCAAATAGTCTTGCCTCCATTGTAAAAAATCATTCCATGAATAACTGTCTAGACCAAACCTGTATGCATTTTTACTTCCTGAAGCTGTAAATATGTTATAAATTTGTACAGAGGTTTAGTTAAAAGGAATAAAGGAGAGCCTAAACTCTACCAAAAAAAAATTCTGTGATGTTCAAATATTTAGCTCAAAACCTAAATTTAAAAAAAAAAAAAAAGTGTACCATTTTCCGAAGTCCTAACATCACCAATGGCTACCACATAAACATCTTTTTCTGACGTACCTAAATAACGGCAGTCCAAATGTCCACAATCCTGCTAACAATGTTAAAAATATAATCTTAATAACTCTGAATAACCAAAACACACACAGTTGTGTTTAAATGTTATATGAACATATGTGTCTGAAGAGTCGATTTAGCTTTTGCTTTTGGTTGACTTCTTCTTCTTCTTCTTCACTTCTTTATGCTTCTTTTTTTTTCTCTTACTACCTTCTTTGAATCCTGCTGCGAAAACAGAGGGATCCCAGCTGCTGGTGACCCAAGGTATACCTTGCTCATCATTGTCCACAAAAGTATCTTGAGGTACATGTTTGGGACTGCTTGAGTAGTTGTTGAATGACTGTCTTCTCCAGCTGCATCCTTCTGCAAGGCCCTCTTCATCTGCCATACCATTTATCAGGAAGCACTTCACCTCACCATTATCTTCAACTTCTTCTCTTTCGTGATCATTCTCAATTATTTTCTTTGTATTGCTATTTTGCCCGTTAATTATTTCACGTGGAGTTGTAACAGATATGTAGTTGACCATCCCACGATCATCAAATGCCCTGGCAGAGAATGAGGTAAGGCCTTCACGTCCCAGTGAACCATGTGATACATATCCTCTGTCATGGGAAGGACATCTGCTCTCAAAAGCTGGATATTTGCTGAAGGTAGAGAAAAGGGGGTCTACACCTCTGCTTATGTTTCCAAAGTGGCGTCTTTGACTATTTAAGAGGTTCTCAAGTGACTCTTCAAAGCAGTCAAAAGAAAATGGGTCCCTTAGACCAATAACTTCTTTAAAGACATCATCTGGCTTACGGAATCTGAAGCCATTCTCACAAGGATCGCCAAAATGACTTCCCCCTCCATCATTTAATCCTTCTTTGCCATATTTATCATAAATGTCCCGTTTTTCATCATTTGATAACACTTCGTATGCTTCAGCTACTTCTTTAAATCTTCTCTCTGCTTCTTCTTTATTTTCTGGATTTTTATCAGGGTGCCATTTAAGTGCCACTTTGTGATAAGCCTTTTTAATGTCCTCAGGTGAAGCATATCTCTGTACTCCTAGAACTTCATAGTAATCCACCATGTTTTAACATATTATTGGAAAGAGGTGCTCAGGGTAGTGAGCACTGTGGTTTCCTCTCAGCTCAGGCTCTGCTGGTGGTGGTGGTAGACGCACTGCCTGCAGCTCCTGTTTACATTAAAGGTAAGGTTATTACCAGAGACTACTGCTAGGAGACCTTGGGAAACTGATTATGTGGCAAGCAGAGTAACATGCTTATGTCAGTGAACACTGCATTATGGTGTCATTCTGGGATTAAGGCAGGGACTCAACTTTCCAAATGGAGCTATTCCAGAGTCAGACCATTCTGAAGCCCCTGGACTATTTCCCTGGAAGTCTTAGACATAGGACAGTGGGACCTGGTGCTGACAGCCACAATATGTCTCTTGCATCATATGACCCCTAAATTACTGGTCCTTGGTAACTTCAATGTTTAGTTTTGGAAAAATGTCTTCACATAATTCTTCAACTAGTAAACCAGTGAAAAAAAGTATACAAGCAATTGACGTTTCGTTACTTCATACAAACAAGGCAGTATAAGAGAGGATGTGCTGAGTAAAATCAATCATAGGAGAGATACTTAAGCCAGACTTCGGATATTAGGGAAGGCTTCTTGGAAGAAGAAACCTAACATGAAAGCTTTCTGCATGTCAGTGGGATGTCATTTGAGATGATGGTATCTTTGAGTACCTAAAGTTTACTGCTATAATACATGCAGTAAAATGTAGTGAAATTCTTAAAATTCAGTGAATCTCATCTTTCTTCAGTATATGTGCTTACATGTATGTGTAATATGTTTCTGATATTATTTCCCTGCCAATAATAACAGTAGTATTGAATATTATCTGAGTGCTTTCTTAGGGGGAAAGCCCTTTGCTAATGATTTACTATAGTTTTTCATTAATGTCACAGCATTCCAATGAAAAAAAAAACTTATGCCAAAAAAAAAAAAACAGGTTCTGAGACCAGAAGAACTGGATGGTGCCTGGCTACCTCTACCACCAGCTCTGATCAGGATCACAATCGAAGGTCCTGGACAGAGTGGAAGACAATGTAGAACAGCATTCAGAATCATCAAAAAGACCAGGCTTCACAGGTTGCAGGTTCCGGTAAGATGGCAGACTAGGCAGAAAGACTGAACCCTCTTCAACAAAGAAAAGGGAAACCAATTAACACAGACACAGAAGATAATCCTGGACCCCTGAGCCTTGAAGGGAAGGATATAGAAGTGGACTAAACCCCAACTAGCAGAAGAGTTTGCATGAAAATACCAAAAAATGAGACAGATGGAGCTGTGGTCTGGCAGCGATCCTGACGGCACAGCACAGAGAGCTTTGAGAGTGCCAAATGGTGGTAGGATCTAAGAATTAACCTAAAAATCAGCCCTGATAGCCAGGGACTACACAGAGGACTGCTCTGGTGGCTGGGGAATAAACAGAGAAGGTGAAGAGAAACGCAGGCTGAGCTGTGGACTTTTGCCGGTCCAGAGGGTGCTGCCATTTTGAATGTTTAAAAACAGCTTGACTATTTTGGATATTTAAAGAGACAGTGCTCTCGCAGATTCCTGGGGCTTAAGAACACATTCTGCTTGCCAGCAACCCCAAGGACACTCCAGACCTGCAAGACTGACAAGGTACGACATTCCTCTTGTTACTCTTATACCCCACACCCGCTTGCTGAACAGGAGTGCGGCCATCCCCCACTCCCATCCACCTTCTGGGCCCACAGAAACTCCACCACAGTCTGTGCTCATACGGAGCCTGGGTGCCCTGCCCTGTCCTCTACCGATTTTTTTTTCTCTTTTTTTATTTTTATTTTTTCCTTTTTTGCTTTCTTTTTTCTGGTGATTAGTTTGTTTGTATTTGTGTGTTTTTTATTAGTACTTTTGTCCTTTTTACTATTATTCTTAATCTTCTCCTCCCAGGTCCTAGTTTTCAGCATTTTTTCTTTCCCCTGTTCCTGGTTGAAACAAAAATTTTTTTTAATTTGTTTATTTTTTTAATTTAAGGTTGTTTTTTTCCTCCATTTGTTCTCATGGTTAACCCCATTCCTTGTTTTTCTTTTTGCATTTTTCCCATTTTTTTCCCCCTTCATTCTCCTTCTCTACCTTTTTTCTCTTAGTGCCCTATCCCCAGATATTGCAGGTTTTCTTGTTTTTTCTTCTTCTTTTTCCCTTTTTTCTTATTTTGGTTACTGTTCCTATGTGATTACATGGTGTGTTTTTTGTCCATGTGCTTTTAGTTTTTTGATGGTTATTCAATTGTAATTTGTGTCTAACTGAGTGGGAGACAGTAACAGTCCCCATAAGACACAACTGCACCCACACCTCCTGCAACTTCACTTACTGAGTGACAGCCAATACCTCCTCCACCAATGGGCCAATGATAAAAAACCACCAAGAAGAGCCTGAATCACCCTTGGCTGCTCTTCACAAAGAGTCAACAGAGATCTAAATACAACAATGCCAAGATGCCTTGGAGACAACAGACCATCACAGTCCACACAAAGAAGCAGGATAAAGTGGTAGAAACAAGGGAGCAGGATACAGACCCAGAACACATCC
>NW_006921670.1:5624906-5629200 GCF_000298275.1 Orycteropus afer afer
ATTCAGGAAGTCCAATGAACCCCAAACAGTATAGACCCCAAAAGAAAATCACCAAGACACATCATCATCAAACTCATCAAAACCAAAGACAAAGAATCCTGAAAGCAGCACGAGAAAAAGACCAGGCTGTTCTGATAAAGATTGGTGGACCACCTGAGACTACAGCCCTTAAACCATCTTCAAACCTGGAACTGAGCCCACTCTCAGAGATCACCTTTCAGCCAAACAATAAACTCTAACACCCTGCTATTGAGTTGATTCCAACTCATAGCGACTCCCCCTGGGTTTCTGAGGCTGTAAGTCTTTGCGGAAGTAGATAGCCCGATCTTCCTTCCACAGAGGAGCTGTTGGGTTTGAACAACTGACCTTCTGGTTAGCAGCCACATGCCTTATCCACTACACCAGCCAAACAATAGACAGGCTTATAAAGTGAACATTAAAATCCATGAGGAATGTACTCATGACAGTCAATCGTATAAGACCAAAAGGACAATATTTGCTTAAAAACACAGTTCAGAAGGCAGGAAGTGGCAGGAAAGATGGATGAATGGAAATAGGGAACCCAGGGAGGAAGTAGAAAGAATGCTGTTCCATTGAGGGGATTGTGACTAATGTCACAAAACAAAAGCTGTATAAACTGCTGAATGAGAAACTAATTTACTCTATATACTTTTACCTAAACTACAATAAAATTTTCAAAAAGAAAAGAAAAAATAGGTTCTGAGAGATAGCAGTAATTTGTCTAAGGTTGCATAGCTTGTTAGTGAAGAATCAGATATTGAAACTTGCATCTGTCTGATTCTGTTTCTGCTCTTTCCACTTTACCAAATTTCATGGACTAGGACTGAAGAGCCCTAGGTTCTTGACAGTCTACAAATATGCATTGAGGACCCATGACACAGAGAGGAGTTAGAAAACAGGAAATTCTGCTCCCAAAGAATTTACATGATTAGAAAAAGTACTTTGAAGAAAATCGCTTTTAGAGTCTAAAAGTGTAACAAGAAGACTGGGTTCTGCAATATTTCTACCTTCCTTGACCTCTCACCCCTTCCAGCTGCCAGGCCATTTTCTCAGATCTCTTTTACAACAAAAGGTTGTGAAAGTGTCATTTCTCTTCATTTCTGTGACTTCTTATATCTGTTCTCTTTTTGCCACACTTCCATGTGGTTTCTGTCTTCTGTACCACAACTGTTTTTGTCAGGGTCTTGAACCCAGCCAAACCGGTTACTGTTGAGTCAGTTCCAGCTCATGGCAATCCTCTGTGTTCCAGAGTAGAACTGTGCTCTGTGGAGTGTTCAAATCTCTGACCTTTGGAGGCAGATCGCCAGGCCTTTTCTGAGGCCTCTGAGTAGGTTCAAAGTGCCATCTTACTGGTTAGTAGTCTGGTACTTAATTGCCACGCAGGGACTGATTCCTACCAAACTACACCAGTTGCTTTTGAGTTGCAACTAACTCATGGCGACTCCATATGTGTCAGAGTAGAGCTGTGCCTTGTAAGGTTTTCAGTGGCTGAATTTTCAGAAGTAGGTCACCATGCCTTTCTTCAAAGCACCTCAGGGTGGACTCCAGTCTTTCAGCTAGCAGGTGATCTCTTAACTGACGGTGCCACCCAAAGACTCCTTCAGAATCTCCAGTGACTTCCATATTGTCAAATCCAGTAGTTGTCCCATAGGCCTGCCATGTAATAAATTACATAGTATGGCTTTTCTAGCCATAGTCTTTGTAACTCTCACTTTGCTGCAGTGAGCAACTGAATAGCTGATGGTTAAAGTTATCCACCTGGTATATTTCTGTTGGAGCAGCACAAAGCAATGTTCTGGGAAGTTCACTCTCTCTCAGGTGTATAGAATGCTGATGTTCAGATTGCTTAGGTTTCCCACTCTGCCAGGCTCAAAACAAACCCTCCTAGTGGCAGAAGGATTCTCTCTGCCAGCTGAGAGAGACACACTTGCTGAGAGAGAAAGTTGAGAGAGACACACTGCTGAGAAAGAGAGGCCAAGAGAGACGCGCTGCTGAGACAGAGCCGTGCTACTGAGAGAGACTGAGCACATTCCTGAACTTGAATTGTAGCCTGTTGCTTCCCTGATAAACCCCATAATCTGTGACTTCTGTGTGGCCACTGCAGCAAATTATCAAACCCAGCAGAGAGGTGGTGGTTCCTGCGAGAGGAACAGTTGGTGTCAAGGTTGGTAAGAGCTGAAGGGTGGCAGCATGTCTGGTTCATAAGAATAGGTGTTGGGCTGCTGATGGTCATTCTGTTTTCCTCTTGTGAAGTTAGAGGAGGTCCAAAGATGCTGTCTCCCTGCCCCTTCAGTAAGGCCTCATACTTAGTAACACCTGACACAGGCAAGCACATTCCCCCTTCTTAGTACTTCAACTTCCTGAATACTATGCTTTTCTAATTTTCTTCTTTCTCCCTTTCTGGCTTCTCCTCACCCTAAAATGTATTGGTACTTGGATGTTATCTACCCTATCTCACTGTAGACAGTATCCAGTCCCGTGTGTTTAAATACCATCTATACACTTATGAAGGAGCTCTGATGGTGCAGTGGTTAAAGAATTCAACTGCTATCTAAAAGATGGATGGTTCAAACCCACCAGTTGCTCTGTGGGAGAAAGATGAGGCACTCTGTTTCTGTGAAGATTTCCAGCCTTGGAAACCCTACATGGCAGTTCTACTCTGTCATACAGGGTCATTAGGTACACATGACCCAAACCATGGTGTTTTTATAGCCTCATATACACGTGAAAGCTGGACAGTGAATAAGGAAGACTGCAGAAGAATTGATGCATTTGAATTGATGTATTGGCAAAGAATATTGAAGATACCACGGACTGTGAGAAGAACAAACCAATCTGTCTTGGAAGCTGGAATGCTCCTTAGAAGAGAGAATGGCCAGACTTCGTCTTATACTTTGGTCATGTTATCAGAGAGGACCAGTCTCTGGAGATGGACATCACGCTTGGTAAAGTAGAAGGGCAGCAAAAAAAGGAAGACCTTTAATGAGATGGATTGACAAAGTGGCTTCAATGATGTGCTCAAGCAGGGCAATGATCGTAAGGATGGTGTAGGACCAGGTAGTGTTTCTTCTATTGTACAGAGCACTGCTATGAGTTAGAACTGATGTGATGGCACCTACCAACAACACCGGGTCACTATGAGTTGGAAACTACTTGATCACAGTGAGTAGGTTTATATGTTTCAAAAACAAAAAACAAACTCGCTGCCATTGAGTCGATTCCAACTCCTAATGACCCCTTTTGGGTTTCTGAGGCAGTAAATCTTGCCCAGTCTTCCTTCTGCAGAGTGGCTGGTGGGTTTGAACCACCAACCTTCTGGTTAGCAGTGAAATGCCTTAGGCACTATGCCACCAGAGCTCCTTTTATATGCTTATGACACCTTAATTTATCCCGTGTCTCTCTCTCTCTCTCTCTCTTTCTCTCTCTCTCTCTCTCTCTCTCACTCACACACACACACACACACACGCACCCCAGAACTTAAGAGTAACTCTTTAATTTCTCTATTGGAATGGCCAGTAAGTATTTCAGTTTTCCCCAGTATTATTTAATTTTTTCATCGCCCATCTATTTTGTTCATGCCAGAAATCTAGGAATCATTTTTAACTCCTCTTTTTTCTTTATTCACAACCAATCAAAGAGCTAGTCATTGGCTTTAACTTCAAAATATATCCCAAATCCAGGTACTGGGAAAATAGTCAAATGAAAAGTGATTCCTGCCTTCTAAAAGTTTTAGTAACCCGGAAAACTAATGAACAGCTATATGCAGTGTAATAGATTATTACAGTAGAAGGAAAGCACAGGAGCACCGAGGAAGGGCCTCTGTATCAGAAGCAGTAAAGGTGGGAGAGTTAAAGAAGGCTTCCTAGCTGACATAATGTTTGGGCTGATTTTCAAGAAGTTGGGTAGATAACGAACCAGGCCAAGCATTGTAGACCAAGAACTGTGTTTTTGAAGGATGCTGGTGTGACACAGAATGATGAGCTCTTCAAGTGGTTTAATGTGGCTGCAATAATGTTATCTGAGGATTAGCCTAGAGGGGTGAGCAGGGACCAGATCATGAAAGGTGCTAAAGAGTTGAGAGGTTATTACAAAAAAAAAAAAAAAAGTTTAAGCTTGCAGTGTCAGCGTAGGAGGCCAAAAGAATAAGGACAAGTCCTGGAATTTGAACCTGATTTGGGTTGTTGTTGTTATTGTTGTTATTTGCCGTCGAGTCAGCCCCGACTCATAGCGACCCCTCCTTGGGTTTCCGAAGCAGTATCACTACGGAAGTAGG
>NW_006921670.1:5629300-5635319 GCF_000298275.1 Orycteropus afer afer
AACCTTCCTTCCGAGGAGTGGCTGGTGGGTTTGAACCACCAGCCTTCTGGTTAGCAGTCAAGTGCCTTAGGCACTATGCTACCAGAGCTCCTCTGATTTGGGTAGTGATGCCTTTAAAGAGTTTTAGGCAAGGAGCTAGAGGGATCATTCTGGAAATAGTGCAGCCTGAGGAAGACTGATTGAAGAGGAGAGACAAGACCTAAGACAGGCAGTCTTGGGTGGCAGTCATCCAAGTGAACTGAGGGGTCTTAAAGTAAGGCCTGAGGCAATTGGCTGTTCTAGAAGTGGTGGTGTCATCCTGTGCAATTGTGTCAATTCCAACTCACAGCGACCCTGTAACACAGAGTGAAACTGCCCTGTACAGGAGTAGATTGGCTAGATCTGGTGGGATGGCTGGTGGGATGGCTGGTGGGTTTGAACACTTGACCTTTTGCTTAACACTTAACTGCTTCAACTGTTGCACCACCAGGGCTCTTTTGTTTTAGAAGTGGGACTCGACGTACTAGCTTTACTATTAAGTATGACCTTGGGCAAAAAAAGAAAAATTTACTTGGATTCGGATAAAGAACTGTGAAGACTTGATGTTTTGATTGACTGAAAATAAACATTAAATTTATGTGTCATGTTAAAGTGTTTTTGTTTATTTTATGCTTGGAAGTGATCCAGTAGTAGGGTTAGATATATTAGTATTATTTCATCTGAGCATAAAGAGAGAGGGAATTGGTTAACTTTTACAGTCAATCATTTTGCTGCTGAAATGGTAGTGTGGTTTAATGATTATGAGCTCTAGAAATAGACTGTTGTTTGAATCTTTATGGATCTCCAACAAGGTATGTAACCTTCCTGTGCTTTTTTTTTCTCACCTGTAATGGAGCTCTGGTGAAGTAGTGCCTAAGGTATTTGTCTGCTAACCAGAAGGCTGGCGGTTCAAACCCACCAGCCACTCCTCAGAAGGAAGGTTGGGCAATCTACTTCCGTAGTGATACCACTTCGGAAACCCAAGGAGGGGTCGCTATGAGTTGGGGCCGACTTGACGACACATAACAACAACAAAATGGAGATATTCTAATGGTGTCTACCTCAAATGTTGTTGTTGTTCTTAGGTGCCGTCGAGTCATCTTTGACTCATAGCAACCCTGTGTACAACAGAACAAAACACTGCCCAGTGCTGTGCCAGCCTCATAATCCTTGCTATACCTGAGCCCATTGTTGCAGCCACTGTGGACATCCTGGGAAAAGAGACACTTTTCTGTGGATCGGGATTCTGTTGTGCTGCCTACAACCGTCCGTGAGCAAACAATCCACCATTCAGCCTGGAGATCTTGGATTCGTCATTCGTTGGAGTCAACAGCCGGTATACTGCCTGCCAACCTTGAGCTCCTCAGCCCTGCAGCTGCGTGAGTTGGGAAGAGCCTCCAGCTTGACGTTTGATCCAAGAATTTTGGACTTCCCAGCTTCTATAAGTGTGTGAGCCATTTTCCTAAGATAAAGTTCCTTTATATATATAAGCTTTACTGGTTTTGTTTTTCTAGAGAACCCAGTCTTACACAGACCTGGAGTTAGAAAACTAAAAGGGAAGAACATGCTTGGCATTTCTCAAGCTGAAAGAACTGAAGGAAAAATTTAAGGCTTGAGTTGCAAAATATTGAATGATGCAGGTAGCATCAAAAGAAGATGGAATAAATATACAGAGTCACTGTACAAAAAAGAATTGGTTGATGTTCAGCTATTTCAGGAGGTAGCATGTGATCAGGAGCCAACAGTATTGAAAGAAGCAATCCAAGCTGCACTGAAGGAATTGGCAAAAAACAAGGCTCCAGGAGTTGATGGAATACCCATTGAGATGTTTCAGCAAATGGATGCAGCACTGGAGGTGCTTATTCATTTATTGCCAAGAAATTTGGAAGACAGCTACCTGACCAACCAATTGGAAGCGATGCGTATTTGTGCCCATTCCAAAGAAAAGTGATCCCACAGAATGTGAAAATTATCAAACCATATTATTAATATTATATGTTCTGGTAGCATAGCGTGTAAGGCACTTGACTGCTAACCAGAAGGCTGGAGGTTCAAACCCACCAGCCACTCCTTGGAGGGAAGATTGAGCAATATACTTCCATAGTGATACTGCCTCCAAAACCCAAGGAGGGGTCGCCATGAGTCGGGTCCAATTTCATGGCATATAACAATGACAACAACAACATCATATGCAAGTAAAATTTTACTGAAGATAGCTCAAAAATGATTACAGCAGTATATTGACAGGGAACTTCCAGAAATTCAAAGTGGATTCAGAAGAGGACATGGAACGAGGGATACCATTGCTGCTGATGTCAGATGGATCTTGGCTGAAAGCAAACAATACCAGAAAGACGTTTCCTTGTGTTTTACTGGCATTTATAAAATGTGTTAGGGATTTGATTGCGTGGATCATAACAAATTATGGATAACGTTAAGGAGAATGGGAATTCCAGAACAATTCATTGTGCTCATGAATAACCTGAACATAGACCAAGAGGCTATTGTTTGAACAGAACAAGTGGGGATACTGCATGGTTTAAAATCAGGAAGGGTGTGTCAGGGTTGTATCCTTTCACCATATTTATTCAATCTGTATGCTGAGCAGATAATCCGAGCAGCTGGACTATATGAAGAAGAACGTGGTATCAGGATTAAAGAAGAACTCATTAACAACCTGTGATATGCAGGTGATGTAACCTTGATTGCTGAAAGTAAAGATGACTTGAAGCACTTAACTGATGAAGATCAAGAACTGCAGTCTTCAGTATAGATTACATTTACAGCATAAAGAAAACAAAAATCCTCACAATTGGACCAATAAGAAACATCATGATAAATGGAAAGAAGATTGAAGTTGTCAGAGATTTTATTTTACCTGGATCCACAGTCAACACCTGAAAGCAGCAGTCAGGAAATCAGATGTCATATTGCACTGGGAAAATCTACTGCAAAAGACCTCTTTAAAGGGCTAAAAAGCAAAAATATTGCTTTAAAGACTTGGTGCACCTGACCCAAGCTGTGGTGTTTTCAGTCACCTCACATGCATGTGAAAGCTGGACAGTGAATAAGGAAGACCAAAGGAGAAGAGTTGATGCCTTTGAATTGTGGTGATGGTGAAGAATACTTAAAATACTGTGGACTGCCAGAAGAACGAACAAATCTGGGAGAAGTTACAGCTGGAATGCTTTATAGAAGTGAGAATGACCAGCCTTGATCTCACATACTTTGGTCATGCTGTCAGAAGGGACCAGTCCCTGGAAAAGGATCTCATACTGGGAAGAGTAGGAGGTCAGTGAAAAAGGGAAGGACCCTCAATGAGATGGGTTGACACAGTGGCTACGATGTTGGGCTCAAAATAGCAGGGATTGTGAGGCTGGTGTAGGACCAGGCAGTGTTTTGTTCCATTGTGCATAGGGTCTCTGTGAGTTGGAGCTGACTTGACAGCACCTTGTTGTTGTTGTTGTTATGTGCCGTCGAGTTGGACCTGACTCACAGCGACCCCTCCTTGGGTTGCCGAGGCAGTATCACTACGGAAGTAGATTGCCCCATCTTCCTTCCAAAGAGTGGCTGGTGGGTTTGAACCACCAGCCTTCTGGTTAGCAGTCAAGTGCCTTAGGCACTATGCTACCAGAGCTCCTTACAGCATAGTATAGCTGACTAAAGTCCTTGAAGGTAAAGGCAGTCTTATTTCTGTAGGGCCCAACACAGGTTCTGGCACAGTGGAAAAACCAAAAACCAAACCAGTTGCCATCAGGTTGATTCAGACTCATGGGGACCCCAGGTGTTCCAGAGTACAACATCATTCCATGGGGATTTCAGTACCTGTAATCTTTCAGAAGCAGCTCTGATAGGATAGTGCCTAAGGCACTTGACTGCTAACCAGAAGGCTGGCGGTTCAAACCTACCAGCCACTCCTCGGAAGAAAGGTTGGGCAATATACTTCCATAGTGATACTGCCTCGGAAACCCAAGGAGGGGTCGCTGTGAGTCGGGGCCGACTCGATGGCACATAACAACAACAACAACAATCTTTCAGAAGTAGATCACCAGGCCTTTCTTTCAAGGTGTCTCTTCTGCTTTTGTTGTTAGGTCTGTCGAGCCAGCTTCAAGTCATAGCAGCCCAGTGTACATCAGAATGAAACATTGTCTGGTCCTGTGCCAGCCTCACAATCCTTGCTGTACCTAAGCCCATTGTTGTAGCCACTGGGTCAGCCCATCTTGTTGAGGACTTTCCCCTCTTTCATCAACCCTCCACCTTACCAAGCATGATATCCTTCTCTAGGGAATGATCCCTTCTGATAACATGACCAAAGTAGGTGAGAGGCAGTCTAGCCATTCTTGCTTCCAAGGAGCATTCCAGCTGCACTTCTCCAGGACAGATTTATTAGTTCTTTTGTCAGTCCATGGTACTTTCAGCATTCTTCACCAACACTACAACTCAAAAGCATGAATTCTTCTTCAGTCTTCCTTATTCATTGTCTACCTCTCACATGCATATGAGGTGATCAGAAATACCAAGGCTTGGGCTAGGTGCACCTTAGTCTTCAAAGAGATGTCTTTGCTCTTCAGCACTTCAAACAGATCTTTTGCAGCAGATTTGCCTAGTGCAGTACACCATCAGATGTCTTCACTGCTGCCTCCATGGGTGCTGATTGTGGAATCAAGTAATAGGAAATCTTTGACAATTTCAATCTTTTCTCCATTTATCATGATGCTGCTTATTGGTCCAGTTGTAAGGATTTTTGTTTTCTTTATGTTGTGATGTAATCCATACTGCACACTGTAGCCTTTTAATCTTCATCAGTAAGTGCTTCAAGTCATCTTCACTTTCAGCAAGTTGTGTCGTCTGCATATCTCAGGTTGTTGATGAGTCTTCATCCAATCCTGATGCCAAGCTCTTCTTCATATAGTCCAGCTTCTCAGATTATTTGCTCAGCATACAGATTGAATAAGTATGGTGAAAGGTTATAACCCTGACACACTCCCTTCCTGATTTTAAACCATGCAGTATCCTCTTGTTCTGTTCAAACAACAGCCTCCAGGTCTATGTACAGGTTCCTTATGAGCAGTTAAGTGTACTGGAATTCCCATTCTTCTCAGTGTTACCCATAATTTGTTAAATCCACAAAATTGAATGCTTTTGCATAGTCGATAAAACACAAGTAAACATTTTTCTGGTTTTGCTTTCAGCAAAGATCCATCTGACATCAGCTGTGATACCCCTTGTTCCACGTCCTCTTCTGAATCAAGCTTACATTTCTGGAAGTTCTCTGTCAATATACTGGCACAACTGTTTTTGAATTATCTTCAGTAAGATTTTACTTGCATGTGGTATTAATGATATTGTTCTGTAATTTCCACATTCTGTGGTGGGATCACCTTTTTTTTTTTAGAATAGGTGCAGATATGGATATCTTCCAGTCAGTTGGCCAGGTAGCTGTCTTCCAGATTTCATGGCATAGATGAGTGAGTGCCTCCAGTGTGGCATCCATTTGTTGAAACATCTCAGTGGGTATGCCGTCCATTCCTGGAGCCCTGTTTTTCGTCAGTTCCTTCAGTGCAGCTTTGACTTCCTCCTTCAGTACCATTGCTTCTTGATCATATGTTACCTCCTGAAATGGATGAACATTGACCAATTCTTTTTGGTACAGTGACTCTGTGTGTTCCTTCCATCTTCTTTTGATGTTTCCTGCATTCGATATTTTCCCCATAGAATCATTCAGTATTGGAACTTGAGGCTTGAATTTTTTCTTCTGTTCTTTCAGCTTGAGAGATGTTGAACATGTTCTTCCCTTTCAGTTTGCTAACTCCAGATCTTTGCACATTTCATTATAATAATTGACTTTGTCTTCTCAAGCTGCTCTATGAAATTTTCCGTTCAGCTCTTTTATCTTGTTATTATTTCCATTTGCTTTAGCTACTCTACATTCAATAGCAAGTTTTAGAGTCTCTTCTGACATCCATTTTGGTCTTTTCTTCTTTTCCTGTCTTTTTTTTTT
>NW_006921670.1:5642009-5654769 GCF_000298275.1 Orycteropus afer afer
CAAGATTATCTTCTGTGTCTGTGTTAATTGGTTTCCCTTTTCTTTGTTGAAGAGGGTCTGTGCAATCCTTCTGCCTAGTCCGCCATCTTGCCCCACCTCTTTTCCTGTCTTTTTAATGACCTTTTGCTTTCTGTGTGGATGATGGTCTTGATGTCATCCCACAATTCTGGTTTTCAGTGCATTAAGTCTATTCTTTACATTCTCTAAATTGAGGAAGGATGTGATCAAGGTCATGTTTTGGTTCTCGTGGACTTGTTTTAATTGTCTTCAGCTTCTACTTGAATTTGCATATGAGTAGTTGATGGTCTGTTCCACAGTCAGCTCATGGCTTTGTTTTGGCTGAAGATACTGAGCTTCTCCATTGCCTCTTTCCAAAGATGTAGTCAATCTGATTCCTGTGTATTTTGTCTGGTGAAATCCACGTGAATAGCCACTGTTTATATTGTTGAAAAAAGTATTTGCGATGAATAAGGCATTTGTCTAACAAAATTCTACCATAAGCTCTCCAGCATTATTTCTGTCACCAAGGCTATATTTTCCGACGACTGGTGATTTTTCTTCATTTCTGAGTTTTGCATTCCAATCGCCAATGATAATCAATGCATCTTGGTTGCATTTTTGGTCAATTTCAGATGGCAGAAGTTAGTGAAAATCTTTAATTTCCTCTTCTTTGGCATTGGTGGTTGGTGTGTAAATTTGAATAATAGTAGTAGTAACTGGTCTTCCTTGTAGGCATATGGCTATTATCCTATCACTGACAGCATTGTACTTCAGGACAGATCTTGAAACATCCTTTGTGACAGTGAATGCCATGCCATTTGTCTAGAGGTGTCTCTAGGTGGATTCAAACCACCAACCTTTTGCTTGATAGCTGAATCTTACTATTTGCACCACTTCGGCCCAATAAATACTAAAGGAGAGAACACAAGAAATTTTAATTTGCAGTATTGTGAGGCACCCAAACTGCTGATGATAGATGTATATGTATGTAAACTATGCAGACAGTCTAGATTCATTGTTCCACCTCATCCTCTTTATTCTCCTTTCAGAATGCCTGTCATGTTCACAGCGGAAGTACTCCCTTCAGCCCATCCCCAAGAGGAAGATTCCAAACCGATATTTGGGCCAGCCTAGCCCCCTTACACACCCACACCTCCTTGGGCCAGGTAATGCCTTCTAACCGTAATAACTGTCTCCCTAATTGGGTGCTTTCTCTAGAACTGTGCTGTCCAGTTGAATTTTCTGCAATAATGAAAATGTTCTGGATTTGCTCTGTCGACTGTGGTAGCCACCAGCCATGTGTGGCCATTGAACACTTAGAATGTTGCTAGTGCAACTGTGGAACTTAATTTATTCTATTTTATTTTAAACGGAAACTTAAATAGCTACATATAGTAGTGGTACTGTACTGGATAGGGCTAGTCTAGAATAAATACAATAAACCTTACATTTCAGAATAGTGAAAATACGTATTACAGGATATTTTTAAGAAAAGTTCTTTTACTTCTCTTAGGTAAAGTTGCTATAACTATGTTGTCCAGTTATTTTAACTATTGATGCCTTGTAAACTACTCTGTTAAAGGCATTTTAGAATGTATTTTTCTTGAATGTCAAAAATGCTCATTTAAAAATTTTGTTTAACAAAAATTTCTGTATAGATTATGTAGGATTTCCAGAGCTGATTGTCACAGCTGTGAGAGGTGGTATCCCAGTTGATAGAGGTGATACAAACAGTTGACAAAAGTTTACTTCACTAATTTTTTTTTTCTGCTATTAAGATCCCAGAGTTGCTGCTAGAAGATACGTCATTCTCATTGCTTTAATTGAGACTTAAAGGTTTTTTTTTTTTTTTTTAAGTTAAGGGAACCGCTTTAGGGGATAGATTTCATCCCACAGAAGTGATGTAAACCAAATACTCTGTAGAAAAAACAATCAAATTTTCAAGGAGCATTCATTATTATTTTGCTTCTGCTATGAGGAATTACATTTATGCAGTCATCCCTCGGTGTCTGCAGGGGGTTGGTTCCAGGACACACACTGCCCCGTGAATACCAAAATCCTTGAATGCTCAAGTCCCTTATATAAAATGGTGTAGTGTTTGTGTACGACCTACACACATTGTCCTGTATACTTTAAATCATCTCTAGATTACTTATAACATCTAATATAATGCAAATGCTATGTAAGTAGCGCTTTACATTTCCTTTTTGCCTTTGAAGGATTGTTTGACCAATTCATTGCTTCTGTTTTTCCTAAATATTTTCAAACCATGGTTGGTTGAATCTGCAGATGTAATACCTGCGGGTACAGAGGGCTTACTGTATTTTCTATATTGTTGTTGTTGTTATGTACCATTGAGTTGGACCCGACTCATAGCGACCCCTCCTTGGGTTTCCAAGGCAGTATTACTACGGAAGTAGATTGCCCCATCTTCCTTCCGAGGAGTGGCTGGTGGGTTTGAACCACCAGCCTTCTGGTTAGCAGTCAAGTGCCTTAGGCACTATGCTACCAGAGCTCCGTTTACTACATAAGCATATATAGTAAAACAATAAAGTAACTGAGCCTATCTCCTGAGATTACCTTTCAGTAAAACAGAGAGGCACACAAAATAAAGTATATTACCCTTAAGATCAGTATGAGACCAAAATGTCAACAATTATTCAGAAGCAAAGATTAGAAGATAAAGGGACAGGGACACACTAGAGTACTTGAAACAACCAGAATTAAAGAGAATGCTGACTCTGTGATAAACGTAACTAATGTCACCAAACAGTTTATGTGGAAACTGTCAAATGGGAACCTAACCTGCTGTGTAAACTTTCACTAAAAATTCAGTAAAACAATAATTTTAAAAAATAATAATGTATATTGCCTTTAGAAATGTGTTACTCTTTCACTATCTCTACTCAGTGAAGGATACCAGTGTGTCTCAGTGAGGGCTTCCTTTTGGTGATTCCTCATCAGACTGGAATTCCTGCTGGGAAGTTGGCCAGGACTCAGGAAATGCAGCTTACCACTGAAACACACAAGAAATCAGTTTTTCAAAGCTGTAAGGTAAGACTGATAGCAATGGAGTTGGTGTTACTTTAAGTCTTTCCCTACCCTATTAACCTACCTCTACCTGCAATTAAAAACAAAAACAAAAAAGTTAAAATTGATACTAAGTTTTACCAGCTTTGAAAATGATTGCTTTCTCGTGGTGAGATGCTTCACATGGTCAGCTGCATTTTCTAGGCCTTGAACCTAATAATCATATTGTCAAGAGGACAACCACTGTATTGAGACTGTTCACTGTGGATGTTATATGCATGTTAACTGTGTATTAACATGTAAATAAATACACGCATTCATACCCATGTACATATACACCTGTTCATGTCACCTGTGAGAGAAAAGCAATGCTTGTCTCCTGGACAGAGTCTTGAATATGAGATAGAAGTAGATAGAATTGTGAAACAAAACAATCAGCATGTTAAACGTTAGAGAAATCAACAGGTACTAAAATAGAGGCAGAAACTATAATAGTTAACCAATGTATTAATCATCTTTCTTTCTTTATCTGGAGGTTCAAGATTTGTAGAAGTGTCAGAATGACTGGGGCATTGGAAAGTTAAATTTTAAGAAAAAGCAAAAGGCATTTATTTGATTTTACTTTTTAAGAAAAAGTCTGTTTTACAGAGCCAAAGTCAGTTGGTTAGTTTCTCGTATAAATTATGTTGTCTGTTTCTTGGTTTGCTCCCAAAAAAAGTTTGTGTTCAGCATAGTTACTTGGTATTAATTACTGTGTCTACTTGGTAGTATTTAAAACTTTTGGAAAACATTTCAACGGCTTTCCTAATATTACAGAAATATATATATATATAAATATAATTAGAGAATACAAATAGCATACTTTTAAAAAATTTCTCAGAGCAAACCACTGTTGAGATTTTAGTATATGCGTCTTCTAGACTTGTTTCTTATGCAGAAGTATGTCTATCTCTGTGTGTGTATGCGTACCCTTTGTATTTTGCTATTGTTAGGTGCTATGAGTCAGTCCTACGTACAAGAGACCCTACATACAACAGAACAAAACACTGACTGATCCTGCACCATTTTTACAATTGTTGTTATGCGTGGGCCCATCATTGCAGCTGCTTTGTCAGTCTGTGTCACTGAGGGTCTTCTCCATTATTGCTGACCCTCTACTTTACCAAGCATGATTTCCTTCTCCAGAGACTAGTCCCTCCTGTGAACATGTCCAAAGTAAGTGAGATGAAGTCTCATCATCCTCGCTTCTAAGGAGCATTCTGACTGTACTTCTTCCAAGACAGACCTGTTCATTCTTCTGGCAGTCTGTGGATTCTTCACCAACCCCATAAATCAAAGGCATCAATTCTTTGGTCTTTCTGATTCATTGTCTGCTTTCACATGCATATGAAGCAATCAAAAATACTGTCCAGTGAAAACACTACTGACACTCCACTAGAAATGAAAAGAAACAGCTTGATGAAGGAATAGAATCACTTCAAAAAGGGGAGAGTGTTACAGACATCCACGCAAGATATTACAGTACTCTGAAGTGTAGGGAGAACAGTAAAGGTTTTCAAAGGTATGGTGAACAAAGGATTTGTGGTTGCAGGGAGGGGGAATAACAAAGAAGTTATTGAACTAAAAGTTTAAACATTATCAGTAAGCTCATTTGTTGTCTGAGGTTGTGTCATCCTGAGAGTTGTTTAACAAAGTGTTCTGTAGGCCTAGTCATGTTGCAGTCTTGTCTCTTTATCTCAACAAACTTAGTTTCAACTTTAGTTACAAATTTATAGAGGTCTCATAGAACACAGTGGAAAGTCCCAGTCAGTATCATTTTATTTTGGGAGTCAGAATGTCAGACTAGGTCTTGATAAATACCTATTTTAGCTACAAGGTTGTGTTTTTGTTTTTGTTTTTGTTTTTTTAATAAGGTCTAACTTCTTTAACCATTATCATTTCTGTTTTTCATCCTTCTGACCAAAGAGTGCTCTCTGGGGCCTGTCTCACAAACGGTCTTGACCCAGATACTAAGTAACTCTTTATCTTTTGCCTTCTTTGATTTTCAAACAGTAAAAATTTGACAAAAAGGCTGAGTGGCTTCTATTGAAAAGTAGAAATTCAAAGTGGAGTTTTAAGTTAGATCTGAAGTCACCCAATTCAGGCATGCCGGTGTCAGATTCACATCCACATCACCATGGTGTGGATCAGGGCACCTTAGTTCTCAAAGTGACATCTTTGTCTTTTAGCACTTTAAAGATACCTTTTGTAGTAGATTTGCCCAGTAGAATATGTTGTTTGATTCCTTGACTGCCGCTTCCACGGGCATTGATTATGGATCCAAGTAGTAACTTACATACTGCTCAGTTATTTCCTTCAATTCTGAAAAATGAAATTGTTGACTTGGCTTCTTCTGAATTTTGGGAGGCTGTTACCCTGGATTTCTCCTTGCCTTTACTACTCAAGTTTCCTGAAGCAGCAATGGCTTGGTAAATACTCAGCAGAGTTACACAAGAAATAAGGGGATTCTGTTCTGGCTGCTGCTTTAGCTACACCATAGAGTCAGACTCGCTCCCTGAGTCCTCCTAGTGACTTTCCAAATTGACCATTTCCTTCAGTCCGAGTATTATAGACCATTCCTAAGTTTTATGACCATGCCATCCCTGTGCTAAGGAATGTGTCTGTAGAAACAGAAAATGTCAGTTCAGCCCCCTTGTTCACTGATACGCTTTCCAGTTGTCACCCGGGGGTGGGGTGACTATTCCATGTAGGAAGGCACGTTGCATTCTGAGCTGTTAAAAAAAAAAAAAAAAAAAAACCTCCTCATCGAACATTAAGAAATCCAGCTGTGAGATGTCTTAGTATAAAAATTATTTCAAGTTTAAAGAATGGTATACTTATTTTTTTTTAAATAAAATTTACATACAATGAAATACACAAACCTTAAATGTGCAATTGAGTGATTTTTGACAGAGGTGTGTGTCAGTATAACCCACATCTCAGTGAGCATGCAAAACTTGTCTATCACCCCAGAAAGTTCCCTTGTACCCTATAGTCAGTCCCCACCTCTTCAGGCAGGGTTTTCATAGGATAGAAGGATAGGCCTGACCCTCAAGTCACCGTTAAATACAAAATTAGAAAGTGACAAGTCCTTTCAAAAGGTACTATTACACCTTGGGAATTCAGAAGGAGGGATTTATTCCACCTCTTGACATTGAGAGATACTATTTGACCTTTAGCTCTATTTTTAAAAAGTATAGATCCTTTAACAATATTTGTCAAATGCACTCTATGTTACAGTTATTATTCTAGGCTCTGAGAATAGTATTGAACAAACAGGCAAAAATCTGTGGTGTCTTGGAGCTTACATTTTTTTGGGGAAGTCATATGGGGAGAAAGTGACGCTTTTCCCTACCTTATATATTGAAATTTGAGGGCACTTTTGATTAAACATCTCACACTGCCTTCCACATAATGGTATTCAATAATATTTGACTGCATGGGTAAAAGAATGAACCAAAGAGCTGGAAGAGATCTTAAGGGGTCACGAACTACTTTTCATGCAGAACTACGTTTAACTATTATTTTTCCCAAATTTTTGCAATGGAATGGAGGAAATTTGAAACCTGGGTTATCTTTTAGAAATTGTGAGGAGATTTGACATAAATTGAAGAGCTAAACTTAGGTGTCTCCACCTAATATTGAGGTGCTTTCAGGTCTTTGGGCCTTTGGAAATGCAAAGCATCATTTTTATTTGTTATTTCTAGGGGAGGTGACGCCAGGAATATCCCAGGTGGAATATGCACTTCGCAGACACAAACTAATGTCTCTGATCCAAAAAGAAGCCCAAGGGCAGAGAGGGACAGACCAGACAGTGGTTCTGCTGTCCAACCCTATCTACTACATGAGCAACGATATCCCCTATACTTTCCACCAAGACAACAATTTCCTGTACCTGTGTGGATTCCAGGAGCCCAATAGCATCCTGGTCCTCCAAAGCCTGCCTGGTAAGCAGTTACCATCACACAAGTCCATGCTCTTTGTACCTCGGAGAGACCCCAGTCGAGAACTTTGGGATGGCCCACGATCTGGCACTGATGGAGCGGTAGCTCTAACTGGAGTGGACGAAGCCTATCCGCTAGAGGAATTCCAACATCTAGTTCCAAAACTGAAAGGTAACAAATGGAAGCAAAAGTCCTAACACAGGCCAGGTTGGGGTTGAGACCTGCCTTACCTTCACCATCAAGTTTAGACAAAGTTCTCAATTTCCTAAAATGATTGTCATAGCAGTGTTCCCTGACCACCATGAAAGAAACAAGTTTCCTCAAAGACTGTGCTACTTTATGTTATTGTTGTTGTTAGGTGCCATTGAGCTGGCTCTGACTCTTAGCAACCCTATGTACAATAAAACGAAACACTGCCGAGTTCTGCACCATCCTCACAACAGTTGCTATGCTTGAGCCCATCATGGCAGCCACTGTGTCAGCCCATCTCATTGAGGGTCTTCCCCTTTTTCACTGACCCCCTGCTTTACCAAGCATGATAGCCTTCTCCAGGAACTGGTCCTGTGGGGCTGCTTTAGAGATTGTTGTAACTCATATGATAGGTCTTCACTGGATGATTCATTACTGAGATTAATTTAATTCTGCTGGTTTAAAATCAGAATTTCTTTTAAAAGTGGAGCATGCGTATGGGCTACTCTTAAAGATTACTCACCAGTTTATTGGCCACTTCTTATCAGAGGACCATTACTTCTTATCTAAACATTTTGCCAGCTCTTCACAAGGAAGCAGTATTCTCAAACAGTGATCCATGGATCACCTGGGAACATACTAGAAATGCAGACTCTTAGGTGCCGTCCATACCAACTGAATCTGAACAGGCTTCTCACAGGTGATTCATGTGCACAGTAAAGCTTGAGAAGGACTACTTTACATTTCCAGAGTTAACTTTTGAAGAAGCAAATAAGAATTTATGCTTTCAGTTGAGTTCTTGCCCCTCAGAATAGTCACTTTCTCTATATTTTATATTTATTCCAGTGAAATTATAATCACTCAGAATGTTTTGGGATTACTCTTCTGGAAATTTTTTCAGAACCAATGCCATATTATAAACTATCCTTAGTGAGTATTATAAATCTTTGGGTTTAAGAAGAATTTTATTTTTTTAAATCATCCAAAACTTACTTAAAGCCAAACTTGGTAAATAAGATAAATGGATCAAGTTGGAAAATAATGAATTTTTGACTAGAATAATACACGGTTGTGAAGTTTTAGTCTGATTTTCTTATGATTGATAAATATCCCTGAAGGCAGCTTCTAAAAGAAAACCTCAAAACTGTTTCCAGCAAAACACTGATTAGAGTGTGTAAGTTCTAATATATTTAGATTATTTTTACACCACTTTATAGAAACAGTTTCTGTTTTACAAAAATAATTACTCGGTTTAACTCTCAGAGCTTTCTTTTGTTTTCAAAGTATACATAAAAGCACATAATCATTTTTTGTGTGTATATGTGACTTTGAAATGTCTTGAATTAGTTACTGGCTATTATGTTCAACAGTCTGAAATTCATTAATCTAGTATAGTTAAAATCACTCTTAAAATATTTTTCTCAGGAGAACAACTCATCCACCATTCTTAGTTTGTAGTTTACCAGTTAAAAGCACGAGGCAAAAGGAAAGATCAATGAAGAGTTATGTAAAAGTTTTAAAAAGTTGGCCAATGATTGAGAATAGGTAGTAGAGACATTTTACTTTTAAAAAACTACCATTCAATTTTTGTCTATTGGAAGTAAGATTACAATTTTGCATGTTATGTACACATAAAATGATTTTCACTTTTAAATGAAAATATTGGGGATGTTGTATCACTAAAGCATATCCAGCCAAAGTTTTTAGGGCTTTTTCTCCTCTACTGCCCCATAGTACGTTTTAGTCACATAAACTGTACTGCTGTCCAGACTTAGATTGTTATAGGAAGGCTACTAATGACCTACTGTAGAAAAGAAAACAAAGAACACTTATAGACCTGGTGTTAAATGGACATCACTTCCATAATGAGCCTTCTTATTGTGTAGCTCAGGCAAATACAGACCATTTCTTTGGACCCCTAAATTTGAACCCTGATTGTCTACCATGAGAATTTATAGCAGGTGGAAAGGGAGAGGTGGAGAACCGTGATCAGCACATACTGTCAACTACAGTGTTTCTAAAGCAATGAAGAATTGTTCCAAAGTGAGAGAAGATCCTCCTTTCACTAGTGCTGAGATCTTTTTATAGAGGAACACAGTGTTCTAACTATAAGGTCATAACCTGAGGACTTTTTCTGACCATGTTGGGTGCCGTTACCCAACGATGCCTGAGATCACTAGCAGTGGTGGGAAGCAATCGCTGTGATTGTTCTGTAACAGTTAATGAGTAAAACCAGTGCTTGAAGAAAGCTGCCCCAACCTGTGCCCTTTAATCCCATCTATCTTGTCAGCTTTACAGAGAACACTGAAGTTTTGAGGCAGAAAAGCTGCATATTCACTCTCAGAATATCTTGTCATTTAGGGGAATGGCCTTTCCAGTGATTTATGACCAAACCCTTCTATTACTTTAGTCCTGGGAAAGTGTGCACCCAGCCCTTTAGAATTCCACACCATGGATCTTACCATTGTTCAAGTCATTATGACAGCTTGGCATTTCTTGTCGCTGCTGTTAGTTTTACTTTAAATTTATTTTTGGCTTCTTATTTTAAGCTGAGACAAACACAGTTTGGTATGACTGGATGAGGCCGCCTCATGCACAGCTTCACTCTGAATACATGCAGCCTCTGACTGAAGCCAAAGCCAGGAGCAAGAACAAAGTCCAGGCTGTCCAGCAGCTGGTGCAGCGCCTCCGGCTGATCAAATCTCCTGCAGAAATTGAGCGAATGCAGACTGCTGGGAGGCTGACATCACAGGTATGGTTCCTAAACTAAAAAATCATAGGCTGTTAGAGTTCACAGGGCACCTTAAGGTAGTATATGCCCAATGGAGTAATATCTTCAAAGACAGGTGAGCATCTAGCTTCTTCTTAAATATATGTAGCGAACATGTCTTGCTCATGTTAGTGAATATGAGACTTGCTCAGTACTTTAAAAGGCAAAGTAAATGCCATCTTGTATCCTTTACCTGTCAGTTGCAGTTGTTTCTTCTTGGAACAACATAAACTCCTTAATTCTGTGACAGCTATACCAATGGTGGGAGTTAAACAGAGTTTGATTGCTAAAGAAGACTCAAGAGGATCCAGAATGACAGTGCTTACAAACTGTAGGTTTGTACAAACAGCATTAGAGTAAGGGTATGTGTCACAGTCAATAGCCATCTCAAGCGAGGGGTCCCAAGAAGTCAGGTACAGGCTTCTATTGGCCCTCCTCGTAAAGGCTGGGAGCAGCATGCATTTTCTGTCATGGATCAGTAACCTCTGATGGATGGACGGAGCACTAAGAAACTAAGCAGCCCAAAATGGAAGTTCCGCTAGGGATTTTTATGTTTTCTTGGTCACGTGGCATATTTCTGTTACATAACAGCAGAACCAAGGGAGGGTCTCATCGAAACCAAGTACAAACCATCCATATCTGTATTATCAAGACACAGTGCTAACAAGCTACTACAAACTGCCCCCAAGCCCCATGATCCGTGGTACAAAGGAATATTATCAGTTTGTCTTACTGCTTAACCAAGCTCTGTACCACGCAGGAAATTTAGCCAAACAGCTCAGGCTACTTCCAGGCCTTCTGGAACTAACCCTCACAGAAAAGTTTACATCTCTGAGCCATGGTCAAGGCTTTTTTCCTATAAAATAATAATTTTTAGTTTGACAGCAGTTATTTTATAATCCCTCACTGGTTCTTTTTTTTTTTATTATTATTAGGATTTGGGTGAAGAATCCCTCACTGGTTCTTATATGTGTTTGGATTCTGTATGTGTGTTTTAATTGCTGAAGTCTGGACCCCTGTACCTATAAATATGATCCTATTTGGAAAAAAAGATTTTCTTTTGTTATATTACTGAGAACATGCCAGAGGAGAGTGGGTCCTATATCTAATCTCTTCTGAGTGATGTCTTATAAAAAGGGACAACAGACATGGACAGACACACCAGGAAGTGACCATGTGAGAAATTATTTACAAGGCATGTAATGCCAAGGAACACCCGGGACTACTTACAAAGAGGGACGGACCTTCCTTATAAAAAGGGACAGGTCAGAACCTGTCTAACTTCTTGGAGGATAATAAGAATTAAGATCAGCCTGAAGCTGTTCCCTGTGAGATGGAGGTTAGACATACCTCCACTCTCCAACCTTTTTACCAATTTTGAACCAGCCATTTATCTCACAACATTCTACTTCTTTGCTGGGTTCGGTAATCCATAGCAGTGACCACACAAAACTCAGGTCATACGTAGAGTTAAGTGGCTTATTAAGGAAAAGCGTAAGTCTCAGGATCAGGAAGCAGGCAGGCGAAGTCTCCCTTCAGTGCAGGGCAGCTTGCAGCACTTCTGGGCCCCTTCAGGACAGGATCTTCACAGGTTCCTGAGGACCGGCTCCTCTTGGCTCTGCTGCTGGGCCCCTTCTGGGCCTGACATTGTCTTCATTGCTGTAGCCCTTGGCCCAAGTTACAGCTCTTTTAGGAGTTCCTTGCCTCCTCACATTTGCACAGTACTTTGTGGCCGCTTTATTTGCTTGTCTGTTGCCCAATCCCTGCGAGGTGCATACCAGTCACAGGGCAGGCTGCAGTCTGGAGTCAGACAACCAGTAGTTGTTTACATCTTACCCAGGAAATGCCAACTTGGACAAAAGTAGCAAACTCTCTGGGGTAGAAAACTAGGGCACATGTAACTCCTCAAAGCTTAGAGGGGAAATCTCTAGCTGTTTTTCAGAAGAACCAAGGCAAAAGGCACATAAGGCAACTCATTTAAAGCCTATGCCATGATTTGGACTTATAGTCTCTAAAACTATGAGACAATCAATAAAACACCATGCATTTGTGGTGTTTTTGTTACAGCAGCGTTAGGTAACTAAGCCACAGCTGAACCATACAGTTACCATTTCAGGAAATAAAATTGACCATCAATCAACTAGTTCGTTCCAGTCACCTTTGAAGCATGGCACTTATTAGAACAATCAACCGTATGAGATCAAAAGGGCAGTAATCCCCCAGGGGTAAACAAAGAAGGCAGGAAGGGATAGGAAAGAAGGATGAATGGAAATAGAAAATACAGGGAAGAAGTAGGATAAGTGATGTTACATTTTTGGAAAGTTGGAATCAATTATATGAAACAATATGTGTATAGATTGATTTTTGGGAAACCGATTTGCTCTTTAAACTTTCACCCAAATCACAATAAAAAGTTAAGAAATAAATACACACACACACACACGTACATACATTTTGGCTGCTAACCAGAAAATCAGTGGTTCAAATCCACCAGATCCGCCATGGAAGAAAGATGAGGCAATCTACTTCTATAAAGATTTATAGCCTCAGAAACCCAGTGGGGGTCACTGTCAGTCTGAATCGACTGATGGAGGTGAGTCTGGTTTTGTTTGTTTTTTTTTGTTGTTGTTTTTTTTAATTGTGATTTGGGTGAAGATTTACAGAGCAAATTCACTTTCCATATAGCAGTTTATATATACTTTGTCTCATGACATTGACCACAGTTTATCACAGTGCAACAGCTCCCCTCCCACTTCCTCCCCATAGTTACCTCTTCCCAGTGTCCATC
>NW_006921670.1:5659634-5663390 GCF_000298275.1 Orycteropus afer afer
ATTTATAATTATATCTCTATAATTACAACAGTTAAAAGTATAAAACTCTTAGAAGAATTGAACAATAATTTAGCTTTACTAGTTAAAAAGGTCCACCTTGACCATTATGCTCTTTAAGAACTATCCATTTGGGATCAGATTGATAATAGCAGCTCAAACAAATAGATAGGAACGTTAGGGGGCAGGGAGTTCATATTAATGAGAGGGGAATGACTCAGAAAGCAAGGGTGAGAATAGTTGCACAACTCAAAAATGTGATCACTGTCACTAATTTGTATGTGTTGAATTGGTATATATTTTGCTGTGTTTATTCTTAGCAACTTTGACAGTTTCACTCTTTTTTCCATGTATCTGATAAGGGTTTGATACCCAAACTATAAAAAGAACTCTGGTAACCCTATCAAGAAAATGGGCAAACGGCTAAAAGAAAGATACACAAATGGCCAAAAATACATGAAAAGATGCTCAGCACCTTTAGTCATTAGGGAAATGCAAGTGAAAACCACAATGAGGTACCACTTAACCACCCTTTAGGATGGCTGTGAAGGGCATTCGTGATTTCCTGATAAAAGGTTTACCTTTTATGCAGGAGCCCCACATTTGCTTCCCAGCCAGTGTACCTCACACGCCACCTCCTGTCTGTCAGTGAAGGCTTGTATGTTGCTCTGATGCTGAACAGGTTTCAGCGGAACTTCTGGACTAGGAAGAAAGGCTGGCCATCTACTTCTGAAAATCGGGCCATGAAAACATGGTCCATTCCTCATCCGATCACGGAGATGGCACAGGACCAGGCAGTGTTTAATTCTTTTGTGCCTGGGATTGCCATGGAGTTGGGGGCTGACTCGATGGTGGGTAGCAGTAACAAGATGATTATTATCACAGGAAAAATAACAAGTATTGGTGAGGATGTGGAGAAATTAGAACCCTCGTACATTATTGTTAGAAGAAATGTAAAATGGTGCAGCCACTATGGGAAAAAGTCTAGTGGTTAAGTTAAATACCAAATTGCCATACCTATTGCTGAGTTGATTCCAACTCATAGCACCCTTGTAAGACAGAGTAAAACTGCCCATAGGGTTTCCAAGGCCGTAGTCTTTATGGAAACAGACTGCCAAGTTTCTCCTGCAGAGCAAAATGGCCAATTCAAACCACTGACCTTTTGGTAAGCAGTCAAGTGCTTGACTGCTGCACCATTGTTGTTGGTAGGTGCCATCAAGTCAGTTCCAACTCACAGCAACCTTATATACAACAGAAGGAAACCCTGCCAGATCGTGTACCATCCTCACAGTTGTTGCTTTGTAAGAGCCCATTGTTACAGCCACTGTGTCATTCCATCCCCTTGAGGTTTTTCTTCTTTTTCACTGACCCTCTACCAAGTGTGATATCCTTCTTCAGGGACTGGTCCCTTCTGACAACATGACCAAAGTACAGGAGACAAAATCTTGCCATCCACTCTTCTAAGGAGCATTCTGGCTGTACTTCATCCAGGACAGATTTATTTGTTCTTCTGGTAGTCTAGTATAATTCAGTATTCTTCACCACCATCATAATTCAAGTGCATCAGTTCTTCTTCCGTCTTCCTTATTCATTGTCCAGCATTCACATGTATATGAGGCTATTGAAAATACCATGGCTTGGGTCAGGTGCACCTTAGTCTTCAAAGTGACATCTTTGCTCTTTAAAGAAGTCTTTTGCAGAAGATTTGCCCAGTGCAATACATCATCTGATTTCTTGGCTAGTGTTTCCATGGGCATTAATTGTGGATCCAAGTAAAATTAAATCCTGGACAATTTCAATCTTTTGTCCATTTATCGTGATACTGCTTATTGGTCCAGTAGTGAGGATTTTTGTTTTCTGGATATTGAGGTTTAATCCATACTGAAGGCTATAGTCTCTGAACTTCATCAGTAAGCGCTTCAAGTCCTCTTCACTTTCAGCAAGCAAGGTTGTGTCATCTACATATCACAGGTTAATGAGTCTTCCACCAATCTTGATGCCACATTCTTCATATAGTCCAGCTTCTCTGATTATTTGCTAAGCATACATATTGAATAAGTATGGTGAAAGGATACAACCCTGATACACACCTTTCCTCATTTTAAACCATGAAGTGTATCCCCTTGTTCTGTTTGAACAACAGCCTTGTGGTCAGTGTACAGGTTCCTCATAAGCACAATCAAGTGTTCTGAAATTCCTATTCTTCACAATGTTATCCATAACTTGTTATGATCAACCCAGATGAATGCCTTTGCATAGTCGATAAAACGCAGGTTAACATCTTTCTGGCATTCATTGCTTTCAGCCAAGATCCATCTGACATCAGCAATGATAACCCTCGTTCCACGTCCTCTTCTGAATCTGGCTTGAATTTCTGCCACTTCTCTGCTGCAACCATTTTTTAATTATTTTCAGCAAAATTTTACTTGTACATGGTATTAACGATATTGTTTGGTAATTTCCACATTCTGTTGAATAACCTTTCTTTGGGATGGGCAAAAATATGGATCTCGTTCAATTGGTTGGCCAGGTATCTGTCTGCCAAATTTCTTGGCTCACTAGAGTGAGCACTTCCAGTCTTGTATCTGTTGAATTTGTTGAAACATCTCAGTTGATGATATTCCATCAATTCCAGGAGCCTTGTTTTTTCACCAAAACCTTCAGTGCAGCTTAGACTTCTTTCTTCAGTATCATCAGTTCTTCATCATGTGCACCATCTGAAATAGTTGAATGTTGACCAATTCTTTTTGGTACAATGACTCTGTGTATTCCTTTCACCTTCCTTTGATGTTTCTTGAGTCATTCAATATTGCCCAAAAAACAAACCCTCTGCCCTCAAGTTAATTCCAACTCATAGCAACCTGATAGGACAGAGTAGAACTGCTCCATAGGGTTTCCAAGGCTGTAAATCTTTATGGAAGCAGACTGCCTCATCTTTCTCCCACAGAGCAGCTGGGGGATTTGAACCACCAACCTTTTGGTTAGCAGCTAAACCCTTTATCCGCAGATTGTAGTGTGTGTATGTGTAAATACATATAATTTATATGTGTGTGCGTATATATATGTATGTATGTATATATACACACACACACATATGTATATGTATGTAATGGAATATTGTCCAGCAATAAAAAGGAATGAAATACTAATACATGCTACAGAGTGGATGGATTACAAAAATAAGCAAAGTGGAGTAAAACAGACACAAACCATCACATCCTGTATTATTTCATTTATATGAAATTTCCATAGAATCTGTAGTTACTCCATAGAGATTAATGGCTGCCAGGTCCTATGAAAGGGGACGGGAATGAGAAGTAACTGCTTAATGAGTACAAAGTTTCTTTTGGGATGATGAAAATGTTTTGCAACTAGATGTGTGGTTGCACAACACTGCAAATGCACTACTTGCCACTGAATTGTTCACTTTGAAATGGTTACTGTATGTAGTGTGAATGTCTCCTTAATTTTTAAAGAAATGCGTCGGTTCTCTTCTAAGCATTCCCGCTTCTGTAGCTGCTGCTGCACTAATGGTGTTGGTTAGACAGGGCTCAGTTGTTACAGAAGACTCGGTGGCAGTGCTGACAGACCTGCATGTACTGGAAGGAAGGAGTGCAGTGCTGCTGCAGCATTGGGGTGTGCACAAAGGACAAGGAGGCCACATGTTCTGACCTCCTAGAACCCACAAGAGGAAGGCAGAATCACCATCAATGGCCCAAGGCCTATTCCTGTGAGGCCAGACATGCTGCCTCCCTCCAG
>NW_006921670.1:5663795-5683073 GCF_000298275.1 Orycteropus afer afer
TTATAACAGAATTCTAAGCACCTGAAAGTGAGCCTCCCATAACATTGTGTTGTGCCACGCCCAACAGAAATAACACAGGTGGATAACATTTACAATCAGGAGCTCCTCAGTTGCTCATTCCACCACTGAGTTTACAATGACTTATGGGTAGCAAAGCCATACTAAGTAATTTACTACACTGCAGGGTAAGACTTCACATCACAGCCAACTGCTCTCTCACACAGAGGAGTCCAGAGAGGCCAGGTGCCAGCTCCTATTATCCTTCCTAGGGAAGGGCCAGGGGCAGGATGCTGCTTTTCTCACGGATCACTAACCTTTGATGCATAGGCAGAACACCATGGAACCAGGCAGCCCGAAACCTCAGCTAGACCTTTTTGTGTTTTGATCATGTAGGCATATTCCTGCTATGTAACCAACCTCAATAAAGTCCTATGGGGAGTCTCACCAAGACAAGTACAAACCATCAATCTCAGTGTCACCAATGGAAAATGCTGACAAGCTCATAGAAGCTCTCCCAAAACGTCTCAGAGCAGTGGTTACAAAACAACACTTATTAAACAACGTGCTTCACACCTTGGCCAGCATCAGTGCAAGGGAAGAACTTAAGCAAAACAGCTCAGTCTCATTGCTGCTGGAATTAACCCTCACAGTATAGTATAAACCAAAAAAACAAACTCAAAGCCGTCGAGTAAATCCCGACTCATAGCAACCCCTCCTTGGGTTTCAGAGGCAGTATCTCTACGTAAGTAGATTGCCCAGTCTTTCTTCTGAGGGGTGGCTGATGGGTTTGAACCACCAGCCTTCTGGTTAGCAGTCACTTGCTTTAGGCACTGCGCCACCAGAGCCCCCACAGTATAGTATAATGGCACACGAACATTAGGAGACTGCTTTTCGGTATTCTGCCTTAAGTCTCTTCAGCATTAAACATTCTCCTTTCCTCCACTATTCCTGATCTGTTTTCCCTCATTTGGTTAGCCGCCTCTGTGTGCAGAATTAGCCAAGTGTGCTCTAGCCACAGACAACTCAGCAAAGTAGAACCTTGGCTTTCCCTTGGAGCCCTGTCCTAGAGAGGCAGTGGTTACCTTAGCTTTTCTTCAGTAGATCTGTTATGATGTGGTTCCTTGTTGACGTTGCAGTCTGCTCACCCAGCCTTGCCTTCCTCACCTGATTTTATGTAAAACCAGTCTTCTCTTTTTGCATTCTCATGTAATTGTTACTATGAACTGAGATGCAAGACATTGGTCTTTCTTCCTCTTGCATCTATTTTGATTTTGACCATAATTTCAGTCAGTCCGTGATTTTCTTAATTCTAATACTGTAAAGCAGAGCATTAACCATCCATCTAAATTTTGTGTTAAATACACACAGTAAGCATACCTCTGTCTTCTTTAAGCTCATTGACTCTTACAATGAAGGAAGAGTGTAAGCTAAGAACAGATCTGTGAAGCAATGTCAAAGGCTCCCTCTGGATTGACATCAGTCTGATAATCAGATGTGTTTGGATAAGGTAGAGAATCCATGGGATTTTGATTCACACTTCTTGCATTTGTCTGTACTTGGTATCATGAGGTCCTACTGCTAAGATCAGAAGTATTAAGTCTATGGGATTCCCTTTATAGACTAGCCCATTGTTAACATCGTATATGGACATGGGTTTTAGCCTTCTTTCTCTTAGTGAACTCCAGCTGCTAATCATATTTTTTATATCTGTCGATGGTAGTTGTGTGTCAGCTTGGCTGGGACATGGTTCTGAGTGATGTGGCAGCTGGATATGGTTATTCCCCATCATGAGATTATAATCACCTCCATGGTGGAATCTGCTGTGAGATTTTAATCAATGGAAAAGGAGCTGCCTTTTCAGTGTGGCCTGCTTCCAGTCTATAAGGAGCAGCTTTGGAAAGATTTTAAGCTTTTGGTACATCTGGGTCCTGCATTTGCCCAGCTCTTCATCTCCGTGGCCTGCCGTGTTGCCTGCCAATCTTGGGATTGTTCCTGGACTTGAACCAGGGGTCTGCCATGTTGCCTGTTGACCTTGGGATCATGCCATTCTGCTTGCTGACCTTGGGTTCGTCAGCCTTAGCAGCCAGCAGCTGTATGAGTTAGGAGAAGCCTGAGGCTCTGATGGGCCTGGAATAAGAAGCAAGTATCAAGGAGCTTTCACCTGGTGCCCATAGCCAGCACTCTGAATTTGGATTTCTAGCATCCTCGGAAGGAAGGTTGGGCAATCCTACTTCCGTAGTGATACTGCCTCGGAAACCCAAGGAGGGGTCGCTATGAGTCGGGGCCGACTCGACGGCAAACAACAACAACAACAAAACTGTAAGAAGACAAATTCTTGTTTGTTAAGCCATCCATTTGTGGTATATCTGTTATGGCAGCCCTAGGGATGAAGACACTCTCCAAAATCATTTCCTTAAGAGTAATTATACTATATTTGTGTTGCTCAGCCTAAACCAAAGTTCTTCTTTTGGTGGACAAGCCAAGTATAATTTATGCTAGAATGATGCTGATCAGTTGGACTTTGTTACACTTTGATTTGGTTTAAAATAAGTAAGGAGCACATGCTATTACCATTTAAAAAAAAAAAAAAAACCAAACTCATGCTGTCAAGTTGGTTCCAACTCATAACGACCCTTCCTTGGGTTTCTGAGGTGGTATCTCTACAGAAGTAGATTGCCCCAATCTTCCTTCCAAGGAGTGGCTGGTGGGTTTGAACCACCAGCCTTTGGTTAGCAATCAGATGCCTTAGGCGGCACTATTGCCATTAGAGCTAAGTAAATTATAAACAGAATTGGTAGAATATGTGGGCCAAAGAACAAGTCCAGGTCGTATCTCTTTGTGATTGTATGTGTGTACCCTACCTCCTAGACATCTCTACCTGTGTTTCCCTTAGTTACCTAAATTTAGGCTCTTCCCACCACCAAAACTGACCTTTCTCCAATATATTTTTTTTATGGTTAATGATAGAACATATACCCAATGAACTTAGGGGATAATGTGAGTTATCCTTGGCAGTTGCTTCTCCCCAGCCCCTCCATCTCACTAGTCACCAAGTCCTCTCTTTGTGAGGCAGAATAGTGGAACACACACACACACACACACACACACCTGGGCTTCACTGCCAAGCTGTGTCATTTTGCCACATTAAACTACATGGGGCCCTAGTTCCTGCAGACATAAAATGAGGATAATATTACCCATCTCATAGTGTTATGGCAAGCGGAAGTGAAATAATGAAACTAAAGTGCCTAGCACAGTGGAGCATCTAGGAGCCCTTAACTGTCTTCTTGCTTCCGGTATTGCCTAAGCCTAACTCTGTGCCTTACAAAGTGATCTTTATAAATCTGACCAGCCCTCTCTACTTAAAGGTTTTTGGTGGCTCCCTGTTGTTTTTAGGATTACATTTAAACTTGCTCATCCAAGACCTTTCAGGATCTGGCCCCTGCCTACTTTCCCAGCCTCGTCTCTTCTCACTCCTCTACCTGTACTTATCACTCTAGCCGTACCACACTCTTGGGAGATGGGCCATAGTCCATCTTTCTGCCCTTAAGTGTCTGCTTCCCTTTTCCTCAAATTGCATAGACCCAAATGGCACGATCTCCCAACTCTCCCATCAAACATACACAGCCCTTTATGACACTGTTCCCTTCCATAAACTGTTCAGCACCCATTCCTGACGTATTCTAATTATGAGATGTAGAGTGAAATGCAAAGAACCCCCATTTCACATTTTTGAGAATCAAAGTACATGTATTTAAATAGTGCCTGGTGAAGTAATAGTTAAGGTCAGGTGTTAATTGGGGTTATGAACCCTTGACCTTTACAGAAAGAGCACCAGCACCTGATAGTGATAGCTGTGAGCTGTGGGCCATTCTTCATCAGTGAAGAAATGGACTCTTAGAAGGAACATTCATTACCAAAAGATGGAATGTGAGACCAGGCATTTGACCACCTAGGGGTCAAAAGGGACTTTTCTCTCCAGTGTAGTCTACATAGCAGTGCGGAAGGGCCCTGACTTCAGAAAGTCTGTGTGACATTCACTAAGGGTTCAAAAGGAAATAAATCAAAAGACAGATCCGTCTTTTGAACAAATGAGTCTCGCCAGAGCTGCCACATCTCCCTTCTTCCCCCCACTCTTTTTTCTAGCTTTATGCTAAAAACGTAATGCTAACTAGTTATCAACATTATTTTTGGTTTGCAGGTACAGTTAATACCCCTTATTTATTTTAACTGCATATACTTTTGAGTACCTACTATGTCCAATCCTGTTCTAGATTCTGAGGACACAGGGGTGATACACATTCTCCCTGTGTCCCTTCCTCATTTGTCTACATTCTAGATGGGAAGAGACAGTGAACAAATAAACATAATGTATTGTCATCTGGAATTCACTGCTGTGAAGAAAACAAAACAGTGGAGAGGGAGCACCTGTGAAGGAAGGTGCTCATTTAAACAGAGTGGTCGGGACAGGCTTGCTAAGGAGGAAACGTGTATGGGAAGGTTAGGATAGAGAGAGGAAGCAAGGACACTAATGTCACCCCCGCTACCCTAGTCTTTACTCTGTTGGGCTTGATGGTGATGACATCACCTTTCAGTGAGAAATGTTACTCAAAAGAGTCCCATGAGTGTCACATCCACTCTCAGATCATAGTTGTAACAGCTTGAGAGAAAATCCTCTTACTACCAATTGGTTGTACTTCTGTGCAAGTGATTGTTTTCATCCCACAGACACTGGAAATTGGCACAATTTCTCTTTTAACATTGGCTACTAGAAAACTCAGCTGAATTTGCAGTTCATTCATGGGCATGAGGGTCATTATGCTGTTCCTTACCTTATTTTGTGCTCCTTTCACCTCCAGCCTTGCTTTTCTTTAACTCTACCGTTAATTACGCTGTCTTGTCATATTTTATGTATGTATATAAGCCAATCAGAATTCTTTTTGTAATAGTAAAGTAGTGAATTATATGTTTATTTTAAAAAAAAAAAAAGAAGAAGAAGAAGAAGCCCCTCAGTGAGGTGGTTTGCATAGTGACTCCAACAGTGTGCTCAGACGTCCCCACTACTGGGAGAGTGGCGTAGGACCAGGCACCATTTAGTTCTGTTAGACACGAGGTGGCTGTGAACCTGACGGCACCTGACAACATAATTTGCTGGTAAAAATAGAAATAGAAATGAATCTAACACACATATGGTGTGGCTGTTCCAGAGAATTACTTACGGTATATATAGGCCAAGGAACCCTGGTGGCACAGTGGCTAAGCACTCAGCTGCTAACCAGAAGGTTGGTGGTTTGAACCCACCAACCGCTCAGTGGGATAAAGAGGTGGCAGTCAGCTTCCGTAACCATTTACAGCCTTGGAAACCCTATGGGGCAGTTCTTCTCTGTCCTGCAAGTTCAGAATCGACTTGCTGGCAACAGATGATACATAGGCTGGTGGTTCTCAGGATGATTTTGTCCCGTGGAGGACATTTGGCAACATCTGGATTTCAAACTAAGAGCTCTGGTGACACTGTGGTTAAAGTATTGGGCTGCTAACCAAAAGGTCAGCAATTTTAACCTACCAGCCACTCTGTGTGAGAAAGATAAGGCAGTCTGCTCCCAAAAAGATTTACAGCCTTGGAAACCTCTTTTTTTTTCTTTTTTAATGAACATAATTCACTACTTTACTATTACAAAAAGAATTCTAATTGGCTTATATACATACATATAGGGTTTCCAAGTCCTGTAGGATCACTGTGAGCGAAAATTGATTTGATGCAGTAAATTTGGTTTTTTTGTTGTTGTCAAATTGAGGAATGCTACTGGCATTGGAACACTTGTGAGGATTTTTATTTTCTTTATATTGAGACTTAATCCATACTGCAGACTGTATTCTTCATCCTTCATCAATAAGTGCCTCAAGTTATCCTCACTTTCATCAAGCAAAGTTGTATCGTCTGCATATCTCAGTTTCTTAATGATACTTCCTCCAATCCTGATGCCACGTTTTTCTTCATACAGTCCAGCTTCTCAGATTATTTGCTCACCATATAGATTGAATAAGTGTGGGGAAAGGATACAACCATGACGCTCTCCCTTCTTGACTCTAATGCAGTGACCCCTTGTTCCGTTCAAACAAAAGCCTCCTGTCAAGGTATAGGTTCCTCATGAGTACAATCAGGTGTTTGGGAATTCCCATATTTCTCAATGTTATCCATAATTTGTCATGATCCACACAATCAAATGCCTTTGCATAGTCAATAAAACACAAGTAAACATCTTTCTGGTATTCTTTGCCTTAAGCCAAGATCCATCTGACAGCAGCTATGATAACCCTTGTTCCACATCCTCTTCTGAATCCAGCTTGCACCTCTGGAAGTTCTCTGTCAATATACTGCTGCAACCGTTTTTGAATTATCTTCAGTAAGATCTTACTTGCATGCAATATTAATGATATTGTTCTATAATTTCTACATTCTGTGGGATCCCCTTTCTTTGGAATGGGTACAAATATGGATCTCTTCCAGTCAGTTGGCCAGGTAGTGTCTTCCAAATCTCTTGGCATAACCGAGTGAGTGCCTCCAATGGGGCATCCGTTTGTTGAAATATCTCAATGGGTATTCCGTCAATTTCTGGAGCCTTGCTCTTCACCAATTCTCTCATTGCAGCTTCAACTTCCTCCTTCAGTACCATTTGTTCCAGATCATATGCCACTTCCTGAAATGGATGAAGATCGACCAGTTCTTTTTGGTATAGTGACTCTGTGTATTCCTGCCATCTACTCGTGATGTTTCCTGCATCATTCAATATTTTGCCCATAGAATCTCTCAATATTACAACTCAAGGCTTAAATTTTTTCTTCAGTTCTTTCAGCTTGAGAAGTGCCAAGCATGTTCTTCCCTTTTGGTTCTCAAACTCCAGGTCTTTGCACATTTCATTATAGTAATTGGTTTTGTCTGCTTGAGCTGCTCTTTGAAATCTTCTGTTCAGCTCTTTTATCTTGTCATTTCTTCCATTGGCTTTAGCTACTCTCCACTCAAGGGCAAGTTTCAGAGTCTATTCTGTTACCAGTTTTGGTCTTCTCATCTTTTTTAATTATCTCTTGCTTTCTTCATGGATAATGTTCTTGATATCCTCCCACAATTCTTCTGGTTTTCAGTCATTGATGTTCAGTGCATCAAATCTGTTCTTTAGATGATCTCTAAATTCAGGAGGGATATATTCAAGATCATATTTTGGCTCTCTTGGACTTGTTTTAATTGTCTTTAACTTCAAGTTGAATTTGCATATGAGCAGTTGATGGTCTGTTCCACAATCAGCTCCTGGCCTGGTTTTGGCTGAAGATATTGAGCTTTTCCACCGCCTCTTGCCACAGATGTAGTCAATCTGATTCCTGTGTGTTCCATCTGGTGAAGTCCATGTGTAGAGCTACCGTTTGTGTTGTTGAAAAAAGGTGTTTGCAATGAATAAGTCATTGGTCTTGCAAAATTCTACCATACGAGTTCCAGCATTATTTCTGTCACCAAGGCCAAATTTTCCAACTACCGGTGATTCTTCTTTGTTTCCAACTTTTGCATTCCAGTCACCAGTGATAATTAACACATCTTGATTGCATGTTTGGTCAATTTCAGACTGCAGAAGTTGATAAAATTCTTCAGTTTCCTCATCTTTGGCTTTGGTGGTTGGTGCATAAATTTGAATAATAGTTGTATTAACAGGTCTTCCTTGTAGGCGCATGGATATTATCCTGTCACTGACAGCATTGCTCTTCAGGACAGATCTTGAAACATCGTTTGTGATGATGAATGCCACGCCATTCCTCTTTAAACTGTCATTCCCAGCATAGTAGATCACATGGTTGTCTGATTCAAAATGGCCAAAACCAGTCCATTTCAGCTCACTAATGCTGAGTATATCAATCTTTATATTTCCATTTCATTTTTGACAACTTCCAATTTTCCTAGATTCATACTTTGTACATTCCATGTTCCGATGATTAACGGATGTCTGCAGCTGTTTCTCCTCAATTTGAGTGGTGCCACATCAGCATATGGAGGTCTCGAAAGCTTTACCTTGTCCATATGAGTAAGGCTGGGTTTACTCTGATGATGCAGGTTCTTTCCCAGTCCTATTTTGAGAGCCTTCTAACCTAACTGGACTATTCCTAAAGTTGCACGGTAATGTATCAGACATTGTTTCTTTGCTATTCATAAGGTTTTTTCTGGCCAGTTCTTTGAGAAGTGGACGGCCTCTTCCTTTTTCCTAGTCTGTCTCAGTCTGTAAGCTGGGCTGATACCTGTGCACCATGTGCATCACGCTAGGTTTGAAACACCAGTGACTCAGCCTCAAAACTCACATCAACATTTCACCACGGTAGGAGAAACCGACAGACAAGTTTGTCTTCCTGTTGGAAACCTCTCGTAACACCCTTACCTGGGTCCCTGTGGCTGACTCCTCCTCTGTCCAGGTTCCTGGGCCTTTTAATCCCCTTTCTCCCACTTTCCCACCCTTCTGCTTTGCACATGCCCGGGTTCCCTCTCCTCACCTGGATCCCTGTGGCTGACTGCTCCTCTGTCTGGTTTTTAATCCCCTTTCTCCTGCTCTCCCGCCCTGCTGCTTTGGGCATGCCTGGGTTCTCTCTCCCACTTGGATCCCTGTGGCTGACAGCATCACAATAAATGGAGAGAAGATTGAAGTTGTCAAAGAATTCACATTGCTTGGTTCTACAATCGATGCCAGTGGAAGCAGCAGTCAGGACATTAGACAACGTGTAGCACTGGGAAGGTCAATCGTGAAGGAACTGTTTCAAGTGCTGAGGAGCAAGGATGTCTCCTTGAGGACTAAGGTGTGCCTGACACAAGCCATGATATTTCCAGTCGCCTCATATGCATGTGAGAGCTGGACAATGAATAAGGAAGACCAAAGAATAGTTGATGCATTTGAGTTGTGGTGCTGGCAAAGAATGCTGAAAGTACCATGGACTGCTAAAAAAAACTAACTGATCTGTCCTGGAGGTTGTGCACCCAAAATGCTCCTTGGAAGTAAGAATGGCCAGACTTCATCTCACCTGCTTTGGTCATGTTGTCAAAAGGGACCATTCCCTGGAGAAGGATGCCATGCTTGGTAGGGTGGAGGGTCGACGAAAGAGGGGAAGGCCTTCAACGAGATGGACTGACACATTGGCTGTGATGATGGGCTCAAGTATAGCAGGGATCATGAAGCTGGTGTGGTCTCGGGCAGTGTTTCGTTCTGCTGTGCATAGGGTCGCTATAAGTCGGAAACCACTCAGTGGCACCTAAAAACAACAACAACCGGCATTCTACATTGCACATAACAGCCACCCACTACATAAAATTATCTGACCTAAAATGAAAGTAGTGCTGAGGTAGAGAAGCCCTACCGTAGACCAAACATTCCAAGGCCCTGAGAAGTACGCTACGTCATGATGCATGTTTCTCCATATATCTTGTTCTGGCATTCAGTGTATATTCCGAGTGGGAAAGTTGGTTATTCTTCCACTAAATCTGTCATCACATATTCTCAAAAGCAAGGTTTTTTTTTTCCCCCTTCAGAAATCTTAGTTATTATACCCACTAAGTCGGATCAACAAAATTGAAGGGAAGGGTACTTTTCAGTTGAGTCTCAGGTACTTGAATGGTTGATGACGTGGCCTTGTAAATGAGTCTGTTCTCTGTGCCCTCCTTTCTCTTTGCAGGCTTTCATAGAGACCATGTATACCAGGAAAGCACCTGTGGAGGAAGCCTTTCTTTATGCCAAGGTGAGCTAGATAGTTGGAAAGGTCTTGTGGCAGGGACTGTCAAATATAATTTCATTGACTTGCAGATGATATCTGGTTGGCTTTCGTGGAAGTGGCTGAGATGTCAGTGGAGAAAATTTGGTTCTTAAAAGGCACTAGTAGTTTATTAGTATGCAGTATTACAGTTAAATGAAGAAAATTGCCAAGTAGAAGATGAAGAAGGAAAGACTGACTCAAATGTGAGATGAGACGAATGATACAGTTTAGATTAATGTTAGGGAAGAGTCTGAGGTAGTTCCAGAGACAATGCCAGACACTTGTCAGCCTCTAGCAGCATCCTCGCGCTCTGCCATTTGCCGGCATCCTTTTACAGTTTTTAAGCTGAAAGCTACTTGAAAGGTTAAAATCAGTACCGTATTTTACCCAAATAACAATGCATTATGTGTGTTTCATATCATGTAAACCCACACACACACATTTTTTTTTTATAAATGTGCTATAGCAGTATTAAAAAAAAAAAAAAAGTTGCTTACTTCAGTTTCTGTTTTTTTTCTGTGCATTGGATTTAACGTTTAGTCCTGGGCTTGGTGCTCATGGACACAGAGGTTTGGGTCCCAGCAACAAACCCTCACCAGTCTGTCCTCGGGTTTCTAAAGCAGCCCCTCACCCAGTAGGAGTCCTTCTCTGATTTTGTCCAATGCAGAAAGAAATCATTTTTCCTTTCCAGAAGCAGCCTTCACCAGGACAGCCGGCCCCAGCCTAGGAGGTGCTCAGGTCTGCGCACCCCAGCTCACAGAGGCCGCCCAGGTGGGCGAGACCAGCGCACTACAGCTGTGTGCATTCTGCCTTGCCATCGAGCTGGCCAGCCACCTACTCAAGCTGTTTGAATCTCCTGCCTGTGCAGACGCTGTGGGGCAAGAGCTGCTGGTGCAGAGGAGTCCCACATCCCTCACTTGCAGATCTGGGACAGTGCACATCTGCACCCACACTCCCCTGAGGCTCACCTTCACACAGGACCAGCACCATGAGACCCAGACACACGGGAGCAACAGTCGCTGCCCGCCGCAGGACCAGTGTGGACTTGGGCTGTGGCATCCCTGCATAGAGCCTTCTGCCCAGCCCTCCCCCCGTTCCCAGGGTGACATATCTGGGTGCAGAGCAGCTGCAAGCAACTCCACTGCTTTCAGGCCTGGCCACAAACTGCCCCAGAGCAGATGCACAGTTTCAGCTGTTTATTTTCTGATTAGTAGGGTACTACTAAACTCGATCCATGATTCCTTGACCGTGGTTTATACCTTAATTATACAAATTAAATCAAAAGAAACATTTTCAAACTGTTGAGTGAAGGTGAATGAGGCTAAAATTCAGTTCTGGAAATGTCATGAGATATGCACAGTGTATGCATGGGTGCCCATGCCAGAACTTTTAAACATAATTTCATAATTTTTACACATTACATGCATGTGGATGTTACTTACATGGGTGTGCCGTTTGCAGAAAATAACAGTAATTTAGAGCTATTATTAAAAAATGCAAATTATATCCACCCCATGTTTATCTAAATAAGAAATGAACAATAACCTTTCATGATTGCATCTCGGTACTCGGCCCTGAAACCAGGTCTTGGTGTCCTCTTGTGGTCCTTAACAATCATAAGAAATTTATAGAGCACTCGGAAGAGAAGAGGCTTAGTAATAGGGTTGAGGAATAAGACTGGTGAGAGAAAAAGAGTACGGAGTATATTTAGCGTAGATGATAGCATGTGGGTGAGAAGAGAAATGGACTGAAGGTACAACATAGAAAGTTTGGCCGAGCATGAGGAATAGTGCTGTGGCGTGACTGTTGAAGACAGCCAGCTGGGCACCACTACAGAAATCCTTTCCGTTGTCATATCTTGCTGTTGTTTTTCAGTTTGAATTTGAATGCCGGACTCGTGGCGCAGACATCTTAGCCTACCCACCTGTGGTTGCTGGTGGAAATCGGTCAAACACTCTGCACTATGTGAATAATAATCAACTCATCAAGGTACACGCAATGCCCTTTCTCTCCCATACTCCTTCCACAAGGTCCACATGCTTGAGTAGAAAACTCACCAGCTTCCTGCTGCCCTGTTCTCCAGCTCTCACAAATTAACTGCCATTTATAAAGACCTTATAAAATCCTTTTACAGACCTTATCTCATTTGATCCTCGCATTAGCACTGGGGGATCAGAGCAATTATTGGCATGCCTGGTAATAGATAAAGAAAATTAACCTTAAAAAATTAAGGTACTTATTCATAATGCAGAGCCATGTACTTTACTCTATGGCTTCTGTTCGTTTCATTTTGTAACACTACTTCTCTAAGGATTTGGGAAGACAGTATGTCATTCTATTTATATAAAATTCTAAAATAGGCAAAAGTAATCTATGGTAGAAGGAATGAGATCTGTGGTTGGGTCTGGTGGGGGTTGACTAGGAAGGGGCATGAGGGTGTGGTTACCTGGGTATATACATTTGACTAAACTGATTGAACTCTACATACGGGCAGCTTAATGGACGACTCCTACTTGCCCTGTAATGCAGGGCTTCACCTGCTTCTGTCGTGGCCAACAAAGCAAAATGGGAACAAACTCAAACTGTACAATTTGAGTGATTCATCACAGTAGCAGGAATTGAAGCCTGATGTATGAGATTGGATTATTGACAGGGCTGTGGAGAGCCATACACATTGAAAGCCATCTTTGAAGCCCTCCTTTAATAGTATGTGAATTTGCCCTCATTTTGAAACAACTGAATTGACCCTATACTCACAACAAATTCATCACAGTCACCTTCACTTACTACACATGCAGCTTTTGAATCATTGAAAAAGGCTTTGAGCCTTTTCTTGCACTAAAGTAAGCATCTGTTCTGACTGACATACAAATTCTTAAAGACATAGTTAGGAACACATTGTAACCTGGGGACTGCCTGTGCGTTAAGATTTGTGCATTTTACTGTATATGAATTATATTTCCAAAACATTATTGGTTTAAAAGAAAATCTCACTAGATGTTTGTTGATTTTTACTAGTCTTTTAAAGCCAGCGTTTGGCATCATTTACCCTTCCTCAACCACTCATCTGTCAGTTTGTCACACTGGGGTGGCTTGTGTGTTGCAGTGATGCTGGAAGCTATGCCACCAGTATTTCAAATACCTACAGGGTCACCCATGGTGGACAGGTTTCAGCCAAGCTTCCAGACTAAGACTGGGAAGAGGGACCTGGCAGTCCACTTCTGACAAAGTTGGCCAGTGGAAACGTTATGCATAGCAGTGAAACATTGCTATCATGCCAGAAGGTGAGTCCCTGAGGTTGGAAGGCACTCTGACTATGACTGGGGAAGAGCTGCCTCCGCACAGTGGAATCAACCTAAATGATGTGGATGGAGTAAAACTTCTGGGCTCTTCATTTGCTGATGGGGCACAACTCGAAATGAGAAGAAACAGCTGGAAACATCCATTACTAATCAAAATGTGAAACGTACAAAGTAGGAATCTGCGAAAATCAGGAGTCATCAAAGGTGAAATGAAACACATAAAGATTGATATCCTAGATTAGTGAGCTAAAATGATCTAAAAGGTCATCAGGGCGACATCTGACCTCCTCTAACTTCACAAGGCGAAAAAGCGTCCAGAACAACATCAATAGCCCAATGCTTATTCCTATGAGGCAGAAGTCTCTGGCTTTTTGCTTGGGATCCTGCATCTGGCTCCTCACCACTTGTACTTGAACCAATGGCCCACCGTACTGCCTGCTGGTTTTGAGGTTGTTGCCTTTGCAGCCCATGAATCAACAGCCTGCCATTTTCCCTGCTGATCTTGGAGTTGTCAGTCTCTGAAGCCGGCAGCGTGCTGTATTGCCTGCCAATTTGGGGTACATCAGTACTTTCTGCTGCGTGAGTCAGGAGAAGCCTCCAACTTAATGTATGACCCACAGACTTGGGACTTGCCATCCTCTCCAACTGTGTGGGCCATTTCCTTTAGATAAATATCTTTCTCCCTAACTTTCTTTCCCTAATAGTCTCTCCCTGCCCTCCCCCATATGTGTATATCTGGTGGCGTAGTGCCTAAGGCACTTGACTGCTAACCAGAAGGCTGGCAATTCAAACCCACCAGCCACTCCTTGGAAGGCAGGTTGGGCAATCTACTTCCATAGTGATACTGCCTCGGAAACCCAAGGAGGGGTTGTTATGAGTCAAGTCTGACTCAACGTTACATAACAACATGTATATATATAAAACGCAAAAACGAACACACTGCCGTGGAGTCGAATCCGACTCATAGTGACCCCCTCTCCTTGGGTTTCTGAGGCGGTATCACTATGGAAGTAGATTGCCCAACCTTCCTTCTGAGGAGTGGCTGGTGGGTATGAACCACCAGCCTTCTGGTCAGCAGTCGATGCCTTAAGCACTATGCCACCAGAGCTCCCGTGTAAGTGCCTGTGCCTGTGCGTGTGCGTGTGTATGTGTGTATGATACAAATTAAATCAAAAGTAACATTTTCAAATTATTGAATGAAGGTGAATGAGGATGAAATTCATATATATGCTACACTGGTTTTTCTCTTTAGAGGATGTGGTAGTTAAGATTATTTGTCAACTTGCCTGGGCCTGCTTTTGAGTGGCTGGGGAGCTGGATGTTTTATTCACCATGATGAGATTGGTAATCAGCTCCCTGGTGGACTCTACTACAGCAGCTGAGTACCTGCCTTAGGGATGTGGTCTGCTTCTAGTATATAAGGAGAAGTTTTGAGAAAGGCATCTGAGGTTTTTGACACGCTTGGCCCCTGCATGTAGCTGAGTCTTCTTCATTCAGCCAGCCATGTTGTCTGCTGATCTTAGGATTATTCCTGGACTTGAACCAGTGCCCTGCTGTGTTGTTTGATAATCTTGGGACTATACCATTTTACTTGTCGACCTTTGGTTTGTCAGCCTCATCAGCTAGCAACTAAGTTAAGAGATGCTTTAAGCTTCAGTGGGCTAGGAGTAAGAGACAGAGCTGAAGCCCAAGGTCAAGGGACTTTCACCCACCTCTAGAACTGGCACTTTGAATTCAAACTTTCAGCCTCCTAACTGTAAGAGAATAAATTCCTATTTGTTAAAGCCATACATTTGTGATATTTTCTCTTAGAGCAGCACAAGAGAGCCAAAACAGAGAACTCAGCCTAAGGCAAGATGTTTCAACAAACAGATGCAATGCTGGAAGCACTTATTTGTTTCAGCCAAAAAATTTGGAATACAGCTAACTGACCAACCAACTGGAAGATACCCATATTTGTGCCTATTTCCAAAGAAAGGTGATGCAACAGAGTGTAGAAATTATCAAACAGTATCATTGATATCACATGCAAGTAAAATTTTGTTAAAAATAATTCAAAACCAGTTGCAGCAGTACATCAACAGGGGACTGCCAGAAATTCAAACCGAATTTAGAAGAGGACATGCAATGACGGCTATCATTGCTGATGTCAAATGAATCTTGGAAAATAATGAGGAAGATGTTTTGTATGTGTTTTATTAACTACATAAAGTCATTTGACTGTGGATCATAACACATTATGGGTAACATTAGAAAAATGGGAATCTCAGAACACTTAATTGTGTGCATGAGGAACCTGTACATAGACCAGGAGGCTGTCTGTTGAACAGAACAAGGGGATATTGCATGGTGTAAAATCAGAAAAGGTGTACATCAGTGTTGTGTCCTTATAACCATACTTAACTCAGTCTGCATGCTGAGCAAATAATCTGAGAAGCTGGACTATGAAAAATGTGGAATCAGGATTGGAGGAAACTCATTAACAACCTTTGATAGTAGATGATACAACCTTGCCTGCTGAAAGTGAACAGGACTTGAAGCACTTACTGATGAAGATCAGAGACTGCTGTCTTCAGTTTGGATTATACCTGAACATAAAAACAAAAATCCTCACAAGACCAATAAGCAGCATTATGATATATGGAGAAAAGACTGAAGTTGTCAGAAATGTCATTTTACTTGGATCCACAGTCATTGCTCCTGGAAGAAGCAGTCAAGAAATCAGATGACTTATTGCACTGGGCACATCTGCAAAAGACCTCTTTAAAGTGTTAAAGAGCAAAGGTATCACTTTGAAGACTAAAGGGTGCCTGACATAACCATGGTATTTTCAGTAGCCTCATTTGCATGTGAAAGCTGGAAAATGAATAAGGAAGACTGAAGAATTGACGCATTTGAATTGTAGTGTTATCGAAGAGTCGTGGACTACCAGAAGAATGAATGAGTCTGTCTTGGAAGAAGTACAGTTGAGTGCTCTTTAAAAGCAAAGATGGTGCGACTTAATCCTTCATACTTTGGTCATATTATCAGGAGGGATCATTCCCTGAAGGAGGCTATCGTGCTTGGTAAAGTAAAAGGTCAGTGACAAAGGGGAAGGGCCTTAATGAGAAAGATCGACACAGCGGCTCCAGTAATGGGCTCAGGCGCAGCAATGGATGAAGGTGGTGCCGCACTGAGCAGTGATTGGTTCTGTCGCAGGTGAGGTGACTGTGAGTCAGAACCACCTTGATGGCCCCTAACAACACCAGCAGCAGTTCTTTCTGTTCTATTGCTGTTTTCTGTTTCTTCGTTTTGTGCTCTTGTCTTTATTATTTTTATCCTTCTCATCTTTGTGTTTGTTCTGTTCTTTATCTAATATCTTAAATTGGATGCTTAATTCATTGATTCTCATTTTTTCTTCTAAGTAGTTAAGGATAGATTTCTTACGTTCACTATATGCCATAAGCTTTTTCTGTTAAGTTGTGAAATGTATCATACCTAAGAGCAATTACAGTAATGTACAGTTTAAAAGTGATAATGAACACCCATGTGTCTACCATCGAGGATAAGAAGAACATTATAGTTATCATGGAGGTCCTATGGGCAATTCCAGTCACATCCTCCTTCCAACCCTGCAGAGAGAACTAATGTCTAAACTTTTGTTTTAATCATTCTTTTACTTTATAGTTTTACCACTAATGTATCTGTTCCTAAATAATACTTTGTTAAATCTAGAAAAACAAGAATAAGCACAAACCCAGCTTTACAGGGAGAGAGCACTATTTTCACTAAGAGGTGAAGTGGCCCAAGAGAAATTAAGTTCAGAACTTCTAATTCATAGTCCAGCTGCAGTTATCTGAGAGCTTATAAGAACTCTTTTCAGGGAAGTCGGTGGGCAAAGTTACCAACAAGCCCTGAGAAATGCAGGGCATTATTGGGGCAATTGGAAGGGCTCTAATGTGGACTAGGTTCTACGCATTCTGCAGAAATATAGTAAGAAGGGATCAGGTCCCCTCTGTTTTCTGCTTCTAAGTGACCTACATCCTACTCCCAGGAATAGGTCAGAGCAGAACACTTCTGATTGTGTAGATTTGCCTGCATGTTGACTATTCCTTCTTGCCACTTACGGTGGAATCACCTTCCTTCTACATTAAGAGCATCCTTTAGATAAGGTCTGTTGCTAATAAAAGTCCGTCCATTTTTATTCAGCTGCAAATACCTATTTTGTTCTCATTCTTGAAAGATGGTTTTCACTCATCAATTGGAATACATTATTCCTGTTTTCTGACTTTAAGTGTTGCTGATTTAAAAAAATAATAATTATTGTTCTTTGTAGATCTTTTTTCTCTGTCTCCTTTTAAGATCTCTGTCTGTCTGTCTCTCTCTCTTGTATTCCCAAATTTCATTATGATATGTCCAAGCACAAGGTTATTTTTGTTTGCCTTGACTATAATACTTTCTAAATCTGTGAGTTCAGCTCTTTCATCCAGTCTATCACCTCTCCTGCATGCACTCTATTCACGCCATCAAGGGTTTCAATTAGAGGTATGTTAGACCTTCTCATTTTGTCCTCCATAAGCTAACTTCTCTTTCATGTTTAATTTTATCTTGACTCTCTTTGTCACAGTCTAGGTGATTTTGGTAGATCTGTCTTCCAGGAAACTAATTTTTTCTTCAGTTGTCCAGTGTTCTATGTAAACCATCCACTGAGTGTTTGTTTTTCATTATTTCATTTCCATTTGGCTCCTTTCAGGTTCACATAGTTTTTCTGGATTATCTCTTATTGCTTGCTCAGTGTTGTGATTTCATTCTTTATCCCTTTAACATTTCATACACAGCTATTCTGTAGCTGGTATTTCCATTATCTGAAGTCCTCAGAAGATTTTAATTTGGTATCTGTTGTTCCTAATGACTCTCACTCATGGTGATTTACCTCCTTGTGTGTTTGGCAACCCTTAGTTAAGGGCTCATGTTTGCTTGATGCTATTTTTTTTTTTTTTTTTAAATATACAGGCCTAAATTTGGGGAAATTTCTTCCAAAGGTTGTTTTTGTGTGTTTTTGTGAGGAGCCACCAGGGTCTTAATGACCTGGGACTATTTTATCCCTTGTGAGAGTCTCAGATTCAGTTTCATCACTTTGCTACTAGATGTCAGCACAGTACCTCATCTGCTGTGTACTTTAAAGTTTACCTTGTCACCACTCCCAGCTCTAGTTTAAGTTCTGGGTTTGCTTTGATATACGGGTGGATAGATGGGTGGACAGGATGAACAATTAGGTATGTCTATGCAAGGGGGAATGTGCCCATGACCATGTACAGGGCTGGAAGACAATGTTTCTACAAGAGTATTTGTGTGTTCTGTAAGAATTCTCAGATATATAGTAGAGCTGACAAGGGACAAGGTTGTAGTCACTGTTTGGCCACAGTCAGCTACCTGGAGGGAGTGAGTAGTTGGACCTGTGGGCTCAGGACCATGGTGGCAGGGGACATCAAGTTCAATTGGCACAATATACTACACAAAAGCATTGTTCCATATCCTACTTTGGCCAGTGGTGACTGGGATCTTAAAAGCTTGCAAACAGTCATCTAGGTGCAACAATGGGTTTCTCTTGTCCAGAGTAAAGAAGAATGAAGAAAACCAAAGACGCATGGAAACAATTAGTCCAGGGGACTGGTATACCATACGATCCTCAGCCTATATGACTATGAGACCAGAAGAGCTAGATGGTGCCCATCAACCACTGTCAACCATTCTGAAGGGGAATCTGTGTAGGAGATCCTGGATAGAGTGGGAGAACAATGTGGAACAAAACTCAAAATCATGAATAAAAGGGACCAGGTTTGCTGCTCTGATAGAACCTGGTGAAACCCCTGAGCCTGTGGCCCCTAGCTGCTCTTCAGATCTGGAATTGAACCCACTCCTGTGTCTTCCAACCAAACAAAAGACAGGCATATGAGCTGAACATTTACATTAAGTAGATATACTTCTTGGAGAGATCAGTCATGAGAGAACAGAAGGGCTGTGTATGTACAGGGAGACAGCTTGGTGGGAAGGAGTGCATGGGAGGGAAGGACACAGGGAGGAGGTGATTATGGGGAGGAAGTAAGGGGTGAGCTATTGCACTATGGGAAATTACAGTCACTGTTGTGAGACAAAGTGTGTGTTAACTACTGTATAGAAAATGAATTTGCTCTGTAAACTTTCACCCAAATCACAACAAAAA
>NW_006921670.1:5685230-5685738 GCF_000298275.1 Orycteropus afer afer
CCTTCGAGGGCATAAACAGATCATTTCAGTATAACATGACAAGTTGTAAGATTGAGATGTGCTCAAAGTTTTCTCATTTCCCCACATTTTTTGTGATGGGTGGGAGGAGCTCTGGTGTCACAGTGGTTAAAGCATTCAGCTGTTACCCAAAAGGTCCATAATTGTAACCCACCAGCAATGCTGTGGTAGAAAGACGAGGCATTCTGCTTCCATAAAGATTTACAACCTTGGAATCCCGATGGGGTAGTTCTACAGGGTGGCTCTGAGGGAATCAACTCAGTGGCAGTGGGTTTGGTGTTCATCTTATTGTGACGGGGGAGCAGAGGGGAGTGATATTTCAGAGTTAATCATTTAAGTTTGAGTAAAGGCCTGGGTACAAATTTGCACAGGTTTATTATTATTAGTGGTAATGGTAACATTTATGATGTGCTGATGTGATTCATGGGAGCTCTGGTAGCGTAGTGCCTAAGGCACTTGACTGCTAAACAGAAGGCTGGCGGTTCAAACC
>NW_006921670.1:5686468-5691672 GCF_000298275.1 Orycteropus afer afer
GGGTGACATGTCCCACTGCTGCTTAGGCATGTGGGTTGGAATATGGATATATTTGGAGTAAATGACTAAAGAAATATACAGGTCTCATCTGGGTCAGGTTAGCTGCCTTTACAAAGTCCCTGATTATTTTTCTGAGATCGTTTTGCTCATCATATCACAGGATCAGGCACCTGGAAACAGCGTTAGTGTATGCACACACACACGCACGCACGCACACACACATTTTGGGTTTTTTGTTTTGGTTTTTGAAGTTTATTTTTCTGTGATTGCAAAAATAATAATTTGGCTCATAGTGTTTTTTGTTGTTATTCTGAGACTGTTGTGCGTGTGATGGGATAAAACAAGTGTGTAATTATGAGGTCTTTTCATTCTATCATCCCTATGTCCCTGAGAACAGGATTCTCAGGATGGAAGCAAACAACTAACAAATGAAATAGAGATTAAGTAAAAGCTCCATAGCCTCAGATTTTAAATGGAAGTATCAACATGAGCTCATAAAGTTTTTTCTCTTTGTATATATATTTTTTTTTATTTGCCCTAGTTCTGTCCACTGAAAAGACTGGAAATAATCACCAACTTAGTATCAATGACTATTCCTAGCATCACAATTATGATCTTGAAATACAAATTTTCACTAAAGGAAATGAGGACTTCCTGGAGAATTGACTGATTATAGATCTGGGCCACGAAATTCACAAAAACACACCTGGATTACATGGGGTCATGGCAGAAGGCTCAGAAACCAACTTAAAGAGATCCTGCAGACAGGATACTTTATGCTTCACAAGTATAATTGCAGTGAGTTTAGACTGCTCAGATAAATATAATTCCATGAGTTTATAATCATATTTTTAAAAGAAAGAAATCGGTCATCTTCAAGGATGAACCTATTGGTTACATTGAAAACTGGTAAGTAAAAGGAAGACTCAAGAGTCTGTCCTACCTTTAGTATATTAACCATACACTGGGTAACCAAACAGATTAGGGGAAGTATCTCTTTTCAAATATTCCAAGGAATAAATGAGAAAGAAAATATAAAATTAGAATACGACCATCTTGCAACCCCCGTGAATAAATGAATAAATACAAGCACTAAGCACCAGCAGCTTCTCAGGTCACACAAAGGGAGACAGTTAGACATGTGCATTTTATAATTTTGCCAAATGCTTCATATAATCTCATCAACAGGATTGAATGTGAGTCTGATCCATTCTCTGGATACTTTTGCCAATTTTCAGGAAATTAAAAGGACAAAGGAACATATTGAACTGCACCAAGAGTGTGCTATTAGCAGATCCAAACTGTGGTAAACTCTGTAGATCAAACAGCCTGCCTGGATTCTTTAACAGGAATTGAGAAAGAGTGGAGGACATACCTGTTGATTAAAAAAGAGTTAAAAAGAAATACCAAACTTATTTAAAATGAACAGGAAGAAAATTGCCTTGGGGATTTACATTTGGGTGATACAAATATTTTTGAAAATACAAGGAATGAAGAGAGACTGCTAAGAGATATGGAGGTCTTTGGGAACCATGATGAAAAAGTTCTATAATTAGTGGGATAACCGGTTGCACAACTCTGAATAAACGAAAAATCACGCAATTGTACATTTTAAAAGGGTAGATTTTATAATAGATAAATTCTGTATCGATAAAAATGATAAATACATTAAAAAACCCACCAGGAGTAATCACTATAAAAATTTTAGGATAATGATTACTTAATTGGAAAGATTATAATTGAAATGAGACACATGAGAAAGGGCTTCTGGGATAATTGGCCTACTTCTATATTTTGACTTGACTGCTGTTCACTTTATAGTAATTTCTCAAGGTGCACGTTTGATTTGTTTGGTTTTCTGTATCATGTTTTGTTTTACAAAGAAAAATTTTTTTTTAGTGTGATTTGTGTGAAAATTTACAGAGCAAATTCACTTTCCATACAGAAGTTCACATACACTTTGTCTCATGACATTGACCGTAATTTACCACAGTGTAACAGCTCCCTTCCTACTTCCTCCCAATAGTTACCTCTACCTTGTGCCCATCCCTCCATGCACTCCTGCCCCCTGAGCTGTCTTCCTGTACATAAGCAGCCCTTCTTTCTCCCATGATTGTTCTCTCCAAGGAGTGTATCTACCTGAGGTAAATGTTCAACTCATGCCTGTCTTTTGTTTGGCTGGAAGCCACAGGTGTGGGTTCAATTACAGATCAAAAGGGTAGCTAGGGACCATAGTCTCAGTGGTTCCCCCAGGCTCTATCGGACCACCAAAACTGGTCCCCCCTAAGAAAAGATTTTTAAAAAGAAAACTATATGGAGATTCTAAAATTGAAAATTACAGAAGCTCAAATGTGTAATTCACTAAAAGAAAAAAAAAGCAAAACTCACTGCCATCAGGTCAATTCTGACTCATAGCGACCCCCTTTGGGTTTCCAAGGCAGTAAATCTTTACTTGCCCAGTCTTCCTTCCATGGAGTGGCTGGTGGGTTTGAACCACCAACCTTCTGGTTAGCAGTCAAATGCCTTAGGTACTATGCCATCAGAGCTCCTTGTATAATTCACTGTTGTTATGTGCCATCGAGTTGGACCCAACTCATAGCAACCCCTCCTTGGGTTTCCGAGGCAGTATCACTACAGAAGCAGATTGCCCAACCTTCCTTCCGAGGAGTGGCTGGTGGGTTTGAGCCGCCAGCCTTCTGGTTGGCAGTCAAGTGCCTTAGCCACTATGCTACCAGAGCTCCTGTATAATTCACTAGATGGACTTAAAAGCAGATTTTAAACAGCAAAAGAATCAGTGAACTTGAATACAGATAAATTGAAATTACCCAGTGTGAAGAACAGAAGTGTGATGGATAAAGATGAACGAAGCCTCTGGGATCTGTGAGAATTTTCAATAAATTGACCTTATTTTGTAATCCCAGAGGTTGAGGAGAGAGAAAACAGGACCAAAAAAAAAAAAGGTAGGAAAGAAATAGTGGTCAAAAACTTGTAAGAAAATTTAATAACCATTTATGATAAAAACTCTAAACAAACAGAATCAAATATCCTTAACCTAATAAAGACCAGCTTTGAAAAACTACAGTTTACACAGTATTGATGGCAAAACACTTCAGATTAGAACGAGACAAGGAAGCCCATTTCTCGTCATTGTCGTTCTGGAGGTCTGAGCCAGAGCAGGATGGTGAGCAAATGAAAGAAAAGGCATAACTATTGGGGGAAAAGGAATAAAATGTCCCTGTTGGAAGATGAGACGATTATTTACATATAAAATCCTGAGAAACCATCAAAAACTACAAGAGCTAATAAGTGTGTTTAGCAAGGTCTCAGAATACATGGTCAGTATACAAATATCCATCTGTATTTCTATATGCTGGCAAAAAAAATTAGAAAATGAAATTTTAGTATTTCATTTATAGTAGTAAAATATTTGGGATAATATTTGGCATAAAATATTTGGGGATAAATTTAATAAAAGATGTGCAGAATCTCCACAATGCAACCTGCAAAATCCCACTGAGAAAATTTTAAGTCCTATGTAAATGAAGAGAGAGTTTATATTCATGAATTGAGAGATTAAATATTGCCAAGGTATCCTTTCTTCTCAAATTAATCCATAGATTCAACATGGTTCCAAGCATAATTCAAGTAGGATTTTTGAGTAGAAATTGAAAACTTGATTTTAAACTGTATCTGGAAATGCAGGTGACCTTGAGTAACAAAACCAATCTTGAGAAGAGCAAAGATGAAAGGTTTAAACTACTGTCAAAGCTTATTGTGTTGTTCGGTGCCATTGCATTGACTCCAACTTATAGTGACCCTGTATACAACAGAATGAATCACTGCCCAGTTCTGTGCCATCATTACAGTCCTTGCTGTGCTTGGCCCTGTCATTGGAGACATTGTGTCAGTCCATCTCATTGAGGGTCTTCCCCTTTTTCACCAACCCTCTGCTTTACCAAGCGTGCTGTCCTTCTCCAGGTAATGGTCCTTTCTGACATCATGACCAAAGTAGGTGAGGTGAAGTCTGGCCATTCTTGCTTCCAAGAAGCATTCTGGTTACACTTCCTCCAGGACAGATTTCTTGGTACTTCTGGTAGTCCATGGTGCATGCAGTATTCTTCACCAACACCACAGTTCTAAGGCATCAACTCTTCTTTGGACTTCCTTATTCATTGTTCATCTTTCACATGCATATGAGGCTGTTGCAAATACCATGTTTGCGTCAGGTTCACTAGTCTTCAAAGTGACATCTTTGCCCTGTAACACTTTAAAGAGGTCCCCTGCAGCAGATGTGCCCAGTGCAATATGACGTCTAATTTCTTGATTACTGCTGCCATGGATGTGGATTGAAGAGCCAAATAAAATGAAATCCCTAACAACTTCAACCTTTTCGCCATTTATCATGGTACTGCTTATTGGTCCAGTTGTGAAGATTTTCGTTTTCTTTATGTTGAAGTGTAATCCATACTGAAGGCTGTGGTCTTTGATCTTGATCAGTAAGTGCTTCGAGTCATTGTCACTTACAGCAAGCAAAATTGTGTCATCTGCATATCACAGGTTGTTAATGAGCCTTCCTCCAATCCCGATGTTCCATTCTTCATATAGTCCAGTATCTTGGATTATTTGCTTAGTATACAGATAGAGTTGAGTAAGTGTGGTGAAAGAATACAACCCTGACATACACCGTTCCTGATTTTAAACCATGTAGGATCCCCTTGTTCTGTTTGAAGAACAGCTTCTTGGTCTTTATACAGGCTCCTCATGAGCACAATAAAATATTTTAGAATTCCAGTTCTTCACAGTGTTATCCATAACTTGTTATAATCCACATAATTGAGTGTCTTTGCATAGTCCGTAAAACACAGGTAAACACCTGGTATTCTTTGCTTTCAGCCAAGATCCATCTGATATCAGCAATGATATCCCTCATTCCACATCCTGTTCTGAATCCAGCTTTAATTTCTGGAGGTTCCCTATCAATATACTACTGCAACCATTTTTGAATTATCTACATCAGAATTTTACTTGTGTATGACATTAATGATGCTGTTCAATAATTTCCACATTCTGTGGGATCATCTTTCTTTGAAATGGGCACAAATGGAGATCTCTTCCAGTCAATTGGCCAGATAGCTTTCTTCCAAATTTCTTGGCATAAATGAGTAAGTGCCTCCAACACTGCGTACGTTTGTTGAAACATCTCA
>NW_006921670.1:5705309-5713357 GCF_000298275.1 Orycteropus afer afer
GGTCAATAAACAAAATGGCACAGTTCCGATATTACCAAACCACACGGCATGCCATTAATTCAAGTCCATTGAAGTCCCAAGGTCAGCAGAGCGTGGCATGAACAACGACATGACTATATGCAGGGGTCAAACATGCCATAAGCTGGAGACCGTTCCCCAAGTCTTCTGCTTATACACAGGGAGTAAACCACATCCCTAAGTCAGCTACTCAGCTGCTCACAGTAGATTCCACCATGGAGTTGATTACCAATCTCATCATGGGGAATACTAACTACATCCAGCTGCCCAGCCACTCAACCAGGCCTAGCCAAGTTGACACACAAACTTAACTACCACAGGCAGTCACAAAGACTATAGCCGAAGAACTGTATTAAGTAATTCACTGCATCACAATCAGTGACTCATGTAAACATTACCCTCAGTGAAAAAAGCAGACACGAAAGAATACATACTATACAATTCCATTTATGTAATATTCTGTAGTAGACAAAACTAATCTATGGTGAAAATGACCAAAATACCATTTGCCTTTGGAGATGCAGGTATTGGTTGAAAAGGGACATGATTAAACTTTCTGGGGAGATGGAAATGTTCTCTGTCACTATAGAAATGTAGGTCTGTAGATTATAAAGGGGCACCCATTTGTCAAAAATTGTGCAGTTCAGATTTGTATATGTCATTGTATGTAAATTTTACATTAGAAAATGATTTAAAATAATTATAATTAACTAATAATGGAGTGATGGGGTAGAATATTGTTGCAGTTATTGATACATGATATGATACTGATAATAGTTGAACCTGGAAAGTGGGTACACATTGACTGGACTAGTGTATCATATTGTGTCTAATACTTTACAAATAGAAAAACATTACAGGAACATTTTTGTAGAAAGAAGTTTTTTGAGTTTCAAATATTTTCTTAGGATGGATTCTTAGAGAATTACCAGCTCTTAAGTTACATAAGCATCTTTAAGACTTTTGATTTAATTGGCTACACTAGTTTATACTCCCAGCCCGACTGTAGGAGAATATATACATATCATATACCATTCTAGCTCACTTTTTTCTAATTTTTTTTATATAATTACTAAAGAAATCATTATTCTCACAATACCTAGATACTAGTAAGATTTTAGTAACCAAGGTATTAATTAATTAATTAATTTTTCCCATGACATTAGTTCCACCTATCAGAAATGAATTCCCTAGGTTTTGGTTTCTGTTCTTTTTTTTTTTTTTTAATGGTGGCCCAATAAGTAGTCTCCAGTTTACAGTGTATGTCCATGGTGGCAAACTGTGCTTTGACCGTCTTGTGTTTTTTTTAGTATCTCATTGTTAGTAATACACACTACATACAGTGTTACCACACATGATTTGCTGATGTTGTCATTTGTTCACTAGCAGATATTCAAAGATAAGATCTATAAAGATACTACTAATAAAAGGCAGTAATAATGAAAACTTTTTTAAAAATACTCAACTTACATCAGAACCAATTTACGATGGAATCATCAGAACAGAACCCCATTATAAGTCAGGGACTACTTGTACTATAAGATATAAGAAAGGACCAAGGGTAAGCCTGGTGTGGCCCTTTGACTGCATTCATGGCTGGATATATTTTCTAACCTGCTAACCATTTGAAAGAGAGACTGACACACTTCTTCAGCTTGAGGGACTGACCATGTGGTTGAACATCCAGGGCGTGATTAAGGTCCTATCAGTAATGATAGATGAATGCTTGTTAAATATCAACAATGCTCCACTGTCATCATTTTGGAGTTTTTCGTTTTCTTGGAGTTTCTTCTAAACGTGATTAGAAACTTTGACATTGTCAGATTATTCTAAATTCAGGTTCTTTGGTTTCTCGTCCCAGGTTCACTGCACCTCAGGCAGAACTCTATGACGCTGTTCTGGAGATCCAGAAAGCTTGTCTGACCCTCTGCTTCCCTGGGTCGAGCTTGGAGAACATCTACAGCATGATGCTGACACAGATAGGCCAGAAGCTTAAAGAGCTGGGCATCATGAAGAGCAATAAGGAAAATGATGCCTTCAAGGTACTTGTCTTGACCCATTTTCTAGAATGGCTACCATCCTGCTTAGGTTTTACCCTGTATAAGGCTAAGAAGATTTACAAGTAGTCTTTGTGACGCTTCATCTCGAAGAGGCTGAGATTCAGAGCCCACTCAGGAGCAACTTAGTAAATTTCATCAATTCCAACTCACGGTGGTCCATGGCTATCAGTACAGGTAGTCTCTGGATTATGAGCAAATTCCATCCCTAAGTCTGTCTTTAAGTTGAATTTATATGTAAGTTGGAACAGTTAGGTATGCTTCATATCTAATGTCACTTAATCAGTTGCTTGTCTTACTGAGTGCTTTCTATGCAGAGAAACCATTAAAGAATCACTTCTAAATACACTGAAACATATTTAATAATATAGTCATAATAATCACGTTTTGATGCACTTCTCAAAATGACGTTCATTTGTTATTATGAACCATTGTACCTAGATTTTTAAAAAAATAATTGCCTTTGTAGGGCTTGGTTCGTAACTGCAGGTTGTACGTGACTCAGACGTCTGTAACCCAGGCACTGCCTGTATACAGCTGTGCTCCGTTTGGTGTTCAGGGGCTGATTTTTCAGAAGTAGATTGCCAGGCCTTTCTTCCAGAATGGGTGAACTCAGAACCTCCAACGTTTCTGTTAGCGGCCAAGCCTTAACCTTTCGCGCCACCCAGGGACTCGCGAGTCAAGCCTCCATAGGTTCAGACAAAGGGTGTCAGTACTTATTTCTCCCAGAAGATGGCAGCACATTCTGATTCATTGCAGGAAGCATAACAGCTGGCTCCATCATCAGAAAATGTACAATGAAGTCTGGTGCAGAAAGGCTGGAAAAGACAGAAAAGGAGGCGAGGTGAACTCTTAACCTTCTCTGGTGATTCTGAGAAGCAAGCAGTTGGAAAGGGAGGGTGTTTGTTACTGAACGTTAACAGTGTGCCCTAGGACCACGTCTTTAACTGAATTTTGTATCCAAACTGGAACCAGTGAGTGTTCAGTAAAAATGGAAAGCCTCTGCTTGAAAGAAAGATGCTGGGTGCTCACACCTCACAGACCACCAGTCATCTCCCACCTCCAAGTGTAGGCTGCCAGGACCTCTTTATCGATAGAAAAAAAGCTATAAATTACCTCCTGCTGACTAAAGTGAATCTTTAATTAACTGATAGAAATATCCATGCTGGTGATGTTCAGTAATTACTCTGTTATTTGATTTCTCATGCCTACGCCACAAACTACTGGGTGACACTTCAGGTCTCCAGAGCGGGCGTCCTGAGAGGGCTGTGTGAGAGCTAACATAGTCATCACCCCTCAGAATGGAGAGAGAGGTTCACTTGCCTTAGTCAGTCCTGGAGTTGCCCAAGTCAGCATGTTAGTGCGTTGACTAGAGGGAGTGGAGGTGAGTTAGAATGCTACGGGCAGACTTGCATACAAGAGACGGCAGCTTATCAGGTGTCTGAAGCATTAGCCTAAGAATGGGTTAAATGTGTGTGGCAGAACCATGGGGGAAGTATTAACACATCTCAGTAGTTTATAAATTTCCAACTTTCCCTTTAACAATCATTGCTCTGGTGACACTGTCTGTGGTCAACATCTTTTCCAGGCTGCTCGAAAATACTGCCCTCACCACGTTGGCCATTACCTCGGGATGGATGTCCATGACACTCCGGACATGCCCCGTTCCCTCCCTCTGCAGCCTGGCATGGTAATCACAATTGAGCCAGGTAAGGGGGTGTGCTAGTAGTCTTTGACCCCTAGTGACAGAGACCAATAATGTGAGTTAGAAAGGTAGACATTGTTTATTTTTACCTGAACTAACATAATTAAACTAGAAGAAACAGGACAATGAGTCTCTTCATTCTTGTAGGGGACTTTATTTATTTGAGATTTATCTTTGGCTTTCTCATTTAACATCACACAATTTGTTTAATTTGACTTCTATCAACAACAGATGGGGAATACTTTCCATTAGTAGATATTAAGAAATAAACCTTCTTTAAATCTGCCTCTGCTGGGGCTGATTTGCACAAGTCTCCCATTTAATAGTGGCTCAGGAGCTCTGGTGGCATAGTGCCTAAGGCACTTGACTGCTAACCAGAAGGCTGGCAGTTCAAACCCACCAGCCACTCCTGAGAAGGAAGATGGGGCAATCTACTTCCGTAGTGATACTGCCTCAGAAACCCAAAGAGGGGTCGCTATGAGTCGGGTCCGACTTGACAGCACACAACAACAACTATGGCTGTTCCAGTTTCCACAGCACCCGGGGCTTCCGTGCAGAGACACACCAGGCAGTCCACAGTCTCAGCTGCAGGCTGTGTGGGACAGCCCAGCACTGTCCCACTGCTTAGTGCCTCAGAGAAAGGGAACAGTCTAGTAGGTTACCTGACGTGGGTGCTGATGGCTGTTAGGCAGAGATGTGGTGGCTGCAACGGAATGTGAAGATTGATGGCACAAGAATTGATTTTTAAATGCTAATACTCTTGTCATGAAAACGGATCTTGATCTTAGATTCAAGTGTTTTAATCTCTAAATTATATAAACCACATATGGGAAACATCTTTGTTACCACCCTTTGAGGCTAGTCATGTAGCTGTCTGTGGTCTTAGCATTTAGTCCTGTCCAGCTGGTGCATGGGTGTTTCCTTAGGCTTTAACGACATCTTCCTTTGCTGGTCTTTCTCTTTTTGTCACAGAGCAATAGCTGAGTATAGAGGAGGAAACTTACAGTTTGTTTCATATGAAAAGACCTGGTCTCTGTCTGACATTATGTTTATAGAAAGGGTACCTTGAGCTCTTAGATTTTTCCAAATGTTCATTAAAGTCTTCCTATTTCTCTCTTACTTTCTTTCATGCATGTACATTTATAGCTTATTTGAGAAAAAATTGTTGATGACTTCTTTCCTCAACTTCTGGTTAGTTAGCCTAACAGTCTCTAAGTGTTTAATACATTGTAAAATACCTGTATCTTTATTTTAGCAAAATGCCCTTTTTCCAGGAGAAATTGGACAGAGGAAGTATGCATTTATGTAACCTGCTAATTCCCAGCGTATGCTGGCATCCTCATAAGCTAAGCAAGTTTGGTGGCTGCTTGAGTCACTGAAATACGACAGAAGCAGGATCAACATTATCACAGCTGGAGGGAGCCCATACTCTAATGTAGAAAATAATTACAATATTCCTAATAATAGTAGTCAAAACTGACTTATTACCAGGCACTTTTGTTTACATGTTATCTCATTGAATCCTCACAGCTCTACTAGGTAGATACCATTAATACGCTTGTTTTACAGATGAAGGAATCAGGATGCAGAGAGGTTGACTATCTTGCCCCAAACCACCCACCTACTGTCTTCGACTCTTTTCTTTACCTCCCAGGTATTTATATTCCCGAGGATGACAGAGATGCCCCCGAGAGGTTTCGTGGTCTTGGGGTACGAATCGAGGATGATGTAGTGGTGACTCAGGACTCACCCCTCATCCTTTCTGCAGACTGTCCCAAAGAGATGAGTGACATCGAACAGATCTGCAGCAGGACCTCCTGACGCTCGTCACAGCCCTCGTGCATCTCAGGTTCTTCACACAGGGTGTCTGCTGGCACGCATGCCCGTGTGCTTTCTGAGTGTTGCTGCGTGTGCACTGATGAACGTCACCCACTTGGGAGTGCGGTGGCCGTATGAGTGTATGTGATTGTGTAGGGGTGGTTATTTTTGTTGTTTAAAGTCAATGGAAATCTGGAACGTTGAATTTTTCAACTGTATGTTAACTTCAGCTTCAGCAACATTAATTGTGGAGATTTATGACCTGGACAAGTTTCATTTGTAAATGTGAAGAAAGGTCATGGTTACATATGCCCGTACATCCTAGTGAACACATTTAAATATGCAGAAAAATCCTCTTCTCCTCTCCATGTCCCTCCCTTCTTGCTCTTTTGCTGAGATCCACCTAATGTAAGATCTTGTGTGGTGATTGGGTTTTGAGCTAACCGGCAAGGTCTCTACCTACACTAATAGCCTCCCCTCAGTGGTTGTGGGCGGCTGTAACTCCTGTCCACCTAGTCTAGACCCTGCAAGCCTACTGGAGCCACAGCAGCCCTCATGAGCACTGGTGTCTTGCCTGCCGCCTACCCTTCAGCCGTAGTCCACATTCCAGTGACACTAGCAGTTGAACAAAACCATTTTGAGCCTTTCTTACCATTTGTTTGCCTGTTGTTATTGTTGTTGTTGTTATGTACCATCAAGTCAGACCCAACTCATAGCAATCCCTCCTTGGGTTTCTGAGGCAGAATCACTATGGAAGTAGATTGCCCAACCTTCCTTTTGAGGAGTGGCTGGTAGATTTGAACTGCCAGCCTTCTGGTTAGCAGTCAAGTACCTTAGGCACTACGTTACCAGAGCTCCTTTTGTTTACCGAGGACCTGGAAAGTATATTTAGGTTCTGTTGAGGAAGAAAATTTAGAGAGTGAAAAGTATGTACTGCCTCCGCTGCAGATCCAGACGTCCATCTGTCTGTTCTCCTGTAAAGATGAGTCCTTTCCCAGACATCACTTCTTTTGTGGGTTCTTCATGCACTGCCCCTCCTGGCACAGCCTGGATTCTGCCCAGCCTGCAAAAGATCTTCTCCTTACCCCGGGAAGGTCAGAGCAGTGGTACCAGTGTTCCGAGAGATACTGACAGCATTCTGGGATTTCCTCTACTGTTGCTGAGAAGAAAATGCAGACTCCTGCAAGTACGTGGAAGCATCTTACGACCCTTACCGCTCTCTGGTGTTAGCGCTGGAAGGGCCGGGAGCCATAGTTCTGTACACACAGCATTGGATGCAGTTGTACAGACACTCAGTGTGTGAAGGGAACAGGGCTGGATGACTGTAAACAGGGTCCTTCAGGAGGTTCAGTCAGATGGGAAGCCTTTGAGAACTAGTGTGTTCACCTCTTTTGTTGTTGTTTTTGAACTTCTTGTTGTGATTTTAGTGAAAGTTTACCCAGCAAATTGCTTTTCCATTCAAACAGTTCCTCCTCGTTTTGATTTGTCACATTGATTGCATTCCCCACAGTGTAAGAGCTCTCTTTCCACTTCCTTCCTGTGTTTCCTGTTTTCATTTATCCTTCTTCCCTATCCCTTCCTGCCTTCTAAGCTTTGTCCCTGGGCAGATGCTGCCTCTCAGTCTTGTCTGGTTGATTGTTCTGAGAAGTGCTCCCTCCCTGGTGGTGTTCACCTCATAGGCCTAGCTGCCTTTGGCTGAAAGTTGAGCCATGGGAGTGAGTTCAGTTCCAGGCTTGAAGGGTCTAAGGGTCTCGGGCGTTCCGTAGTCTGTATCAGACCAGTAAACCCGGGCTTTTTTTTATCATTCTGAGTTTTGTTCCACATTTTTCTCCCACTCAATCCAGGACCACCTCCTGTGATCCCTTTCAGAGCAGTCAGCAGTTTTAACTGGGCACCACCTAGTTCTGGTCTCAGGGTTGTGGAGGCTGGGGTTTGCATGGCCCATTAGTCCTTTGGACTGATTGTTCCATGCATTTTTTTATTTTCTTCACTCTTCTTTGCTCCAGGCAGGGAGAGACCAATAGTTGCACTTAGATGGCTGGTCACAGTCTTTCAAAACCCCAGTCACTACTCGCCAAAGCAGGATGTGAAACATTGTCTTTGTGGACTGTGTTGTGCCAGTTGACCTTGATGGCCAGTGTACCTATGGCCCTGACTTACTCCCTCAAGGTATTTGGTTACAGCTGAGACATTTTCATACCTTTACCTCCTGCATGCTCTGCTACATTCATGGATGTACTTGCAGCACATATAAATACATATGCAGAAATGCCTTCTGTCAGACCGATACACGTTCATGGGGTGTGTCACCTCTTTAGACCTGGACATGAACCCAATATTGTAAAGCCTACTGAGTCATACAGCAAAGATTTTTTTCTTTTTTTTAGGGGAGCATAAGCTAGTTGATTAACACTCTGTGCAGCACTGGAAGTTTGTCCATTTTATCAGGA
>NW_006921670.1:5714057-5715674 GCF_000298275.1 Orycteropus afer afer
TGTGGTTTGGTAACATCAGGACTGTGCCTTTTTACTTGTCAACCTTAGGCTTGTCAGTCTCAGCAGCCAGCAGCTGTCTGAGTGAAGAAACGCCTCTAGCTCCAGTGGGCCCAGGACCAGGAGGCAGAGCTGGAAGCCAAGGTTGAGGGGTTTCACCCAACCACCAGAGCTTGGCACTTTGAACTGGGACTTAAAGCCTCCAAACTGTAAAACAATAAACTCCTGTTTGTTAAGGCCATCCCATTTGTAGTATATTCCTGTCAGAGTGGCACTAGGTAATGAGAACAATCATTTTCTATACTCTTCAGCTTTCTCATTGAAAACATGGGTGGCCTTTATGTACAGCAGCATACTTGGACATGAAACTGATTTCCTTTGGTTGGGGAAATGAGATTCCACTCAACTTGTGCAGATGTTGCTGGCCGTAGTTAGAATGGCACTTGTGGAACTCCTTTGTGATTTTTGGTCCCTGGGCCAGGTATATTGTCCTCTGAGTCCCAGACTAGCCAAGGCACCTGAGCACCAGGATCATAGCACAGTGAGCATCCTATAGCAGTGTCTCGGGGACTATTGACTGCACTCAGGATGGGCAGAGCAGGTGCTTGCACACGGCGTGGGGATTTCATTCATTCCTAGCCAGGCCCCACATACACCCAGATTTCCTCCAGGTCTGAGAACACTGAATAGCTTAATTTAAAAAACATTCTTCAAGTGTTACCTCTGGAGTTATTTCCCTCCGAGTTAAAGTTGAAGAGAGACAGTTGGATCTGTACCAATCCCGTGTAAGTCTCTGGGTAGCCTTGGCTGCATGTTTCTATGTATTTGTTTCAGGAATGGCTGTTTCTCCTCCACAGTCCAATACCTGGGGTGGTGTCCTTTACTTGAATCACAGCTGGAAGTGCCGGAGTGGGGCCTCTCCGCTTCTGGACTCACAGCATCCAGGCTCGGGAGGTGCTTCTGATGATTACATAAAGTGCTCTGTGTGTCTTCTTTCAAAACGTTACTTTCTCATGAATGTGAGGGCGTGCAAGTGCCCCTCCCATCCCGGGCCTGTGGCAGGAGTCACAAACAGAACACAAGCCAGCCATGACCTCACATCTCTGGGTTCAGATAACTGCTCCCAGTAAAACAGTGGCATTTCAGTTAAACCTTACCTGCCATCCCTCAGCTAGTATATGATGGGACGTAAGCTGTTTGTGTGTGTGTTAGAAGTGAAGCAAGAGCCTGCGGATGGTGGCGGCATTAAGGACCCTGTGTGAATGGAGCTTTTAAGGGATTTTTTTTTTTTTTTTAAATTTTTAATTTCCTGAGGTGGGATCGAAAGCCTGAGGCTTAAGCTGAGAGGGCATTGGCCGGGCAAATAGACCGGAACCCACGGTGGTCAGTGCTCCCAGATAATGAGAAGGTAGGTGTGTCTTTGGACCCTGACATCAGCATAGAATTCCATTGTCACAAACAACTAACTGGCTTCTCCTGTTAATTATTCCTCTTTTTTTTTTTTTATCGTAATTTGGGTGAAAGATTACACAACAAATTTGTTTTCCAGTCAACAGTTGATACACATTTTGCTTTAGGACATTGATTGCAAGCCCCATAACGTAGCAGCTCTCTTCCCAC
>NW_006921670.1:5716194-5717900 GCF_000298275.1 Orycteropus afer afer
ATTTTAAAAATAAACTATAAAACAATATAGAAGCATATGGCGTGTATGTGTGTTATTTTAAAATCTGGAGTTTACAGGTTTAAATGTGAGAACATTTTGCTTTATAAAATGTTTTATTTTACAAAGTATTCGTTAATCACTGTCACAGAATCATTATGGCAAACTGGAAGTGATCTTACCAGTCTTAAAGGGGAAAGAACAATGGATCTATGTAGGTCCATCCTATTAAAAGTTCGACTCTCCACAGTACCGACCCATAGGTCTCCAGATAACTGCTGTCGCACTCAAGAAGACTAACCTATAGTCGTGGCTGCGTTTTGAAGGGAAGTAGAATCGATTTGCAAAATTATGTAAATATGTGAGCTTTCTCAGTAAGGACCGAAAGCATCGCGATCTTTCCCTGCTAGGCATCGCTAGGAATCCTCTGTGGAATCAGGCTCTCCTGAAAGCGTACTTCCCAACATTTTTCACATCCTGGCCCACGTTAGAAGGTGTTTTCACGTGGCACAGTTGGAATAAACTTGAGAATTAGAGGTGTGTGCACGGGCCTGGGAGAAAAAAAGGTATTATAGCCTCAACAGAATGATTATAAGAAGAAATACAAAGTTTTACTTAATTTTTTTTTTTAACTTGTGTAACACTTCTAAAACAATATTTGTAAAAATGTTAATGAAAGACTTGTACTTAATTCTGGGAACATGACTTTTGGGATATTAGGCCAAAACAGACAATTCCAGACCCGGACTTCTTAGTAATAATGTCTTCAATTCTGGATGATCACCATGTGCAAGAAACTCGTTTCCACAGGTGGTTGTTCTTGCTGTTGTTAGGTGCCATCATGTGGGTTCCACCTCATAGTGACTCTATATAAAACAGAATGAGGTACTGCCCGACCCTGCCCCATCTTCTCAGTCATAGCTACGTTTGAGGCCGTTGTTGGCAGCCACTGTGTAAGTTGTGTTCAATGTGTTAAATCTATTCTTGAGATGCTCTCTAAATTTAGGTGGGATATACTCAAGGTCATACTTGGGCTCTCATGGATTTAATTTTCTTCAGCTTCAACTTGAATTTGCATATAAGCAATTAATGGACTGACTGTTCCACAATCAGTCCCTGGTCTTGTTCTGACTGATGATATTGACCTTCTCCATCATGTCTTTCCACATATGTAGTCAATTTGATTTCTGTCTTTTCCTTTTGGCAAGGTCCACATGTATAGTCTCCATTTATGTTGTTGAGAAAAGCTATTTGCAATGAGTAAGCCATTGGTCTTGCAAAATACTGTCATATGATCTCCAACGTTGTTTCTATCACCAAGGCCATGTTTTTCAGCTACTGATCCTTCCTGTTTCCAACTTTTGCATCCCAATCACCAGTAATACTATAAACACATCTTGATTGCATGTTTAATCAATTTCAGACTGCAGAAGTTGGCAAAAATCTTCAATTCCTTCATCATTTACATTAATACATTTGAATAATAGTCATATTAACTGGTCTTCCTTATAGGTATATGGATATCATCCTAACCCTGGCAGTGTTTACTTTAGGATAGATCTTGAAATGTTTCAGGGTGAATGTGATGCCATTCCTTTTCAGTTTGTCATTCCTAGCATATGTTTGTCCAATTCCAAATGGCCAGTACCTGTCTATTTCAGCTCACTAATGCCTAGGATATTGATCTTTATGCATTTTGTTTCATTTTT
>NW_006921670.1:5718615-5719652 GCF_000298275.1 Orycteropus afer afer
GGAATGGGGTGCTGGGGGGAGTGCTGGGGTAAAAGTTTTGGAAATGGAGATTGGTGACGGTTGCACGACATGGTGCAAGTAACTTATGTATTTGAACTGTACACTTAAAAATTATTATAGTGTCAAGATTCATGTATTTTATACTGATAAAAGTAAAAATTTTAAAGTAATTTAAAAATCTATAATTGAAATTAAATTCAAAGAATCTCCTAACTCTTCCTTTGACTAACAAATATAATGTGACATTTCTTCTAATGTGAATGGATTTCTAATCCAATTGAAATCTTTTATATCAAATACTTCAAAATAATGAGGGTGTAATTTGTAGATGTACCCATCTATATTGTTAGAATAGACACCCAGCAGATAACTTGGACTCCAGTGAGAGGGCACATCACTGACAACAGTCAGAAGAATCCATTGTATGTAAAGCAGAGAACTGAGCGGTGTGGAGCTGCACCTACAAGGAGCCCTGGCCCAGGCTTTCAGCCCCCATAACACTCATGGCCAGCAGCACCTGAGGTATCTGGACCACCAACCATTCCAGCAACTCCATGGCTCCCTTGCCATTGATAAGCAACAGAGCACTGGCAGCTGCTGCTGAAGTACTTGACCCAGTGGAAGGGCCCCTCCTTGGCTGTGTTAGTGAGCCCAGAGCTCGTGACTGGTCACAGGTAAGTGGACTCTGGCTGCTCCAAGCTCCATCCATCTGGCAATCCTGAGGCCCAAGGGGACGGGAAGTCCCAGCACGCCACTATGAAGGTACATCATTAGGGTTTTTCATTTGGGAGCATAAAATCTAGAATTATGCTGACTAGAGCTTACCTTGGACAGAAAAATGTGTGTTGTTGTTGTTAGGTGCCATCAAATTGTTTCCGACTCATAGTGACCCCATACACAGCAGAACGAAACACTGCCCGGTCCCGCACCAGCTCCATGATCCCTGCTATACTTGAGCCCATCATCGCAGCCACCGTGTCAATCCATCTCGTTGAAGGTCTCCCCCTCTTTTGTCAACTCTCCACCATACCAAGCAT
>NW_006921670.1:5740277-5749303 GCF_000298275.1 Orycteropus afer afer
CTCAGGTACATGTTCAACTCTTATGCCTGTCTTTTGTTTGGCTGGAAGCCATAAGTGTCAGTTTAATTCCAGATCTGAAGGGCAGCTAGAGACCATAGTCTCAGTGGTTCCACCAGGCTCCATCAGACCAGCAAATGTGGTCCCCCTTTTTTTTTTCCCCAAATGATTTTGAGTTTTCTTCGACATTGTTCTCCCTCTCTACCCAGGATCACCTACATAGATCCCCCTCTGAGTGGTTGACAGTGGTGGCCGGGCACCATCTAGTTCTTCTGGTCTCTTAGTCGTATAGGCTGAGGATTGCATGGTGTACCAGTCGCTTGGACTAATTGTTTCCATGAATCTTTGGTTTTCTTCATTCTTCTTTGCTCTGGATGAGGAGATACCCATCGTTGCATCTAGATGGCTGTTTGCAAGCTTTTAAGATCCCAGTCGCTACTCATCAAAGTAGGAGGTGGAACAATGTTTTGTGTAGTATGTTATGCTAATTGAGCTTGATATTCTTTGGGTTTACAGAGAAATTTTGTTTATTATTCAACAGTTCATATAGATTTTGTTTAATAACATTGATTGCAGTCCCCACAATGTAACAGTTCTCTTCCCACTTCCTCCTGTGGTTACCTTTTGCCTGTGTCCTTTCCTAAGTAGTCCTGCTTTTTTTCTCCTGCACAAATGCTGCCCTTCTGATCTCCCATGATTGATTGTTCTAAGGACCACAGCTCTCTAGTGTCATTGTTTACCTCATAGTCTGTCTTTTGTTTGGCTGCAGGTCAAGCCATGGGAATGAGTTCAATTCCACACCCAAAAGGTGACTAGGGGCCATAGACTCAGGGGTTCACCAGTCTCTGTTAGATCAGTAAGCCTCCAATTTTGATTCCTTTCCAAGTGGTTGGCAGTAGTACCCAGGCACCATCTAGTTCTGGTCTCAGGGTTGTGTAGGCTGAGGTTCCCATGGTACACTAGCCCCTTGGACTAATTGTTTTTATGTGTTTTGATTTTCTTCATTTGTCTTTGCTCTGGATGAGGAGAGACCAGTTGTTGAATCGTAGATAGCCACTTGCCAACTTTTAAGACCCCTGTCACTACTTACCAAAGCAGTATATAGAACAATGTTTTTGTGTACTATGTAATGCCAATTGAGCCTGATGTCCCCCATGACCATGGTCCTAAGCTCACAGGCTGTGACTCACTCCCTGAAGGTGTTTGGTTGTGCCTAAGAAGTTATCATAATTTTGCCCGTTTGTTCTGTTATTCATATGGATATTTTTATAGCGCATACAAATACATATATAGAAACATCATTTTCCAAACCTTTATATGGTCATGGATATATTCCGCTTCCCCTACCCATGACTGATCATTTTGCCTGTCTACCTATGTAGATTAATGTTTGTTATTACAATAATGTAGTATTGTTTATGTAATAGTATTTACCTTTATTGGCTATACCTTTTGTTCACCTCCCTATGTCTTCCTTTTCCTTGGTGATGTTGTGCTGGTCACCTGCTTTTTGTGTATTGTCTTTCCCTTCACCCAAATCAATATGTGTCTCTTACCTACCTAGCAATTTTCCCTCCCCTCCTCCCTCATCCTTGGTAACCAACGAAGAAAGTTTCCTTCCATGACTTTTTACAACAGTGGACTCGTGCAATATTTGTCCTTCTGTGATTGAATTATTTCACTCAGTATAATGTCCTCCAAGTTCATCCATGTTATGTGGTTCATGGATTCTACATTATTCTTTAGTGTTGTATAGTATTCTATTGTGTGTATGTACCATAGCTCAGTTATCCATTCATTAATTGATGGGCACTTAGGTTGTTTCCATCTCTTTGCTGTTGTGAATAGTGCTGCAATGAACACGAGTGTGTATATATCTTTGGTCTCATGTAATTGATTGAAACATAGTACTCCTGAGTAATATTATTTATTTCATAAGCCAATCTATTATTTGGATGAAAGGTGACCACCAGAAGAGTCTTCAGTTCCAAGTTTAAAGGGTACCTTAGGGCAGTAATCTTGGCAATTCTCTACTTTTTGTTGGTCTAGTAAATCTGGCCTCTTAGGAATTTTTATTTTATTCTACATTTTTCTCCCATTCTCTCTGGGACTTTCTGTTGTGTGCCTGGTCAGAACTGTCAGTAGTGGTAGCTGGGCACCATCTAGCTCTTCTGGTCTCAGGCTAGTCTATAGTGTTTTTGCAGGTATCTCTTTGCATAACTTTTTCCATGGTTGCTCTAGGTACTACATGCATAACTTATGACAGCCACTGGTGTTATCATTTACTGGCTTGAGTGAAGTATAGAGAGCTTACCTGCCTTTGTGTCCCTTTACTTTCCTTAGTTTCATAATACCAAAAAACCAAAGCCACTGCCGTCAAGTCAGATCTGACTCATAGCGACCCCTCCTTGAGTTTCCGAGACAGTATCATTATGGAAGTAGATTGCCCAACCTTCCTTCCGAGGAGTGGCTTGGTGGGTTTGAACCACCAGCCTTCTGATTAACCGTCAAATGCCTCAAGTACTATGCCACCAGAGCTTCCTAGTTTCATAATATAAATGTCTTAAATATTTCCTGTATATGTATTTAGAACCACATTAGACGGTGCTCTAATTTTCACTTCAACTGGTAAATGTAATTTAGAAAACTCAAAAGGTGAAAGATAGCCTATTGTATTTACCCATATTTTTGTTTATGATGTTCCAAGTTTCCTTATTTTGTCATTTGCTTTCTGTTAAGAGAACTTCCTTTAGCTTTTTTTTTTTTTTCTCCCTTAGATTAGGTAAGCTGGCAACAAAGTCTCTTAGTTTTCCTTCATCTAAGAATGTCATGATTTCCCCTTTTTTCTTTTCTTTTTTTCCTTTTTTTTTTTTTTTTTTGACATTTTATTGTGATTTGGGTGGAAGTTCACAGAGCAAATTAGTTTGCCATTCAACAATTTGTACACATTTTATTTTATGACATTAGTAGCAATCCCCTCTTTCTCCTTGGGCTCCCCGCCTCCATTCCCCCATCTTTCCTGTTCCTTCCTGCTTCTGAACTTTGTTTTTCCGCAAATGTTGCCCTTTTGGTCTCATGTGGTTGATTGGTCTCAGGAGTATGTTCCTCACAGGTGTTTATTTTATAGGCCTGTTGTTTTGCTGGAAGGTGAATTCTGGGAGTGGGTTCTGTTCCAGGTCTGAAGGGTGTCTAAGGGCCATAGTCTCAAGGGTCCCACCAGACCCTATCAAACCAGGAAGTCTGCCGTCTGTATGATTTTTAATTTCGTCCTCCGTTTTTCTCCCACTGTGTCCAGGACCTTCTGTTGTGATCCTGATCAGAGCACTGGAGAGCAGAAGCCAGGCACCAGCTCTTTATTCCTGAAGAACATTTTCCCTGGGTATAGAATTCTGTATTGACAGTTTTGTCCTTTTCTTCCAGCACTTGAAAACTATTTTGCCACTTCTTCCTGTCCTATACAGTTTTGATGAGAAATCCACTGTCTTTTTAAATTTTTCCCCTATAGATAAGGTGTCATTTCTCTCTCTAACGTTTTTGGTCTTTAGTTTTAGAACTTCATTCGACTATGATGTGTCTTGGTGTTGATTTCTTTGGGTCTGTCCTGTTTGGGAGAGACAGCATAACCCTACAGACACTCTGAATTCAGACTTGTAGCCTCCAAAACTGTGAGGCCATAGGTTTCTGTTGTTTGAAGTCATATGGTTTGTGGTGATTTGTTAGGCAGCTTGAGGCAGCTAGTACAGTAGCCAACATTTTTAGTTGTACCTAGTGGGGGAAATAGGGGAAAGCATGCCTTCTTCATCTTCATCTTCTTCATCTTTCCAGAAGAGTAAGTCCTACCTAGCATTATTGAGAAGACGTATCAGATCATGTGACTCCCCTGGCTATAGTACTTCAATGGCTTTCAAATCACAAAGGATAAAGACCAAAATCCTTTGCATGACTTTATTTAAAAAGTCTTAACCTAGCAGTGGTAAATGTTTAACAGCTGTCTCTGGGGTAGGGCGCGGCATTGAAGGGAAGGATGTGCAGTGTCTGCCCATTTCCATGGTGTAAATACTCCTATCCTGGCCAATTTCAAGCTACTAAAGTGATGGTGCTGAACATGGCATTGGGAAGTGATGTTAATAACTGACCCTTGAACACTACTGTGGCCTCGTTTTAAGTTACTTTCTATCTGTCTGTACCTCAGTCTGAGCAGATTTCTTCAGCACACTATGCAAGCTGCAGCCTCCAGTTCTGTCTGTGCCTAAATCCCTCTACCTGGAGTACCACGTTTCTCTACCACCCTCAGTACTGTGTGTATCCAGCTGGCTCGTAACAGCGGATGTTAAATTTTCTGAAATTTTTCAAGGTGGTTGTTAAATGCTACGAATCAGGGCTTTTCTTTTCTTTCTTTTTAAACTGTTTGTTAAACATTAATCAGCAGAGCAGGTCCCCGAGTGGCGCAGATAGTTTGTGCTTCAATCCTAACCAAAAGGTTGGAGGTTCAAGCCCACTTCGTGGCACCATGAAGGAAAGGCCCTGCTGAGCTGCTTCCTTTCAGATTAGAGCCAAGAAAACCCTCTGGGGCCCTGTCCTACTCTGTGCCACAGGGCTTGTCACAAGTCAGAATCAGCTGAGGACAACAAGTTTTGTTTGTTTTTACCAGCATACCACTGCATCAGTGCCCCTCGGCCTGGCTCATCCTTGAATCTCAAACCATTTCCTGCAGGAGGATTCCTCCCACCTCCCCACCCCAACCCCCCTGGAAGAGGTTAAATTCCCTTGCTTTCGGCTTCAAAGCACGCTGTAGTTCCCCTTCCCTAAACTTTATTGGAATTAACATTAGTTGACTGTTACTGTAATTTACACAATTGAAGTTACATAATTTAATGATGAAAGGAGCCTTTTGCAAGTAAATACTTAAAATATCAGACGCCTTTTTACCCAGAACAGCATGGTATAGTTGACACACAGCATGTGCTGTAGATATTTTAGAAATGTTTTTTGAATGAATGGATAGATGAAAGGAATACAACTAAAGTAAAATTACAACCTCTTGCATTGTAAACTGAGTGAAATTATGAAGAAAGGTAGAAATCTGTATTAAAAAAAAAAAAAAAAAAAACTCACTGTCATCAGGTCGACCTCCATTGGGTTTCCGAGGTGGTAAATCTTTACAGAAGTAGACTGCCCAGTCTTCCTTCCCTGAGGTGGCTGGTGGGTTTGAACCACCACCCTTCTGGTTAGCAGTCAAATGCCTTAGGTACTGCACCACCAGCAAAATCTGTATGGAGTCTGAAAAAAGTTTTCTTAAGTTTATGCAGTAGGATCTAGTAGACTGAATGCAATAGCCAAGCCCCACAGCAGGCAGATCTCTAAAGCAGAACTCAAAACAAGTTCATGTAGCTTAATGGAACTGCCCCTGAGGCCATCTGGTTCACCGCTGTTGCTCTGTACAAAAGCAAAGCCAAAGAAAAAGCCAAGCCAGTTGTGGTAGAGTCACTTCCAACTCATGGCAACCCCATGTGCGTAGAGCAGAACCACGCTTCAGTTTCAAGTCGATGGCTGACTTTGATGTAGATCTGTGCCTGATCTGGCCCCTGCCTGCCTCTTCAACATCTCACCACTCTCGTCATGCTCAATAAACTCTCAGTGTCGTCAGTGAACGCGCATTAAGCATCTACAATGTCCCAAGCACTGTTCTAGGAGCCTGCGTTTACCAGTAAGTAACCAGAGAACCCCAGTTGGTAAGGATACGCTATAAACAATAAACCTAATGTTGTTTAGTTAGGTGCCGTCAAGTCGTCTCTGACTATATGACAGAACGAAACACTGCCTGGTCCTGTGCCAGCTTCACGATCCTGCTATATACCCGAGCCCATTGTTGCACCCACTGTGTCAGTCCATCTCATTGAGGGCCTTCCCCTTTTTTGTTGACCCTCCACTTTTCCAAGCGTAATATCCTTCTCCAGAGAATGGTCCCCTCTGACAACATGACCAAAGTAGGTGAGATGAAGTCTGGCCATTCTTGCCTCAAAGGATCACTCTGGCTACACTTCTTCCAGGATAAATTTGTTAGTTCTTTTGGCAGTCCATGGTACTTTCAGCATTTTTCACCAACACCACAACTCAAAAGCATTGACTCTTCTTCGGTCATCCTTATTAATTGTCCAGCTCTCACATGCATATGAGGCAATTGAAAATACCATGGCTTGGGTTAGATGCACCTTAGTCTTCAAGGAGACATCTTTGCTCTTCAGCACTTGAAAGAGGTCTTTTGCAGCAGATTTGCCCAATGCAATACATCTTCTGATGTCTTGACTGCTGCTTCCATTGGTGTTGATTGTAGAACCAAGTAATATGAAGTCTTTGACAACTTCAGTCTTTTCTTCATTTGTCATGATGCTGCTTATTGGTCCAGTTGGGAGGACTTTAGTTTTCTTTATATTGAGGTGACATATCCGTACTGTAGACTGTAGTCTTCAATTTTCATCAGTAAGTGCTCCATGTCATCCTCACTTTCAGCAAGCAAAGTTGTGTTGTCTGTGTATCACAGGTTGTTAATAAGCCTGCTTCCAATCCTGATACCACATTCTTCTTCATACAGTCCAGCTGCTCAGATTGTTTGCTCAGCATACAGATTGATTAAGTATGGTGAAAGGATACAACCCTGATGCACTCCCTTCTTGATTTTAGACCATGAAGTGTTCCCTTGTTCTGTTTGAACAATAGCCTCCTGGTCTATATATAGGTTCCTCATGAGTACAATTAAGTGTTCTGGAATTCCCATTCTTCTCAATTTTCTCCATAATTTGTTAAGATTCACACAATCGAATGCTTTTGCATAGTCAAGAAAACATCTTTCTGGTATTCTTTGCTTTCAGCCAAGATCCATCTGACATTAGCTATGATATCCCTCGTTCCATGTCCTGTTTTGAATCCAGCCTGCACCTCTGGAAGTTCTCTGTCAATATAGTGCTGCAACCATTTTGAATTATCTTCAGTAAGATTTTACTTGCTGTGATATTAATGATATTGTTCGACAATTTCCACATTCTGTGGGATCATCTTTATTTGGCAAGGGTACAAATATAGATCTCTTCCAGTCAGTTGGCCAGGTAGCTGTCTCCAAATTTCATGGCATACATGTGAGTGCCTCCAGTGCAGCATCCATCTCAATGGGTAGTCCATCAATTCCTGGAGCCTTGTTTTTCACCAGTGCCTTCAGTGCAGGTTCAACATCTTCCTTCAATACCATTGGTTCTTGATCGTATGCCACCTCCTGAAATGGATGAACATTGACCAATTCTTTTTGGTATAGTGACTGTGTATTCCTTCCATCTTCTTTTGATGTTTCCTGCATCATTCAGTATATTGCTCATAGAATCTTTCAATATTGCAACTGAAGGCTTAATTTTTTTTCTAGTTCTTTCAGCTTGAGAAATGCCAAGAGTGTTCCTCCTTTTTGGTTTTCCAACTCCACATCTTTGCACATTTCATTATAATAATTGACTTTGTCTTCTTGAGCTGCTCTTTGAAATTTTCTGTTCAGCTCTTTTATCTTGTCATTTTGTCAATTTGGTTTAGCTACTCTCTGTTCAAGGGCAAGTTTTGGAGTCTCTTCTGACAACCATTTTGGTCTTTCCCTCCTTTCCTGTCTTTTTAATGACCTTTTCCTTTCTTCATGGAAGACGTTCTTGATGTCATCCCATAGTTTCTCTGGTTTTCGGTCACTGATGTTCAATGCATCGAATCTATTCTTTAGATAGTCTCTAAATTCAGGAGGGATATAATCAAGGTCATAGTTTGGCTCTGGTGGATTTCTTTTAATTGTCTTCAGCTTCAACATGAACTTGTGTATGAGCAATTCATGCTCTGTTCCACAGTCAGCTCCTGGCCTTGTTTTGGCTAAAGATACTGAGCTGCTCCATCACCTCTTGCCATAGATATAGTCACTCTGATTCCTGTGTACTCCATCTGGCAAAGTCTACTTAAGTTGTGCAAAATTCTATCATGCGATTTCCAGTGTTATTTCTATCACCAAGGCCATATTTTCCAACTATTGGTGATTTTTCTTTGCTTCCAACTTTTGCATTCCAGTCACAGTGATAATTAACACATCTTGATTGCATGTTTGGTCAATTTCAGACTGCAGAAGTTGGTAAAAATCATCAATTTCCTCATCTTTGGCTTTGGTGGTTGGTATGTAACTTTGAATAACAGTAGTATTAACTTGTCTTCCTTGTAGGAGTATGGATATTATCCTATCACTGACAGCGTTGTACTTCAGAATAGATCTTGAAACAAACAGTCTTTGTGACGATGAATGCCACACCATTCCTCTTCAATTTTTCATTCCCAGCATAGTAGATCACATGACTGTCTGATTCAAAATGGCCAAAACCAGTCCATTTCAGCTCAGTAATGCCTAGGATATGAATCTTTTTGCATTCTATTTAACTTTTGGCAACTTCCAATTTTCCTAGATTCATACTTCATACATTCCATATTCTGATTATTAATGGATGTTTGCAGCTGTTTCTTCTCATCTCGAGACATGCCACATCAGCAAATGGAGGTCCTGAAAGCTTTACTCCATCCACATCATTAAGGTCAGCTCTACTCTGAGGAGGCAGCTCTTCCCCAGTCATATTTTGAGTGCCTTCTGACCTGAGGGGCTTATCGTCCATCACTGTATTGGACAGTGCTTCAGGGCTATTCATAAAGTTTTCCAGTCATATATCAGACAGTGTTTCACTATTATTCATAAGGTTTTCATTGGCTAGTTCTTTGAGAAGTGGATGGCCTCTTCCTTCTTCTGAGTCTCTTAGTCTGGAAGCTCTGCTGAAACCTGTCCTCCATAGGTAACCCTGCTGGCATTTGAAACACCAGTGGTGGTGCCTTCAGCCTCACAGCAACACACAAGCCACCACAGTGCAACAAACTGACAGACAAGTTTGTCTCCCTTAGCTGTTCCAAACCTCTCCGCTCACTTCCTGGCCTTCCCGAGCTGCTCCAATACCTGCCTGCCCTGCGTGGCCACT
>NW_006921670.1:5749966-5754239 GCF_000298275.1 Orycteropus afer afer
GCGTTTGAACTGCCAGGCTTCTGGTTAGCAGTCAGATGCCTTAGGCACTACGCCACCAGAGCTCCTGTTCACCGTATAGGCCTGTCTGTTGTTTGGCTGCCAGTTGAGTCATGAGAGTTCACTTCAGTTCCTAGCTTGAAAGGTGTCTAAGAGCCATAGTCTCAAGGGTTCCACCAGTTCTCATCAGACCAGTAAGCCTGGTCTTTTTCATGATTTTGAGTTTTGTTCCCGCTCTATCTGTGACCTCTTATTGCAATCCCTTTCAGAGTGGTCAGCAGTGATAGCTAGGCACCATCTAGTTCTTCTGGTCACAGAGGCTGAGGTTCAAGTGCTCCATTAGTCCTTTGGACTGTTTGACTTTCTTCATTCTTCTTTGCTCCAGATGGGGAGAGACCAATAGATGACCACTCACAAACTTTTAAGGCCCCAGGCACTACTCACCATAGTTGTTGTTGTTGTTAAATGCCGTCGAGTTGTTTCCGACTCATAGCGACCCCATGCACCGCAGAACGAAACACTGCCCGATCCCGTGCCAGTCCCACAATCCCCGCTATACTTGAGCCCATCATTGCAGCCACCGTGTCAATCCATCTCATTGAAGGCCTCCCCCTATTTTGTCAACACTCCACCCTACCAAGCATGACATCCTTCTCCAGGGAATGGTCCCTTCTTACAACATGACCAAAATAGGTGAGACGAAGTCTTGCCATTCTTGCTTCCAAGGAGCATTCTGGCTGCACTTCCTCCAGGACAGGTCTGTTAGTTCTTTTAGCAGTCCATGGTACTTTCAGCATTCTCTGCCAGCACCACAACTCAAAAGCATCAACTCTTCTTCGGTCTTCCTTATTCATTGTCCAGCTCTCACATGCATATGAGGCGACTGGAAATATCATGGCTTGTGTCAGGCGCACCTTAGTCCTCAAGGAGATATCCTTGCTCCTCAGCACTTTAGATATAGTTCCTTAACAGTTGACTTTCCCAATGCTACACGTCGTCTAATGTCCTGACTGCTGCTTCCGTTGGCATCGATTGTAGAACCAAGCAACGTTCTTTGACAACCTCAATCTTCTCTCCATTTACTCACCATAGTACGATATAGAAAATTGTCTCTCTGGACTGTGTTATGCCAGCTGACCTTAGTGTCTCCCAAGACTATGATCATGAGCCTCTGCAAAAATGACATGGAGGTGGTATCTTCTGACCTCCTCTAACTTCACAAGAGGAAGACAGAATCACCATCAACAGCCCAAGGCTTATTCCTATGAGGCCAGAGATGCTGCCACCCTCCAGCCTTTTACCAATTCTGACACTGTTCTGGTTACCTAGTACTGCTCTGACAAGAATATACCATAAATGGAATAGCTGAACAAACAGGAATTTATTCTCTTATAGTTTGGGAGGCTAGAAGTCTGAGTTCAAAGTGCCAGGCTGTAGGGACTGGATAAAAGCCCCTAAACCTTGGGCTTCAGCTCCATTTCCTGCTCCTGGCCCACTGAAGCTAGAGCCTTTTCTTCACTCAGACAGCTGCTAGCTGCTGAGGCTGACAAGCCCAAGGTTGACAAGTAAAAAGGCACAGTCCCAATGTTACCAAACCACACGGCAGGCCATTAATTCAAGTCCACTGAAAGTCCCAAGGTCGGCAGAGCATGGCAGGCTGCTGAACAACAACTTGGCTACAAGCAAGGTTCAAGAGTGCCATCAGCTAGAGACCATTCCCCAAGGCTTCTCTTTACATACAGGAAGTAGACCACATCCCTAAGGTAGCTACTCAGCTGCTCATAGTAGATCCCACCATGGAGTTGATTGCTAGTCTCATCATGGGGAATAACTACCGCTAGCTGCCCAGCCACTCAACCAGGCCCAGCCAAGTTGACACACAAACTTCATCACCATAGACACCAACTGTCCCTCCCATGACACTCACTACTTCTTTGCCAGGTTTGATAATTCGTTGCAACGGCCACACGGAACTCACAGAACTCACTCACTCATGTTTATGGAGTTTATTAGGGAGTAACAGGCTACAATTCAGGTTCAGGAACACACTCAGGATATAATTCTTTGATCAGGACAGTCTTCCTTCTGTTACGCCCTCAGACATGCCTCTCTGGCCTTTGGCCTCTCAGCCTGGCCTCTGCCCTGCTTGGGCAAGTATTGCAAAGATCTTTCAGCTCTGGCAATAGGTACACCTAGGTGCACATTGGGAGCTCTGGTAGCGTAGTGCCTAAGGCACTTGACTGCTAACCCGAAGGCTGGTGGTTCAAACCCACTAGCCACTCCTCAGAAGGAAGGATGGGCAATCTATTTCTGTAGGGATACCACGTTGGAAATCCAAGAAAGGGTCTCTGTGAGTCGGGTCTGACTCGACAGCACGTGACAACAACAACAGGTGCACCCCACTCTGCCAGCGAGCCCCTGCCCGAGGGCACTCAGCTTTCTCACTCTGTGGCCAGGTAAGCCCACTGCTCTGTCTCATGCCTCTTGGTTCCACTGCCGCCATCTCTCTGCCAGTGAGGTCCAGTGCAGGGATCTCAGGTCCAAGGCCATGCTCTGCTTTACCTCCAGCTCTTCTCTCCTGATGGCAGTGAGATCCCCTTTCTGCCTGCACCAAAACACAGAACCAAACTCACTGCTGTTGAGTTGGATCCAACTCAGCAACCCCTCCTTGGGTTTCCGAGGCGGTATCTCTAGAGAAGTAGATTGCACGATCTTCCTTCCAAGGAGTGGCTGGTGGGTATGAACCACTAGCCTCTGGTTAGCAGTCAAATGCCTTAGGCACTGTGCCACCAGAGCTTCTGCTTATAGGAGGGCTCATTTTAAGCCTGGCAGAGTGACAAAGCTAACCAATCCCAACATCAAAGTTCTACACACCTTATTTGCATGGTCCCACCCAGTAATCTGGTGGGAGTTAACAAAGACTATGGCTAGAAAAAACATACCAAGTAATTCACTGCACTACAGCCTCCATATCCAACCCACAGGGTTTCTAGACTGGAATCTTTATGGAAGCAGATCACCAGGTTGTTGTCCCATGGAGCCACTACGTGGGCTCAAACCACCAACCTTTCTGTTAGTAGGCAACTGCTTAACCATTGCACCACCTGGGCTCCATCAGAAGCTGTATGGACCATTAAAAAGGGGAAAGGAACAATAAAGCAAAGTGAATGGGGAAGACAATCACACAGAACCTTTTACATCTGTGTAAGGACTTTGGCTTCTCTTGAGTAAAATGGGGAGGCACAGGAGAGTTTTCTGAAGACAGTAATGTGATCTGACTTACCCTGCGCAGGGTTCTATGGGCTTCTTTGTAAAGGGAGGGCAGTAAGGCTAGAAACAGGAGAATAGCTGGAGATGGTTGCAGAATTCAGGATCAGAATGGTAACAGTGAAGATAGTAAGAAGTGTCAGATTCTGAGTGTATTTTGAAGGTAGGACCAGCAGAATGCCTTGATGGAACAAATGCAGGTGGGAGAAAAAGAACGAACCCAAGGATGACTAGAGTTTATGGCCTGAGCAACTGGAAGGATGGAGCTGCTATCAACTGAAATGGGGAAAACTATAGAGAAAGCAAGTTTTGGGCCATCAGAAGTTCAGTGTGGGGCATGTGCACTTTGAGGTCTATAGACTTCCAAGTGGAGATGCCATATGGGCTGACAGATACAGAAGTACAGAGGGGGAAGATAATCATTTGGGGATGATTTGTACACGATGGCACATTAAAGCTATAGGAAGAAATCACCCAGGGAACTTAAGTATAGGTAAATGGGATTAAAACCCTAGCCCAGATGCCAACACAGAGAGTGAGCTGCTGTGGCCCGTGCGGCGGGAAGAGTACGGAGCTCTGGAAGCCAAACCCAGCCTTCTGTTTCTCAAACCAGCCAAGCCGATTTCTGCCTCAGGACCTGTCCAGTATGTCTTATCCTTGAGACGACAGCTAAATGTCACCTCATAAAGGCCTTCCTTTGTTTCCTGATTTATTATTACCTCCTCTTCCCCTCAATCTCCTTACCTTGTTTTGTTTTCTTCATAGCACTTACCACTACCTGAGGTTTTCTGATGTATTTATTTTTTGTTGACTTGTGTATTGTTTTTCTACTAGAGAGTGCCTAGGGAGCTGTGGTGGCACAGTGGTTAAGGCATTGGACTGCTAACCCAGAGGTCTGTGGTTTGAACCCACCAGCCACTCTGTGGTAGAATGATGAAAGTTGGAACCTACTCAATAGCAGCGACTGGTAATCAGTAGGTAAGGAGTCTTAGTGGTGCTGTGATTAAGC
>NW_006921670.1:5754908-5769990 GCF_000298275.1 Orycteropus afer afer
TTGAACCACCAGCCTTCTGGTTAGCAGTCAAGTGCTTTAGCCACTATGCTACCAGAGCTCCTATAGGCACACGATAACTCAGATGACAGAAATTTTAACATGGAATCATTCATTTACCAAAACAGGCTAAGAAAAACTTTTGTCAGGTTCCTATAATGCTTCAAGGTCTCACACCCTTTTTCTTTCCAGGTCTGGTTAAAGCTGTGGTGGTGTCTTCCCAGATATGTTGTTCCTGTTTATGCCTAAGACAAGGAAACAAACCACAGTTCTTCCAGTTTAGCAACGGAGTCCAACAACACACTCCACTGCTCTCCAATTTTCTTCTAAGAGAAAACAGGAGACTTCAAATAAGCCAAGATTTCAGGGTGACTGAGCTGAGTCATAACTCTATGAGCTGTAAAGGGGGGAGGCGACATACAGGTGTTTGACCCAGGAAGGAATTGACCAGTCAAGAAATGGCAGCATGGCCCACAAAAATGCAGCAGCACTCTGAGTGCAGATGGGTCAGTATGACGGTAGTCCAAACTGCGGAGAGAGGGCAGAATCCTCATTTTAGATGACTAATGGAGGCTGGAGGATGTGGTCTCAAGTGTGCGAAGCTGAAGCGCGTGTACCTAAAGCAGAGGCCTGACAGGGACTACGGGCGAGCTGGAGAGGGCAGCGCTCGGCTCCTAAGCCTCCACCATTTCTGCCGGGCAGGTGACCGCAGGCCTGGAGGATGCCTGATCAGTTTTTTGGGAGGAGGTTCAAGGATCTTCTCCCCCCACCCCGCCCTTCGAACCCCTAAGCGGCTCCCGAATGGAAACCAAACGGCCTCGGGCCTCCCAGGAAGGCTGTAACCCGGGCCTGGCTAGGACGCGAGTCAGGATTTGCGAAAGGCCCGCGTGGGGTCTCGGCAGCAGGCGGCCGCCTGACCCTCGCTCTTCCCTCCTTCCGCGGTCGAAAGCAGCGGAGACCCACGGCCCCTAGGCCAGCCAGGCGGAGGAAGCAGCCGCCGCCCCAGCCGAGGGAGTGGGGCCGGGGGCTTCCTGGGGGAGGGCGAGAGAGCGAGGCTTTCGAACGTTACCCCAGCTCGCTCACGTCGGCGCGGCCCCGCCCGGCCCCGCCCCAGCCCCCGAGCCACCACCTCCTCCCTGGCGGACAGGAGGGGGGAACCGCGCCAGCGCCTTTAAGAGGCGTGGCCAGGTGCTCCGCCCCTACCGCCCCTCGCGCGCTAGTGAGAGGTGGGGTGAAAGAGGAGGTGCTCGAGAGTGTAAGGCGGGAGGGGGGGGGAAGCGAGGCGTGCGCTGCTGCGCAGGCGCAGTAACCAGACGCCGGACCGTGTGTTTCCAAAATGGCGGCAGCGATGGATGTGGATACCCCGAGCGGCACCAACAGCGGCGCGGGCAAGAAGCGCTTTGAAGTGAAAAAGGTTGGGTCTCGCCAGTGCCTTCCTCAAAGAAGCTAGAGAGGCGTGGATCTGGCTGGCAGGCCCGAGGGTGACCGAGGCGCGGAGGAAAGGGCTGCATTTCAGGGCGTTCCTGGGACCGGGTACACGAAAAGAAGCCGGGGGGCGGGTCTTAAGGTTGATTGGCGTGACGGCGATCCACTGTCCGAAGTAGTATTAGTTTCACTATGAAGGAGTGCGGCCAATCACGGAGGCGCTTATTGAGATAGGCGGGGTTGCGATTTGGTTGCGGGAGCCGAGCGCCTGAGCTGTCACTGGAGTGGTTGAGGGGTGGAGGAAGGAGAGGGTGGGGTGGGTGGATGTGGGAGTTGGCGAGACTGCGGTGGGTGGAGGATGGGTCAGTACGGCGAAAGCCAGGAACCAGAGGTCCTACCGCATTGGAGGCCTCGGAGGAGCAGGGAAGGAGATCCCCTTGCTCCGCCCCTTTCTGTAGCTGGAGGTCCCTCTAATTCTGAGGGACCCCGACTGGTCCTCGCGCAAATCGAGACCTGTATTAACCCTCTCTTTGGCCTTCACCCTGCCCAGTAAAAGTGTCTCGAGTCTAAAGGTTGGCTCTGCCGAGACGTCTATTGGTTTGTCCCACCGTACCCGTCCTCTGGTTCTCCGTCATGTTCACAGTCCCCCCGCCCCCAAAAAGCATAGTGAAATTCGTTAAATGTGAACTCAAACCTTGTGGCGTTTAGGGAGAGTTGAGTGCTGGTGGAGAGTGACTTGGTAAAAGTGGGAAAGCATAAGTGTGGAATGTGTCTTTTGCCATGAAATGCTTTTTAGTGGCTTGCCAACAGTTTGGGAGGAAAAAAAAAAGTCAGTTCTCAGCTAAGAGGAAATAAATCTGTTCAAAATGAAGAGTCTGAAATAGGAACGATTCTATTCGTGGAGTAACTGGTTGAACATGTTCCCCCTCCAGTTGCTTTTGCCGGCTCATTGTGGGCACTGCGTGCTCACTTGCAGCCAGCAGCCATATTGGAGAATAGTAGAGGTCGGTTCTTATCCTCCCAAGTTGAGGGTGTGAGATGAAAAGTGCGGAAGTTACTAGACACGGAGAATTGGATTTGAAAGAGATGAAGGTGTTGGGGGGTGGTCCCAAATTAGTGAATGCCTGGAAGTGTACATAGCTGCAGAAGCCAGAAGGTTGAATCACTTAGTACCACTTTTAGATAAACTCTTGTTGGAATTATCTTAACCAAACGTAGAAGTCTGAGCATGTACACGTTGAGAACATCAATTTTTTGTATGGTAGGAATGAAAATTCTAGTGGCTTCTGGTGTTTGTAATGGAGTAATTTTGTAGGATTTGGGTGATGACCTTGTTCTGTGTGCTGACTGACACGGTGGTGGGTAGTAATCCAGCTTATCGCACGATTACCCATTCTATGATCCAGTCATCATCTCGGTTCGTTCTGTTCCTAGCTCTCACCTCTCCTCTCTTGCTTCCAAAGCTGCCTAGGAGAGCTGATACTTACCTATGCAGATGTTGAGATACTGAGTTTTTCCCAAACTGCCAGGGGAACCTGCACAGTAAAGCAAGTTTTTGGTTTACGAAAGCCAGAACAGGCACTTAAAAACAATTCCTCATTTACTTACATCAATAATGGCTGATTTAAGTGATTTTAAGCTGTAAGGAAACAATCAAAGGTGTCGCGTTAATTTCTGCATTCATCCATCAGTCTTTTCGAGATGGAGAGAGCCTACGTGTAGCCTACTCTTGTCATCTGTTATAATGACTAAGATTAATATAGAAAAATTCTTTTGTCTAGTGATCCCTGTGGCCAAAGAGATGGTAACTGCTGCAGCAGCATGAAGCCCTGAAAAGTGTGTGTGTGTGTGTGTGTGTGTGTGTGTGTTACCTTACAAGGATAGTGCATTGTTCCCCCTTTTTCTCTTTGCAGTGGAATGCAGTAGCCCTCTGGGCCTGGGATATTGTGGTTGATAACTGTGCCATCTGCAGGAACCACATTATGGATCTTTGTAAGTAATTGGAGGAGAATGGGAGGAAGTTGAGAAGGTTACAGGGATTGTGGCTGTCCTGACATGACCAGTTTTCTTCTTCTCAAAGAGCTGTAAAGCAGAGTCTGAAGGGCTTGGGGTCTTTTGCATCTAGTCTGTCGATGTATTTAAAGTAGAGTGGGGTTTTTTTTATGTTGTCCTGGAGCCATACCCAGCTCTCAAAATAAATCTCCATCTAAAGATGGCAAGGCCACATTTAGCATGAATTGTGGACACAGAGGCACTGTTGATTCTTCCTCTTTACCTTTCCCAGCTCCTGCCCGGACTCAAAGGCAGAGTAGTGAGAGGAAGAAACTAAGCTTTGAGCTAAATGCCCTATGTGAGCTGGTTAGATTTCGAAAGAAAAGCCAAAAGAGTAAGGATTTTTTGAAGTTAGCTCCAAACATTGTAAAGAAGATATCACTACCAAACTCAAAATAGGCAATTAATTGCACTAAAGAAATGTTATTTTAGTCTGTACATATTTTGTTACACGTGGCAATCAAGACCTAGTGGATCTGATTGTAACTGTTGACTGGGCAAGAAAGTTGATTACACCAAGAACAGTTGAAGTACTTTTTTCAGATTGAGATCAGAAATGGGATAAAGAAACTTGAAGCTTCTAGAATTGAAATGATGGGCACTTCTTTTGAAAATCACTCAGCCACATCTCTGACCTCATGAGCCGCTTTCCCGCTTACTGAGGTAGTTTTGCTGTCCTCTTTCCTGTTCCCGAAGTCCCTGTGCTCTGTTCGAGCCCTTGCGTATCCCCTTCGCTGTGCCTGGAACGCCCCCCCCCCCCAGCCTTCCCCGCCATCTCACACAGCACTGTACAACATCGCTCAGCCACAAGTGGGAGCACATGGATACTTTCAGATTACTACTCACATTAACAAAGTAATAATAGATAATAGTTTAAAAAAGGTAAATTAATTTTAATAATATATTTTATTTAATCCACTGTATCCCAAAAAACCAAACCCACTGGCATTGAGTCTGTTCTGACTCATAACAACCCTATAGGACAGAGTAGAATTGCCCCATAGGGTTTAAAAACTAAACTAAACTCACTGCTATTGAGTGGGCTACAAGTCGTAGTGACCCCTCCTGGCGTTTCCGAGGTGCTGTCTCTATGGAAGTAGATTGCCCAGTCTTCCTTCTGAGGAGTGGCTGATGGGTTTGAACCACTAGCCTTCTGGTTAGCAGTCAGATGCCTTAGGCACTGCACCACCTTGCCAGGTTGTAAATCTTTACAGAAGCAGACTGCTATAGCTTTCTTTGCAGAGCAGGTGGGGGGTTCAGACTGCTGGCTTTTTGGTTGGCAGCCGAGCACTTTAGCCACTGCGCTGTTAACCCATTATAGCCAAGCTGCTTTTCATTTCAACATGTAATCACTGTAAAAGCTGAGTTAGTTTACATTTACTTATTTATTTTGATACTATGTAAGTCTTTGAAACTCAGTGTATATTTCATACCTAGAGCCAGAAGCCTGGGGATTCAAACCCACCAGCCACTCCTCAGAAGATAGGTTGGGCAGTCTACTTCTGTAGTGATACTGCCTTGGAAACCCAAAGAGGGGTTGTTATGAGTCAGATCTGACTCAATGGCACATAACAACAACAGCAACAACAGCACATCTCAGTTCTGGGTATTTTAAATGCTCAGTAGTCACTCTACTGGACAGTACAGAAGTAACCAGTCATTTTTCAACCTTCACTTTGAACTTGATCAAAATTTTTTTCTCTGATCATATGTACACACAAATAGGCTATAACAATTCTGTTCAACATTCCCAGGGCATCTTATCCTTTCCCTTAGTAGCAGTTGTTTAATTGAGTTGGTTCTCTGTCACGTCCATGTTCTTTGCTACTACTGTATCCCTAGCATCTACCATAGTGTCTAGTACATAATAGGTTCTTGGAAAAAATAGGAGGATAATCTGAAACCACGTCAACTTGGAAAGCACAAATCAGAATTTGTGTTGGAAAGCGATCCTGGTGTTTGTTGGCAGTTCACTGCCCCTGGTATCTCTGGGCTGTGCCGGTGTTTACCTTTTCACACTATAGACAAGGGAAATCAGCAGCCACCATGACGTTTCATATAGAGAGAAGGTCCCCGTCACAGAAAAACATACGCACAGTTTTAAATGTGTTTGGGCGGGGTCTTTGATTACATGGTTGCCAATTTCCGTGCCTTGCATTTTCACAAGAAGTTGTGCCCAGAGAAAATTTTACTTTCATGGGGTTCTTTTCTGAAAATAGTGATTTTATGTGACTTTGATTCTTTTTTTGTAAGTTTCCGTGTGTGTCTCTGGGTGCCAGGGAGTGCGTTTCTTGAGAGGACCACGGCTGACAAAGGCCACCTGTACTCCATCTTCCAAGAGCAAATTGAACGTTCGAGGGACCAGTATGGGCCATCAGTTAACCTTACCTGTTTTCTGACATGGGAGATTTTAAATGTCAGATGAAGGAGCAGGATCTTGAACTCCTGTAACACAAAATTATAAAAGTATGTTCTTAAATCACGTCTTTTATTCACTCAGTGAATATTTATATGCTGGGTATTTTGTTAGGCATTGGATTAAAACAGTGACAGATCAAGTTTTTACCTGTAAGAAGCATATATTTTGTTTATTACAGACACAGATGAGAAGGCTTGGGAGCACTCCTGGGCTTGCCTCCCTCATAAAAATAAGTGGATTTTAATTTTGGGCAAGAGACCATTTTGTGTGTGTGATTTGGGTGAAAGTTTACAGAGAAAATTCATTTTCCATGCAGCAGTTCATAAACATTTTGTTTCAAGACATTGACTGCTATCCCCATAATGTGGCAGCTCTCATCCCACTTCCTTCCTGTAGTTACCTTTTCCCTGTGTTCTTTCCTATGCATTCCTGCCCTCTGAGTTATCTCCCTGTACAAATACTGCCCTTCTGATCTCCCACAATAGATTGATCTAAGGAGTATACCTGCCTGGTATAAATGTTTACCTTATATGCCTATCTGTTGTTTAGCTGGAAGCCATGAGGGTGAGTTCAATTAAAGGCCCAAGGGGTGACTAGGGACCATAGTCGGGGGGTTTTACCATTCTTTATCAGATAAGGAAGCCTGGTCTTTTTTATGATTTTGAGTTTTGTTCCACATAGTTCTCCCACTTTATCCAAGATCTCTTGTCCTGATCCTTTTCCGAGTTTTTGACAGTGGGTAGTTGGGCACCATCTAGCTCTGGTCTCAGGGTCATGTACACTGAGGTTCATAAGGTCCACTCATTCCTTAGACTAATGGTCTCTATGCGTCTTTCGTTTTCTTCATTCTTCTTTGCTCTTGATGAGTAGAGACCATATATTGCATCTTAGATGGCCACTTAGAAGCTTTTAAGACCCCAGTTGATACTCACCAAACAAACAAACAAAAAAAAAACTCACTGCCATTGAGTCAGGGCTGACGCACAGCAACCTCTCCCTGTTTCTTGGCAGTTTTAAAGAGTTATTGAAATTGACAATCTACTAGGTGTTATTTTTTTTCCATTTCCTCTGGGAATCTAAGCCATCCAGAAGGGCTCAGACCCAGCTTTTGCCCTTGAGTTTATCAGGAAGTTGTCTCTTCCTGAGACCATAGATCTTTCTGTGTTTTAGGTATGAAATCTGTCTGCTCCCAAGATGAAGATACTGCTTCCTTCCCAGTCTCTACATGGTAATGGGCTCTTACTGAAGTTCGAAAGACCCCACACTTTATAAATCCCATGAAGTTAAGCTGCTACCTTTGCTGAGGTCTGACAGAAACCCGTTCAGCAGTGCTTCTGTCTGTCTGCTCCAGCTTGACAGGGAACACTTCCTTCCCCTGTGTAAAACTAACTTAACCTGTGGACTGGGGCTCTGCCCTGAAACTCAGAAACATTGACTCTGTGAGCATACGTTGCACTCGTGTTTCATCATTTTTCACGTCACAACCCTTCTTACCTGGCACCTAGAGTACAGTCCCGCCCTCCTGTGTATTTCTGCTCCTTAGCAGGAATTTTGGGTAAGGAGTATGTACATATCTAGCCCCCATTTTCTGTATTAATGGGAGTAGTTACTGTTTGCCTTTTGAGAGCTTTCTTGGCAGAGAAAGGGTCCCTCTAGGAACTTTGAGGGGGGCAGGAGAGAGGTCAGGTATATAAAAAGAGAATGATAATGGATGTGATAGATGCTATAGGAATATGTGTTAGGAGTGATTAAAGGAGGAAAGACAGTTAGTTCACTTGGGAGAATAAGGAGAAGCTTCACCCAAGAAGAAGACATTTGAGCTGGATCTTGAAGGGGAGGAAGGGACTTACTGGTGGAAGGAGGAGGGCTGTTCCAGGTATGGGGTAACAGCAGCATGAGGAGGCAAGGACTCTATCCTGGAGGAGCCTTAAGGGATTCTGGAGATAATAGTGCCGGGCCCACAAGCTAGAAGGGAAGACCAAAGTACAGTCTCAATGCGATAATGTTCCCTGAAGCAGTTTTGGTTTTTGCTTAAGAAGTAATCAAAAGTGTGGCTGTCAGTTTGCAAGTTTCATGACACGGAGTTGTCCTCTGAGCTAGAGGGTTTTATTTGCTCTGCTTTTCCTTTAAATGTAGTGGTGTGGTCACAGCAAGAAATTCTGGAATGTTCTGTGTAGACCCTAGATCCTCTACTCATACTAGAAGGCAAAAACCCAGTTCCTGTCTGTCTTGGGACAGAAGCCAGGTCTGTGACTTCAGTCCGCTTGCCTTTCTTATTTTTGAAGGGTAAAAAAATCTCTTGGCATTTCTCATCCCCTAAAACCAAATATACCCATTCACTGCTCCACATCCTTTTATTACAGTGTTACTGTTGTCTACCTATGAGAGTTTGAAGTGATGTCTCCTATTAACTAGTCTTTAAAAACTAAAGTTTGTATTCTTCAGAAGGGAGACTCCATGTAGTTAAGCACTTTCAGAGAAAGCAGATACACCTGCCTGCTTCCTGGCTTTGGACCATCTGTCCCGGCTAGAGCTCTGTCAGTTCCCTGTCGCAGGCAGATTTTTGTTCCATTTAAGGTCCCTTCCCTCCCCCTCTCTGTGAAATGGATCATTTGGGTACATTTGCAGCAATCTGCTCTCCTCGCCAGACAGAAGCTCTTCAGGACAATAAGCATCACAAAGTAGGGGCCCCAACTCTGCCCTGTCGGCCTGGTTTGTGCTTTGTTGAATAGTATTACAAAGAATCGGGATGCCTTCACTTCCTGTTGTTTGTCACCTGTCCCCTTTGGGGACTGGAATTTCACTCAACATGGCCTTCATGTGGACAGGCCTGAGTTTGCAAGGGCCCAACAGGAACCATTCAGCCGGAGTTTGGAGAAGGTACCAGTTCAAGGAAGCCTGGGAGTTGCGAGGTGGCTTTCAGAGTTTGCTTGCCTTACCGGATTAGGAGGCCTCACTTCCATTTTAACAAGTGAAGTTATACTTAGAATTGAAACAAGCCTTTTCCACGTGTCACTGTTTTTCAACAGGATAAGAGATTAATTGCTGCAGAGCGCATGTTACAAAACGGCCTTCTGTTCCTCACCCTTTCCTACGTTCATCAGAGAACCGATTATGACTAATTAAGCACTTGCCAATTTGCTCAGGTCTGCTCCCTTCCCCATCATGTAATTATCAGCTGCTGTAGATTGAAAGGTGGCTGCTCCTGAGGGCAGTGACCGTCTTGCTCTTGTTCCCACAGGCATAGAGTGTCAAGCTAACCAGGCGTCTGCTACTTCGGAAGAGTGTACCGTCGCGTGGGGAGTCTGTAACGTAAGAAAACATCTTTACCTATCAGCATGGCTTGTAAACCTGTTGCCACTTTTCCTGCTTTGCCATTCTTGACAATAACTAGAGAAAAAAATGACTAGCTTGCCTTTCTCCCCAAAAGGTCTACAAATAGGAAAAAAGTTTTAATCTTTGTACTTTGTCCTGTTAGAGAGTAAATGTTACTAGTTCCTACAGGGAGGTGCTAGAGTGTGTTGTTATATAGAGTACCCCCACTCGTTAGCAACACTTGGGGGATCCATCTTTGGAAGCTGCCTTCAAAGCCTGTAGTGTAGTCTATGGAATATTCTGTGGGTGGATATCTTTACCTTCTGAATAGAGGGTTTTTTTTGTTTTTTTTTTTGAGGTCTAGGTGTCTTCTAAGTTTGGTGGATAAGTCAGGTGTTCGAGAGAGAATGTGTGTGTGTTAAGTGTGGGAAATGTAGTAACTTAGGGTTTGATTGGTTGGTTTTAATGTGGCTCATGCCAGAAATGTGCCATGCAGCATTGTTGAAATGAGTTTTCAGCCTTTCTGGGTGACTGCTGTAGAGGCTAACAAACACTGAATGTGTAATATGTAGCATGTGTTAAAAATTCCCCCTAATTGCCTCAGAGACACAGTCATATTAACAGAATTGTCCACCTCTTGGCCTCCTGTGCCGTGGGGACAGAGGACCCACAGCTTCTGGCTTGGCGTGGGGTGACAGGCTCTGGGGTCAGACCACCCTTCCCCTTCTCTGCCGCTTACTTGCTAAGCTACATCAGAAAGAGTATTTAACAATTGAAGAGCTGTAAGTTTGACTTGACTCTCCTAAAACAGAATTAACAATAGACTGCACAGAGCTGTAATCAGGATTAAATGATTTAATGCTTGGGAAGTGTTTAGAAGAGTACCTTGTACATAGTAAGCATGAGTGTTCCTTAAGTAAATACAAATAAAGAAAGTCACGGGCCGCATAATGTCCCCTTGGGCACTGTCCGAGTGCATGTGTGTCCGTGGTCGCATATGGTTATAACAGAGCTCTGAAATCCTCACTGAAGTACAGGACGTAGCAGACATAATCGCAAATTGGAGTACAGGACATAGCAGACGTAATCGCAAAAACAAACAATTCCTCCAAGTTGATAAAGGATCAGTTCCACCAAAAGCTAAGGAACACGCAAGGGGGATGTGTACCAGATTTTGGAGAAGTTGCTAATGACATGGAGTGAGGACCAAACTCAAAAGCAAACCCCTCTCAGAACGTTGGTTCCTGCTAAGACATGAAGCTTGTTTAAGATGCTTTTAAAGAAAAAGCACAGACTACAATACTGAGTTTGGTGCTAGCTCTGGGTGGTTCAGATGTGTTAAACAACATTTTTTTGTGGCAGATGTCAGAGGGGTGAGTCTGCGAGTGCAAACGTGAAGGCAGGAGAATTTGTTGAAACTGTGGATAAGCTAGGTGTTCACACAACATCCAAATCACATAATACCCTGTTTCACAGAATGGATCGAGGATGCTAACTAACATGTGACAAGTTTGAGGAGGTGGCTATTTGAGTAGACAGTAGCTGTCCATACCATCTTGTGGTGTACCTGCTTAATTCTCCATCAGGCCCCAATGGGCAGTTTCACAGTAGCCTGTAATGGCCAGGGGACAGCTTTTGTCATTTATGGGGATAAAGAAATGAAATATATTGGGCTCTTTGCTCTTCTGTCACTTAGGCATATACTAAGAAGCACATTACTTTGTGGTGGGAGGGAAAAAGAGTGGACTTGCCCTTGAATTTGGCTAAGGAGAGCCTAGCCCAGCTGCCACCGAGGGCCTCCTGTAAAGAAAGGAGAGCCGGCCTGGTATGAGCGAGCCTCTGGACTGCTCCTTAGTAGCTAGTTCTGGGTCTTCTGCTAGTCAGCTCCGTGAAGTAGGCAAGTCACTTAGCTTTTCTGGGTTTGAGTTTCCTGTCTGTAAAAGAAAGATAATAGTATCTTCACACTTGCCTGGCAGGGTTGCTGGGAGGCTCCGATGAGGTAATGCATATTACCATCGTCCATAAACTGTCAAGCACCACTTGCTGTAATTGAGTCTACAGAACACTCCTGTTACTACACCTTCGATTGTTAGCTGGAAGAAAGTGGTGATCAGGAAGTGTTCGGGGACCTTGTCACCTGCCCTGCAGCCTCGTTTTCAGCCCCTTGCCCGCCCGCATTTGCTGTCCTTTTTTTTCTTCTTTTCTTTTTCAGGCATTCAGTGTTACTTACTGATGGTATTGTAGTGATGCTGATGCCAGAAGTATTGACTTGTTTAATTCAAAGCAACTCTGGAATTTTAAAAACAATACTAACTGTTATTAACTGAAGGAGCTCTGGTGGCACAGTGCCTAAGGCATTTGACTGCTAACCAGAAGGTTGGAGAATCAAACCCGCCAGCCACTCCACGGAAGGAAGACTGGGCAATCTACTTCTGTAAAGATTTACTGCTTTGGAAACCCAAAAGGAGTCCCCATGGGCCAGGCACTTAGTTTCTCCATTTCTTCATTCACTTTTCATGACGCCCCTGTTGTGAATGAGGCATAGTTCACAGAGTTTACAGTCTTGTCCAGGGCCAGTCAGCTGGTCATTGGTGCTGAGATACGAGCACACATTTGCCTTCTTTCGAAGTGGTTGGGTATCGTGAGCAAGGCCCCTGTAGTGCCGCAGAGTGCTGATGGCCGAAGTGGAAGGTGAACAAGGGTAACTCATATACTCTTGCATGAGTCCGCCCCCACCACCTGATGGTTGTGGAAATGCCTCAACTTTCTGCCAAACTGGGGTTTGCTCCTTTCTGACAGTGAAGTCATATGAGCGTTACCAGGAAAGGGATCTTCCGAAAGGCTGTCCTGGCAAACGTGTCCTCTTGAGTATCCGTGGTAGACTCATTGTGGATTCCACTTTCAATTATTGAATTGTAGTTTTGTTTGTGTCAGGAAAGAATTCACAAGACAATAATCCATACCATGGCTCTTTTAAGTCACAAGTGTGTTTTGGGAGACTGACTAGATTTCAAGGCTGTTATTAAGCCAAGCCAGCTGAAGCTGTTGTTGTTTAGCAGGGGTGTCAGCCTGTCTCCCCTGTCCTCACCTCACCCAGCCAGTCATGGCATAGACCCTTGCTGCAGCTGTCTTAATACTCTGCTCGTAATGAGTGAGGTGGGGATTTGGTGTCCGTTACAGACGGACAGTGATCAGTACCTACAGAACAGTGACCCTCCGGAACCCTGCACACAGACCCCCCCCCCCCAAGTATGAAGTCCAGCTGCCTGCCCCCTGTCAGTCACCAGTATCCTCAGCGCTCTTGCCTGTTCACTTCCTGTCAAGATCGGGAAGGGCCCTTTGGTGCCTTTCAGCCGCCTGTGTGCAGCTTGCCCTGCAGTTCATGATCTCACTCCCTTTTGCAAACCGAGTCCCTCCCCCTCAAGACCCATTGATTACTGAGCTCCTGTTATACCAGCGTGTCAGTGAGAAAAGTTCCTTTGAACATAGCTGAGCTGGGTGGAAGGGAGGTCGGGGACTTGACAGGTGTCAGCTCGGGGCATGGCAGTCACAGTACACTAGCAAGGGCTGAAGAGAAGGCTCAACTCCTAGGACATCTACTCTTCAAGGGAGGGGACAAAGGACAGGGACCAAGAGTAGCGATGCTTGAAACCTTCATGGGATCAGGGGGCTCCTTTCCCAAGGCAAGGACAAGCCTGCCCTCAAAGGCTGAATAGGGCCAGGAGTGGCATCCCAACTTGCCTTGAGGAGGAGCGGACTCACTGCTGGGGTCCCCTGCTGTGCTCTCTAGATGATTTCTGCCTTTAGTTGGCCTTGTGCTGACTCACAGCGACCCCTGCCAACCACAGGACACTGTCTGGGCCTGCACCTCCTTGGGTGTTGCTGTACTTGAGCCTGTTGTCGCAGCCGCTCTACCAGTCCATCTCTTTTGCACTGACTCTCTCCTTTACCGCGCGGGATGTCCTCCTCCAGGGGCTGGTCTCCCCTAATAACACGACCCAAGGACGTGAGACCAAGTCTCGTCATCCTCACTTTGGGGAGCGTTCCGGCTGGACTTCCTCCAGGACGGTTCCTGCCTTTAGTGGTGGTGTTTCTAACAAGTGTTTCACTGGAACTATGTTCATACCTCAGCAGGGTGTAATTAATCTTCAGTTGAACTGTGTTGCCCCTCTTTGGTTTCTGTCGGCAGTTCTTTGCCCCAGCCCACTGTGTGTACCACCTCACAGCCCTGTGAGGATATGTCAGGAGGTTATTTGTAACAAAATGTCTCTTCTCTTTCAGCATGCTTTTCATTTCCACTGCATCTCTCGCTGGCTCAAAACACGGCAGGTGTGTCCGTTGGACAACAGAGAGTGGGAATTCCAAAAGTAGGTGTCTCTGGGTGTTTTGAAGTTTATGAGCTTGGACTTCGTGGTCAGCGTCAGTCTCAGACGCACCTCCAGCTGGAGGGCATATCGTCTTCAAAGATCAGAACGTGGAACATGCCTTGGTTCTTTGTTTGTTTTTGATGTGTGTTTAAACGAGTGTTTAATTAAACAGGCACTCAGCCATCCAGACGATGCAGAAAGGATTGGTCAGCATGACAACATTACAAGTGTGCTATCTATAGTTTCCTGATCTTCTAGGGTCTGTGAAAGTAGAGAATATGAGAATCTACAAACTTCTAAACGTTTCCAAAATCACACTATGGGAAGGCTCCATGAGCTAGTTAAATGTCAGGTTTCTTTGCTTTGGGCTAGAAGTGTCACCACCTGTCATGTTGCATGAGGTGCTCTGGTGGCACAGTGGTTACATCATTGAGCTGCTAACCAAAAGGGTCCGTAGTTTGAAGCCACCGGCTGGCTGCTCCATGGGAAAAAGGTGAGGCGGTCTGCTTTTTTATTGATTTACAGGCTTCAGAATCCCCCGAGACAGTTCTGCTCTGTCCTGAAGGGTCACAATGCGTCAGAATCAATTCGATGGCAGTGGGTTTTTTTTTCGTATCATGTTTCATTGGTTTATCTCATGCTGATTAATTCTGATACTGCATTTATGGTATCTTTTGGTTAATTTTTATTAGTGTGTAAATAAACACAACATGGTAAGTTTTTAAAAATTGGAATGGTTGAAAAGGGTACACCACAAAAAAACGAGTCTCCCACCTTAGCCCCTGTTCCTGCCTCAGAGGAAGCCACGTGCAATAGCTGCTCCGAGGCTTTTCTGACCATCTTTATGCATATATTTGCATACATAGGATTACATCCTACACTTGTATTTTGTTTTCCCCCAATAACAAATGTGAGCATCCTATGTACTGATTCACCTCACTTTTTTCACTTAAGTAAATTTCAGAGATTTTCATATCCATACGTATTGAGTGACCACTTTGTTTCTGTGCACATGGACTGTAGTGTATCATACTGTCGGTGGACATTTGGGTCTGCCATAGAGGTGAGCAGCTTCTGCTTGAATCTTTGTGTAGATGTGCAGGTCTCTGTAACAGTAATGGCTGAAATAGGAGTTTCTAGGTAAAAGAGTTGGCGTATTTTCATTTTTGATGAATACTATCAGGTTTTTTCCTCCCAAGAATGTGTACTAATTTACACTCCCTCCAGCTGGTGAAACCGAATGCCCCTTGTTCTATATCTTCCAGTACTATAGCATTAGACTTTTCATCTTAACCAATTGGTAGGTGAAATGTAGTATTTCATCATTTCACTTTGCATTTACTGAATTTGGAGTGAGTGCAGCAACTGTTGGTATGTTCATATGCCTCCTCTTTTTTCTGTGACCTGCCTGTATGTATAGGAGCTCTGGTAGCATAGTGGCTAAAGCACTTGACTGCTAACCAGAAGGCTGGCGGTTCAAACCCACCAGCCACTCCTCGGAAGGAAG
>NW_006921670.1:5794257-5795631 GCF_000298275.1 Orycteropus afer afer
TATTGATTTGGGTGAAGAGAAGGGCAATGTACCAAATGTGAGTGATCAACAAGGTGGCATTGAGGAAGAGGAAGACATAGAGAGGTACATGGGAGGTACAGATAAAAAAGATGAACCCTTTTGCACATACAGTACTGGTTGTCAGTGAAAGCAAACGTGTATACAGGTGGATGGGTGGATAGGCTGAATGATTAGGTATGTCAAAGCAGGGAGGCATGTGCCTATGACCATGTATAGGGTTGACAGACAATGTTTCTACAAGTGTTTTCGTATGTTCTGTAAGAATTCCCAGGTAAATAGTAGTGCTAACAAGGGACAAGGTTGTAGTCACTTCTTGGCCACAGACAGCTACCCAGAGGGAGTGAACAGTTGGACCTGTGGGCTCAGGACCATAGTCGCAGGGGACATCAAGCTCAATTGGCATAACATACTACACAAATACATTGTTCCACATCCTACTTTGGCAAGTAGTGACTGGGATCTTAAAAGCTTGCAAGCAGCCATCTAGATGCAACAATGGGTCTCTCCTCATCCAGAGCAAAGAAGAATGAAGAAAACCAAAGACATGTGGGAACAACTAGTCCAAGCGACTGGTACACCATGTGATCCTCAGCTTATACAACTATGAGACCGGAAGAACTAGATGGTGCCTGGCTACCACTGTCAACCACTCGGAGGGAGGTCTATGTAGGAGATCCTGGACAGAGTGGGAGAACAATGTGGAACAAAACTCAAAACCATCAAAAAAAAAAAAAAAGAAAGAAGGAAAGAAAAGGGACCAGGTTTGCTGGTCTGATAGAGCCTGATAGAACCACTGAGACTATGGCCCCTAGCTACCCTTCAGGTCTGGAATTGAACCCACTCCTATCACTTCTAGTCAAACAAAAGACAGGCATATGAGCTGAATTTACATTAGGGAGATACACTCCTTAGAAAGATCAATCATGGGAGAATAGAAGGGCTATGTATGCACAGGGAGACAGCTCAGGGGGCAGGAGTGCATGGAGGGAAGGACACAGGGAAGGAGGAAGTGGGGAGGAAGTGGGAGGAGAGCTGTTGCATTGTGCGAAATTGCAGTCAATGTCATGAGACAGTGTATGTTACAAAATGTGTGAGAGCTGCTGTATGGAAAATGAATTTGCTCTGTACATTTTCACCCAAATCACAATAAAAATTTAAAAAGAGAGAGAGAAATACACACACACACACAAAAGTGTTTGGTTGTGACTAAGAAGTTATCATAACTTTGCCTCTTGTTAGTTCTATTATACATATGGACATTTTTTTAGCACATAAAAATACATATATAGAAATATCTGCCAAACCTGTGTATACCAAACCAAACTTACTGCCGTCAAGTCGGATCCAACTCAC
>NW_006921670.1:5795926-5801806 GCF_000298275.1 Orycteropus afer afer
TGATGAGATTGTAATCACCTCCACGGTGGAATCTACTGTGAGCAGATAAGTAGTTGCATTTGGGGTGTAGCCTGCTTCCTGTGTATATGGAGAAGCTTTGAGGAAGGTCTCTAGCTGGTACATTATTTTAAATCATTTCTTGCTGAAGAGTTGTATGTGGCTGGAGAAAATGCTCAACTATGCTGAATGTTCTCACTTTGACTTTATGACACAAAACCCAAGTCGAGACCTTGCCACTCAGCAACTCAACCAAAGCTCTTTCTCACATCTCTTACGGGTAGAGAAGTAATCAACACAAAGACAGACTCCTTCTTGGCACTGATTCCTTGGGCAGTTTGGATGAAGTGAGGAGGGTAGAGGGAAATGAAATTTTGCAAAGAGGACAAGACCTGCAGACTGCCTACCCAGTCTGTGGTGGGAAGTGCTGAGAGCCGAAGCTTTGGATTTGCATGAGCTCAACTTTGAGACTAGAAAACAAGCAAACAAAACCCACTGCCATCGAGTCAATTCTGACTCATAGCGACCCTACAGGACAGAGGAGAACTGCCTTGGAGGGTTTCCAAGGCTATAATTCTTTACAGAACCAGCCTGCCTCATCTTTCTCTCATGGAGCAGCTGGTGAGTCCAAAGCACCAACCTTTTGGTTAGTGGCTGAATGCTTTAACCACTCTGCCACTAGGGCTCCTTAAGAAGGGCAGGCCCTAAATGGAGAGGGATGGTTTTCTCTATCAACAGTAGATTGGAAAAAGAAAAGATAAAGTCTTAGACTTGACTTGAGGGGTGAGGGGAGGAGATGATATCTGATGGATGGGAGTGGAGAAAGAGAGTGGGGAGAAGTTAGGCAGGTCCCTCCTGACTTAGAGCAGAGTGGGAATCCTCTCCTGGTGGTACCAGTGCTCTGTAGGCAGCTGAGCCAACTCCTGGGGATCAAGAGATGTCTGCCACTTGAGTGCACACTGCATGTCACCTTCTACTGTCCCTGTGTCCAGGTAGACCATGAGCTGCCCTTCTCACCCTCACCTGAGGTCCCCATGTTCAGCCACCTGCACGTCACCCACAGACTGTCCAGCCTTCAACCTTGAAGCCTCACTCAATCCATCCAAACTACCTGGTATGAACAACGACACACGTAAGCATTCTCAAAAAGAGAGGGTCTCTAGACATTTAGGGGGCTCATGGTACGGAAAAAAAACCAAAAAATCAAACCCACTGCCATTGAGTCAATTCTGACTCACAGCAACCCCCACTGGGTTTCCAAGGCTGTAAATCTTTATGGGAGTTGACTGCCTCATCTTCTTCCCAGGGAGCAAGCTGGTGGGTTCAATCCCCGACCTTTAGATTTGCAGACCAATGCCTTAACCATACTGTCACCAAAGCGAAGAAGTCCCTGGCATTTGTTCCTAGGAAGATCTCTCCAGAACCAGTTTGAGGTTACCCTTTTGTAGAGACAATGGTGACATAAATGAGTGGGAATGGGATGGTGAAGTTACAGGTGGGGGAGAAAGTTGAAGGACTGAGCAGCCAGGGTGTTCGTTGTATAGGTCACATACATGGACCCTGAAGACTTCCAGAACAGATTCAGGAGCTGGGGAAGAGAGGAAAACAGAAAGGGAATCTGGGAATAAAGCTGGGAGTGAACAAGGGGAAGGGCCAGGAGTGAGAATCAGATGAGGGTGAATACAGTGGAGACAGAAGGAGACAGGATTGTGTGTGTGTGTCAATGTAGTTCTTTTTCTTTTCTTTTTTCTTATGATTTGGGTGAAAGTTTACGCAACAAATTCACTTTCCATACAACAGTTCATACACATTTTGTTTCACGACATTGATTGCAGTCTCCATAATATAATGTCTCTCTCCCCACTTCCTCCCTGTAGTTACCTTTTCCCTGTATCTTTCTTTCCTCTGCATTCCTGCCTCCTGTGCAAATACTACCTGTGGTAGTTAAGGTTGTTGCCAACTTGGCTGGGCCTCGTTGAGTGGCTGGGCAGCTGGTGGTAGTTATTCCCCATGATGAGACTGGTAATTAACTCCGTGGTGGAATTTACTGGAGCAGCTTTAGGCATGTGGGCTGCTTCCAGTATAGAAGAAGCAGCTTTGAGGAAGGTCTCTAGCCTTTGGCATGTCGCCAAGTCATCGTTCAACAGCCTGCTATGCCCTGCCGATCTTGGGACTTCTGGACTTGAATTAGTGGCCTGCCATGTGGTTTGGTAACATCAGGACTATGCCTTTTTACTTGTCAACCTCGGGGTTGTCAGCCTCAGCAGCCAGCAGCTGTCTGAGTGAAGAAAGCCTCTAACTCCAGTGGGCTGGGAGCAGGAGGCAGAGCTGAAGTCCAAGGCTGAGGGGCTTTCACCCAGGCCCTAGAGCCTGGCACTTTGAACTCGGACTTAAAAAAAAAAAACCACCAAACTCACTGCCATCGAGTCAATTTCAACTCATAGTGACCCCTCCTTGGGTTTCCGAGGCGGTATCTCTACGGAAGTAGATTGTCCAATCTTCCTTCGGACAAGCCTCCAAAACGGTAGGAGAATAAACTCCTATTTGTTAAAGCCATCCCATTTGTGGTATTTCTGTTAGAACGGCACTAGGTAACCAAAACATTGCCCTTCTGCTGTCCCATGGTTGACTGTTCTAAGGAGTGGATCTACCAGGTGGAAATGTTCACCTTGTATGCTGTCTATTACTTGGGTGGAAGCCACAGGAGTGAGTTCAATTAGAGGTCCTATGGGTGACTAGGGCCCATAATCTCAGGGGTTTCACCAGTCTCTATCAGACCAGTAAGCCTAGTCTTTTTTTTATGATTTTGAGTTTTGTTCTACATTTTTCTCCCACTCTATCCAGGATCTCCTACACTGATCTCATTCAAAGTGGTCGATAGTGGTAGCTGGATACCATTCTAGTTCTTCTTGTCTCATGGTCATGTAGGCTGAGATTCACATGGTCCACTAGTCTCTTGGACTAGTTATTTCCATGTATCTTTGGTTTTCTTCATTCTTCTTTGCTCTGGACAAGAAGACACCACTGTTGCATCTTAGATGGCCACTTGTAAGCTTTTAAGAGCCCAGTTGCTACTGGGGAATGTAAGTAGCATGCAGAACAATATTTTTGTTTGGTATGTGATGCCAATTGAGCTTGACTGGTCCCAAGTCCACTGGCCCAACAACTCACTCCCTCTGGGTGGTTGGCTGTGGCTAAGAAGTTATCATGACTTTGCCCCCTGTTGGCTCTATTATATATATGGACATTCTTATAGCACATACAAATACGTATGTAGGAATGTCATCTGCCAAACTTATATATTGTCATGGGTGTATTCCCTTTTGCCTAGACATGATTATTCAGCCTGTCTACCTATGTATCCACCCATAGGTTAATGTTTGTTATTGCTGATAATGCAGTATTGTGTATGTAAAAGTACTTACCTTTGTCATCTGTACCTCTGTGGCCCTCTCTGTGTCTTCCTTTTCCTTAGTGTTATTGTGTTAGTCCCTCACTTTTCATATCTAGCCTTTCCTTCACCCAAATTGAGTGTAATCCATATAGTATTCTATTAAAAAAAAAAAAAACCTGCATTCTTTCTAATAGTGATGCAAATTTGTGTTGTTTCCAATTTGAAGATATACCAACAGTGCTGCTGTGAACATTCTTGTCTGTACATTGAGAGCATATGCAACCATTTCTGCACATCTAGATCTAAAGTGATAAATACCTAAAGTAGGAACTCTGGTGATATAGTGGGTAAGGCATTTGGTTGCTAATCAAAAAGTTGGTTCAAACTCATCAGCTGCTCTGCTGAAGAAAGATGAGGCCATCTGCTTCCATAAAGCTTTACAGCCTTAGAAACACTATGGGGGTCCCTATGAGTCACAAATGACCTGATGGCTGTCAATTTTTTGTTTGTTTGTTTGCTTATGTACCTAAGGTGGAATTGTTGGGTCACAGAGTATGTGTATGCTCATCTTCAGGAAATAATACCAGAAGGTTTTCAAAATGGTTTTAACAAATTATTTGGGGGGGGGGGGAAGGACCAGGTTTGCTGGTCTGATAGAGCCTGGTGGAACCCCTGAGACTATGGCCCCTAGCTGCCCTTCAGGTCTGGAATTGAACACACACTTGTGGCTTCCAGCCAAACAAAAGACAGGCATATGAATTGAGCATTTATGAGGTAGATACACTCCTTGGAGAGAACAATAGTGGGAGAATAGAGGGGCTGTGTGTGCACAAGGAGACAGCTCAGGGAGGCAGGGGTGCAGGGAGGGAAGGACACAAGGAAGAGGTAACTTTCGAGAGGAAGTGGGAGGAGGGCTGTTGCATTGTGGGAAATTGTAGTCAATGTCATGAGACAAAGTGTATGTGAACTGCTGTATGGAAAGTGAAATTGCTCTGTAAACTTTTACCCAAATCACAATAATAATAATAATAAAATTATAAAAAGTGGTTTTAACAGTTTCCATTTACAGCAATACATGAGAGTTCTAGTTGCTCTACATCCTCATTAGGACACTTGGTATTGTCAGTGCTTTTTCCTTTAGCCACTGTGATGTATGGATAGTGATACCATATTGTGGTTTTAATTTGCATTTTCCTCATGAGTAATGATGTTGAACAACTTTCATATACTTTTTAGCCACTGAGTTACCTCTTTAGTGAAGTGCCTGGTCCAATCTTTTGCTTATTTTTATTTTCTGGTAGATTGTCTTTTTTCCAAATTTATACAAATAGGTTACATATGCTGGATATGAGTCTTTTGTCAGATGAATATATGGCAAATGCTTACCCTCAATCTGTACTTGCCTTTTTACACTCTTTAAGGAATCTTGTGATGAAAATAAGTTCTTAATTTTAATAAGATTCAATTTGTCAATTTTTCTTTATGGTTATGTACCTATTTATGGAATCTTTGCCTGCCCCAAGGTCATGAGATTATAGGAGACAAGGTTTTTAAAAGATAGTACACCTATGAGTAAGGAGCACTGGTGATGCAGTGATTAAGCATTTGGCTGCTAACCAAAGGTCAGCAGTTCAAACCCACCATCTGCTCCACAGGAGAAAAATGAGGCAGTCTATTTCTGTAAAGATTTACAGCATTGGAAACCCTATGGGGCAATTCTACTCTGTCATATGGGTCACTATGAGTTGGAATTGACTTGATGGCAGTGGATTTTCGTTTTAGACATGAGTTGTCATGAGTTGGAGTTGACTCGACTACATTTGGTTTTCTAGTTTAAAAGACAATGATCTGGAAGAAGCTTAACTTTTTGAGGATCTGTCTACCTGCTACACAAAGTGGCTGTACCATCTTACATTTCCACTGGTAGTATATGAGAGTTTCTGATTTCTCTTGAAACATCTGGAGATTTGACAACACTGGAGCACATTCCCACATGCCAAGGAAAGTGTGGAGGGGCAAGGGATGGAGAAGAAGGATCAACCTCCAGGAGGGAGGAGGGTGGAGAAGTGGGGGCCCCAGAGAAGAACACGATTTCTGTTAAAACAGATGCTCCAAACTGGTGGCCTATAGGCCAAACCCTATTTTGCTTTGCTTTGCTCAAAAATTAAGCCAATGCAAAAAATATCAGAGTTTTCACAAAGACTGACTTCTGGCGTCTTACTACCTAATTAATGGAATATTGAGATAAAATTCACATGCCATAAAATTCACTATTTAATGTGTACAATTCAATAGTTTTTAACATATTCACCGGGTGCAACCACCATCACTATCTAATTCTAAAATAGATTTTGATATCCCAAAAAGATATATTATACTCGGTAGCAGTTACTACCCATTCCATTCTCCCTCTACCCCTTGGTAACCTTGGTCTACTTTCTGTCTCTATGGATTTGCCAGTTCTGACCATTTCATATAAATGGAATCAT
>NW_006921670.1:5802496-5804685 GCF_000298275.1 Orycteropus afer afer
GTTTCGTTCTGCTGTGCATGGGGTCACTATGAGTCAGAAATGACTCGACTGCACCTAACAACAACAACATATGACCATACCACATTTTGTTTATCCATTCATCAACTGATGGGCTTTAAGTTGTTTCTACTTTTTGGCTATTATGAATTCTATTGCTATGAACACTCATGTGGAAGTTTTTGTGTTGATGCATATTTTCAGTTCTCTTGAGTAGATGCCTAAGAGTAGACTTGCTGAGTCATATATCCTTGTTTAACTTTTTGAGAATCTGTCTACCTGCTATACATAGTGGCTGGACCATCTTACATTCCTACTGGTAGTATATGAAGGTTTCTGATTTATCTTGAAACATCTGGAGATCTGACAACACTGGACCACATTCTCACCACGCCAACAGTCAGCCTGCAGCTGAAGCAGGGAATATGGGCTCTCCAACTTGCCGAGTTTTCACCAAAGACATAGGCACACCCTTCCTGCCAGCATTTCACACTAAAAGCATTTTCCATACCTGCTGGGCCCCAGAGTAAAACCTAGGCAGGGGGAAAGACAACACTGAGAAGGGAAGGTGTAGGCAAGTTCATTGACCAAGAACCAGCTTTCCAGAGGACCAAGCTGGACTATGTGAAGAAGAACGTGGCATCAGGATTGGAGGAAGAATCATTAACAACCTGCAATATGCTAACGACACAACTTTGCTTGCTGGAAGTGAGGATGACTCGAAGCACTTACTGATGAAGATTGAAGAGTACAGTCTGCAGTATGGATTACATCTCAATATAAAGAAAACAAAAATCCTCACAACTGGACCAAGAAGCAACATCACAATAAATGGAGAAAAGACTGAAGTTGTCAAAGACTTCACATTGTTTGGTTCTATAATTGACATCAATGGAAGCAGCAGTCAGGACATCAGATGACATATAGCACTGGGCAAATCAGCTGCAAAGGACCTCTTTCAAGTGCTGAAGAGCAAAGATGTCTCCTTGAGGACTAAGGTGCACCTGACACAAACCATGGTATTTTCAGTCACCTCATATACATGTGAGACCGAAGAAGAGTTGATGCTTTTGAGTTGTGGTGCTGGTGGAGAATGCTGAAAGTGCCATGGACAGCTAAAAGAACTAACAGATCTGTCCCTGGGGGAAGTGTAGCCGGAATGCTCCTTGGAAGCGAGAATGGCCAGACTGCGTCTCACCTACTTTGGTCATGTTGTCCGAAGGGACCATTCCCTGGAGAAGGATATCATGCTTGGTAAAGTGGAGGGTCAACAAAGGAGGAGAAAGCCCTTGACAAGAAGGATTGACACAGTGGCTGTGGCGATGGGCTCAAATATAGCAAGGATGTTGGAGCTGGTATGGGACCGGGTGGTGGTTTGTTCTGCTGTGCATGGGGTCGCTATGAGTCAGAGATGACTCAACGGCACCTAACAACAACAACAATGAGTAAAAATGTTTGGGAAGGTAAGGAGGAGGGGGTAGCTGAGGCAAGAGAAGAATTATAGAGCAAGGGAGTGATGAAAGCAGAAAAGAGAGACAAGAGGAACTGATGTTTTGGGTGGAGACTAGAGACAATAGACACAAGGCACCCTTAAACTAAGCATCTGTGCCTGGGTCTCTGGCGGCTAAGGAAGGGCAGCCTTGGTCTTGGTGGATCTGCAAAGGCTGGGCCAATAGTACCTATGGCCAGTGACTTAGCAGCTCAAAGAGGAACGTGCCTTAATCTAGATAAATTCATCCAATAGAAATGCAATGTGAGCCACATACATCATCAATTCTTTTTATCTTCTCCAGTCATTGGTGTGTTGGTTTCCGCTTCCTAGGGCCGCTGTGACAAAATATCACAAATTGGGTGGCTTATCAAACAGAAACTTATTGTCTCACAGTTCTGGGGACCGGAAGTCCAAATCAGGGTATCAGCCGTGTTGGTTCCTTCTAAAGGCTCTGAGAGAGAAACAGTTCCACGCCTTTCTCCTGGGTTCCGCTGGCTCCCGCAATGCTGGGAGTGCCTTACCTTGCAGGTGCCTCTATCATGACATGGCCATCTTTCCTTCGTCTCTCCGTGTCTTCTTCTCTCATATAAGGACACCAGGCACATAGAATTAGGACCCACCATATCCCAGTATGGCCTCATGTTACCTGATGATATCTTCAAAGACTTAATTTCCAAACTAAAAAAAAAAAAAAAAAAAA
>NW_006921670.1:5807117-5807827 GCF_000298275.1 Orycteropus afer afer
ATCAAATCTATCTGTCATCTATCTTTGAAGGAAGTACCCATCAATTCCTATTGTTAAAAGAACTTTCTTTTTAAATGAAGCATGGACTTTGAATGAATTTTATCAAATGCCTCTTTGGTATCTATGAAATGCATTTTTTCTCCTATAATTTATCAACATGGTGAATAATATTAACAGAGTTTTCCACGAGTGAATCCTCCTTTGGATTCCTGGTATACCCCTGCCTGGCTGTGGCGTACTAAGGAGGCTGGTCTGCAGTGCTCCTCTACTAGACCATCTTTGACAGATCTGGGTCTCCATGGTATATTCATAAAAGGAATTTGGAAGAGGTGACTAAGCATTGTGGTTAGAGTGTGAATTTGGAACGAAACTCACTAGGTTCAGAGCTGGCTCTGCCACCTACTAGTTGTGTGGCTCTGACAAGTTACTTAACTCCTTTTGCCTGAGTTTTCTCATTTCTAAAATGGGGACAGTAATTCACCTTCACAGGGTAATTGTGAGAATTAAATGAATAAACAGGGAGGAATCTACCACAAAGGGACTCACTAAATGTAGTGGCTACATCGTTATTATTATTTGAATGCCATTTTTAAAAACAATGCCACTATTATTCCTTACTCCTTAACGTTTTGGTTGAATTCACCTGAGGATGTGTTTAGACCTGATGCTGTGTGAGCCTGTGTGTGCTTGTGTGTGTGTGTGTGTGTGTG
>NW_006921670.1:5812214-5813503 GCF_000298275.1 Orycteropus afer afer
ATCTTCCTCCTCAAATCTATTTCCTCACTCTAGCCCTTCTCAGTTGGTGGAAATTACACTGGCTCGTCCTTCAAAACATGTACAGAACATGACCACTTCTCACCACTACCACTGCTGCCCTCACAAATTTCACTGCAAAAAATCATTTCATAATTCACCCACTCGTTCATTCGGCAAATATTCCCCAAGCTCCTCACCACCACCACCCCAAAGACCAGCCCTAGACTCTGTGCTGGGGACCCACAGGTCCATCAGTCAAGACCCTGTCCTGGAGGAGCTCAGATCCCTGTCCCCAGCCACAGGTGTCTCTGTGGACTTTGGAACCTGGCCAACTGCTGGCGCCCCTGCAACTTCTCATTAACTTCACTAAACCAGAGTCCCTCTTAAGCGCTGTTCCTCTTTTCTAGCAGAAACAAACCAGCTGCCTGTGCCATCACCCTGCACTCCCAGGCTGAGGGAGGCCTAGAGGCCATGGCCCGCGTCACCCTGCACCTGCCAGGTAAACAAGCCTGCAGGCCGGAGGCTGTGGGTGTGAGCGCTGGCTTGGGAAGGGCTGCACCCAGCAAGGCCCAGCGAGGGAGAGAGGCAGGATGATTGGGAGGAAGTGTGGGCGAGGAGAGGCTGCTGGGCCTGAAGTAATCACCATTGCCTAATGCGGAAGATGCCAGCCCCAGACACCCTCCTGGGCTTCCTCTGCTTTTTCTCAAGCCCAGGGCCAACTGAGCCGAAAGAAGTGGTGAGGGCCAAGGGGCGCTGTTGGAGGCTGCATTTCTTCAGCTCTGAGCTCTGAATGCCATCCCTCCCTGTGGCCGATGGGCTGCATCTCACCTCCTTCAGCCCAGCCCTCCCTCAACCCCCGCACTCCCTGCCTTTCTTAATCCTGATCAACCAGGCCACCGGAGATTCACAGGCCACCGGATCCTCAACTGTCTAGAGCTTCATATTTTAACAATTCACTTCCTCAAAAAACTCACTGCCACTGAGTTGATCCCCACTCATAGCGACCCCCTTTGGGCTTCCGAGGAGGTAAATCTTTACAGAAGTAGATCGCCCAGTCTTCCTTCTGCAGAGGAGCTGGTGGGTGTGACCCGCCAACCTTCTGGGTAGCAGTCAAATGCCTTAGGGACTATGCCACCAGAGCTCCTTAACAATTCACTAAGGAGCTGGAATTTGGATCTGGTCTGTTTTGTGGTAGAATATTTATTGATAGGGTAATATACTTGCTAAATATATTGCTACATGGAAAGGAGCCTGGGTGGTACAACAGGTAAGCATTCAACTGCGTCAGG
>NW_006921670.1:5814222-5815154 GCF_000298275.1 Orycteropus afer afer
TTATTTATTTTTGCAGTGTTCCCCCCCTCCTCTCCCACCCCACCTCTCTTTTCAACACTTTAAAGAGATCTTTTGCAGATTTGCCAAATGCAATATGTCGTTTGCTTTCTTGACTCCTCCTTCCATGGATGTTGATTGTGAGTCCAAGTAAAATGAAATTCTTAACCTCAATCTTTTCTCCATTTATCATGCTGTAGTTTATTGGTCGAGTAGTAAGGATTTTTGTTTTCTTTATGTTGAAATGTAATCCGTACTGAAGGCTGTAGTCTTTGATCCTCATCAGGAAGTGCTTCAAGTCCTCTTCACTTTCAGCAAGCAACGTTGTGTCCTCTGCGTATCGGAGAGTATTCAAGTCAGCCTTCGATGCTGATACCGTTTTCTTCTTCAACATTGCTAAAAGAAGATATATTCTATGATCCACACTTTGTCAAATCTTAGAAACAAACACATGTATTAAAAACTAACCCCATAGACTACAAAATGTTAATAGTTATAATGTGTAAATTGGAAATTGCAGATTTTTTTTTTTAAATTGTGGTGTGGGTGAAAATTCATAGAGCAAATTACTTTTCCATTCAACAATTTATACACATTTTGTTTTGTACACTTAGTTGTACTCCCTTCCCTCTATCAGCACACTTCCTATTTCTTCCCTGGGTTCCCTGTTTCCATTTGTCCCATCTTTCCTGTCCCATCTTGCCTTCTGAGCTTTGTTTTTGGGTAAATGTTGCCCTTTTGTCCTCAAATGTTGATTATTCTGAGGAATACATTCCTCACATGTGTTACTGTTGGCTTTGTAGACCTGTCTGTTGTTTGAACGCAAATACGACATCTGATTTCTTGACTGCTGCTTCCATGGGTGTTGATTGTGGATCCAAGTAAAGTGAAATCCCTGACAACTCCAATCTTTTTTCCCTAGCTGAGTGCTAGAG
>NW_006921670.1:5815585-5817013 GCF_000298275.1 Orycteropus afer afer
TCTCCTGACTAAGTTGAGGTTATGCCTTGTGCGGGAGAAGTGAGCCTATGTTAGCAGTGTGCAGGGGGTGCGTGGTGTTGATATGCCTTATTCTTGATGAGCTGAAACTTAGCCACCTGGGTAAGACAGCATCAGCCAGCTTTCTTCTCTGCAAAATGATTATTTTCCCCTTTGTAGTTAATTAATATCTTGGGGAAGTTACTTTAGATGAAGCAAACATTCTGTTTTCCCCTCTGCCCACTCATGTTAGCATCCACTGAGGATCCTGCAACAATTATTACTGTGTTTTCTAATGTTGACTTTCTTTTTCCCTCATTCATTCCCCACTGATTAACTGGAGTTCTGCTAGAAGAAAGAGCTGCCCTATTTCCCATTTATTTATTCAATTATTCACTATGTCACTATGGACTCATGGAGTCCTATTGCTCATATAATAGATATCTTTCTCTTTTTAAAATTGTGATAAAGTATAGGTAACAAAAGAACGACCATTAAGTTCAGTGACATTAAATATGTTCATCCTATTTTCTAATAGGCTTTTAATGCATGTTTCTGGGAGAGAGGAAGACAAGCAGGGAATGAGAAAGAGGAGGAGATTGGAAGTGGAACTTGTCTCTCTTCATCTATATTTAATAACGTCAGAACACACTATTTAGTCAAAGTAGTGCAGACCAGGAACGTGTTGGCTGAATGACCTTTCTGTAACGCAGACCTGGTTCTTTTGGGGAGCATCCTCTGGCCCTGGGGACCCTGGGAGCTATCTGAACCTGACTGGCATCTTTCTGCCCTCAGGATTCAGACTGGCTAGGCCAGGGCTGGTGAAGACTGGTTCCTTTAAGAGCCTAAAACCCTGCCAAGTCTCCCTAGTTCACTCAGAATAAAAAGCAAAGTCCTTCAATGGTTTCAGGACCTCCATGCTCTGAGTCCTTCCGATGGGGTCTCCCTCCCTCTTTCCCACTCTCAACCACCGGTCACGTTGGCCTCATTCTGTCTGTCTGCAGAGTCTTTGCACTGGCCTGGCCTGCTCTCCCCCTAGATGTCCATATGGGTCTCCAGGCACTCTCTCTCTTTAAGTCTTCTCAGGGAGATGTTACTCTTCTCAGTGAGTACTTCCCTGACTACCCTGCCTGGACCATGGCCTCTCCTGCTATACTGACTGCCTTCTTCTCTCTATAACACTACGTTGTTGCATTTTTCTTCTTTCTTTTTTTGTATATTTTCTGTCTCTATCCACCAAGATGTAAGTTCCAAAAGGGCAGACTCTTCATCTTCATTGCCAAAGACAGTGCCTGGGACATTGTGAGGTGACTAAGTTCCCTATGTCCCCACAGACGTACTAAGGTGTATGTTGTTGTTGTTGTTATGTGCCATCGAGTCAGCCCCAACTCATAACGACCACTCCTTGGGTTTCCGAGGCAGTATCACTAC
>NW_006921670.1:5818378-5819498 GCF_000298275.1 Orycteropus afer afer
TGCATATAGTCCAGCTTCTTGGATTATTTCCTTAGCATACAGAGCTCTGATGCTGTAGTGCCTAAGGCATTTGACTGCTAACCAGAAGTCTGGCAGTTCAAACCCACCAGCCACTCCTCAGAAGGAAGGTTGGGCAATCTACTCTGTAGTGATTCCACCTTGGAAACCCAAGGAGGGGTCACTATGAGTCGGATCTGACTTGACAGCAATGAGTTTGAGTTTTGACAGATTGAATAAGTATGGTGAAAGGATATAACCCTGACACACTCACTTCCTGATTTTTTTTCAAATACATTTTATTGAAGCATAATTTATGTACAGTAAAATACATAATCACTTCCTGATTTTAACCATGCAGTATTCCCCTGTTCTGTCTGAACAACAGGCTCCTGGTCTATGTACAGGTTCCTCATGAGTACAATCAAGTGTTCTGGAATTCCCATTCTTCTCAATGTTATCCATAATTTGTTATGATTCACACAGTCAAATGCTTTTCCATAGTCAATAAAACACAAGTAAACATCTTTCTGGTATTCTTTGCTTTCAGCCAGGCTCTATCTGACATCAGCAATGATATCCCTCATTTCATGTCCTCTTCTGAATCCAGCTTGCATTTCTGGAAGTTCTCCGTCAATATACTGCTACAACCATTTTTGAATTCTCTTCAGCAAGATTTTACTTGCATGTGATATTAATGATATTGTGTGATAATTTCCACATTCTGTGGAATCACCTTTCTTTGGAATGAGTACAAATATGAATCTCTTCCAGTCAGTTGGCCAGGTAGCTGTCTTCCAAATCTCTTGGCATAAAAAAGTGAGTGCCTCCAGTGTGGCATCTGTTTGTTGAAATATCTCACTATATATTCTCAATTCCTGGAGCCTTGTTTTTGCCAATTCCCTCAGTGCAGCTTCAATTTCTTCCTTCAATACCATCGGTTCTTGATCATGTGCCACCTCCTGGAATGGATTAATATCAACCAATTCTTTTTGGTATAGTGACTGTGTATTCTTTCCATTTTCTTTTGATGTTTTCTGCATCATTCAATATTTTGCCCATAGAATATTCAATATTGCAACTCGAGGCTTGAATTTTCTCTTCAGTTCTTTCAGTTTGAGAA